>NW_027315945.1:37118577-37386077 GCF_026437365.1 Eucyclogobius newberryi | reverse complement strand
TTAAGAGCTGTCGGTTTATTCTTACATTATGTCCATATGATTAAGGTTTAGATGGATCACTTTGCTTAGGGCAGTGTAAGTCTGATCTGGGCACTTTCGGCACGATTTCGGCACGATCTGGCCCACATTAGGACAGATTAGCGTTTCTATACATGCGTTCGCGGTGACGTCATACATCCGGGACTTCCACATTGCGGCCATTTTGAAAGGGACACCCGACATACTAGCAACCACCGCGACTGCATCCTTTTCTACGGCATAATGAGCTCCGAATACTTTGATTCTTTAGACAATGACGGCAAACTAAGGTTCACGACAAAGCTCTCATTCCTTGGTCTGACAACAGAGCAATGTCCTCGCAGAACGCAGGTTTTTGCCATTTTGGCCTCATATGTCCTAGATATCGTATGTAGTAGACGTGTTGTTGTGCCCCTTTCAAAATGGCGGACTCGGTTGATAAGATAAGATAAGCCTTTAATGTCCACACATGGGGAAATGTTGGTGTTACAACGCAGGTAGATACAGGGGGAAAGGACAGATAACTTGCACAGTTGCTGCTGTACAAGTTCCCGGAAATGCAAACGCATGTATTGACCATCAAATCACGCCTGGGTCCCGAGAATGACCTCTTCTTCTTCCTTTACTCGTCTCGTTTTTTTGCGGTGGTGAAATGTTGTTCTGGGCTCTAAAAGTTGCTGTGCTCAACCCAGTCATTAAAAAAAGAAATGCGTACGTTTCTGTTCATATCAAGGTCCATATCAAAGCTGCCATTTATCAGCAAAATAATTGAACAAGTTGTTAATAATAAGTTGCAAATAATGCATATGGATAAGTCAATGGGACAGGTTCTTGTGTTTTTAAACAGAAATGTTGGTGGCATAGTATCTGTGGTAAATAGTCATAGTTTTACATCAGTCGTTGTGCGAATAGCTTAAATAGTCCTTAAAGTCAGCCAGGTTGCAGACTTCAGGTGCAGCGCTCAAAATGTCCAACATGGAGGAGCAACAAGTGTGCAGATGTTCTTTTTGTACATAGTTATTTGTACAAAAACTGACTGTCACTCCCTCATCACTGAATACATGATTAGCATCAAAGAACTCAAAGAAGAGCAGTTTCAAGCAAAAGGAGGAGGTTCCACCCGGTGGGCAGGACCTACTCAGAGTAGGATAAATATTTGAGTTCTTGGACTCCACAGATTAAATTGACTCTTGGATGAGTCTTGTTTTTTCTAAAACCGTGTCCAAATTATTACAATTTCTACATTGGAAAACTCCTGGATGAATGAAGGATTACACCGACTGATCTTTTCCATTGTTCAGTAGGTGGTAAATGTTCACTAGCTGGTGCTGTGTGGATGTCTCCATGAGATGCTGTATGAATGAATGTGTGGAGAGGAGGGAGAAGGTGATGGAATCCTCTGGCCCATAGCCCAGCTCCTTATACACTCCAACCAACTTTGTGTACTTTGACCGACTGTCCTTAATGGAGCTGCTGTGGCCCAAGACTGTGAGAAGAGCAGGAACAGACACTGAGCTGAACTCTGGGACTTTGTCTAAACTGGGCATAGACTTGACAAGTTGTGTTGATGATGTCTTCTCGAGGCATTGTCCTACAACGACACTCAACGCTCTGACAAAGCCCTGTTTGGGGTTTGGATCAGCAGAAAGATACAGAAGCATTGACGTGTAGTTGAGACGTGACGGGTTGAAGGAGTGGTCAGCAAACATCCAGAAGAAAAACTTGAATAGGTTAGATAAGCGATCATAAGGTAACGGTTTAGAAGGGTCCTCTGGGGTCTCCACAACAGTGTCTTGAGGAAACCACAGATGTGTCTGTAGATACTGTCCCTCACTAATATATCCTTTGCTTTCAAAATCTGCTGCTTTTAAATGTCGCAGAGCATACAACAGCTGTGTTACAGAGGGTGATGGCCACGGCAGGGCACAACCGAGCAAGAACCGACGCCAGTCCACAAGATCATGTTTATCTTTAAGTGAAGCCACTATCTCCATCAGTTTTGTTTCAGTCATTGTGACCCAGGTTTCTGGCAGGGTGTTTCTGCTTCTGTTTGTGGTCAGTATATCTTTTAGACAATTCCCAAACTCTAAACAAGTCAGGAGTCCATTCGGGGCAATGTGTCTGAACTGTTGGCAGAGGGATCCGAGCTGAATTATAGAAAAGGTGCTCTGTGAAGGTTGTTCTAAAGATGGAGGACGAGGAGGAGGAGGTGCCAGGGCCACCATGTGGTAGTCGCCATTTACAGAGAAATGAGTCAAATCAAAAGCCAGCTCATTCAGCAGTTGAGCCCCAGACTCTATGTGGTGAGATACCACTTCTGCGAGCTCCAGAATGCTCTTCATTTCATTCTGAAAACCCTCGTTGAGCCACTCTCCCATAAAGCAGAATGTTTGCTCAGCGTTCTCTTGAATACAATCTAACAAGTTCAAGCCATGAAACTTCACTAGGGTGATCCGCACCTTTGTAGCTTCCTCTTCATGACTCAGTGCTTTATTGTATTTTGACATTTTACTGTGTGTGGGTTGGACTTCAGGAGATACAAGGCTTGTTGCTGTAGGTAGAACTATAGCACTTTCCTTTATCTTTTCAGACTGAGCTTTTTTGCTGCCTTTGTCTGCATCTAGGGGCTTCTCCTGTGTTTTGAGGGCGGACTTTGTCACCACTTTCATCTGCGGGCCAGCTGTTAGCAACAATCTGTTGATAGCTGCGATTGCCTCATCATAATCATCCAGAAGTTTCTTCTGAAGCTCGTTTTGTTCAATTTGCTGGAATTGTGTCTCCAAATCTGGTGTAATGGGAGTGTCCTGTAGAGAAATTGTGGTTAGATTTGAGAGCGGATTTAGCAGTGGCTTGTTGGTTACACCCAAATGATATGTTTTAAGAATACAAAATGTGTCTTGAAACCGGTCCAACTCAACCTGTATAAGTATGAGGTGGTAGTTGAGGATCAGAGCTGTGTGATCTGACAACCATCCGTCCCCCATGACAGCTGCCCTCTCCTGCTCATTCTCTGCTTTACGCTTTTCACAAATCTTCCGCAAATTTTCACAAAGTTCATAGAGCCTCACATGCAGCTCTGCTTTGGTCTCCTCATCACTCCTCATATCATCAGCCACAGCGTTGAAATCCTTTTGCCAGTAAGAAACAAATTCTTGTCTCAAGTCTTGTCGACCCAGAAAATCTTTAAACTCCTCCTTCATATGTAAAAAGTGCCGATTTATCAACATGTTTTCTAGTCGTAGCTTTTGCAATACGGCCTTTACATTGTTCACATACATTTCACACACATTCTTCCAATGGAGGTGGAGAGCCTCAGCAATTCCTAGTGCCAGTGGTTTATCAAAGTATGATGCGCTGCTTTTATTCATGAGTGAGGTCATTCTTGACACTGCTAAGATGACGGCGCACATAGGAATCGTCACATTGTTTTCCTTTTCTGTCTGGGGATTCTTGACGGACACTGAAGATTTTAGGTTGACTGTTGACTCTTGACTTGATGATGATGATGAAGAAGTTGTTCTAGACAACTCTTGAGGTGGTGGTATCCCTTCGTTTGACACCACCACCTCATCAGGAAGAGTGTCAACAACGTCTGGAAGGGGTCTTTGCACCTTCAGAAGAACTGACTCTACACGATTAAAAAGCGCTTCTTCATCAACATTTGCATCAACACGGATCAAAATCTTCTGTTTCGCCTCAAACCACTCTTCAAGTTTTGGCCAAGTTTTGTTAAAATCTGTGATCTTGTGTGGGATCTGTGACATGTATCTATATTCAGGTGTGGAGTTTGTTGCAGTCGCATATGAAAGGTTGACCGCGCGGCTGACAGCGCACTCATCCGAGGCGTCGAGGAGCAGAGCCAGGTCTAGAGCTGGGGGCGGCGGTGGGGAGGCGTTGGGTGGATCTGGATTTACAGCAAGGTCTGTCTGACTGTTTGTAACTACGCACTCTCCTCCCTCTACACCCCCCCCAAGAGCCTTCTCAAGCAAATGTGCCTGCTTCACATTTAATGGAAAGCCGTCCAAAATCCAACCAGAATTGGCTGGAAGTTTTTGTATGGCTCTTATTACAAGCTTCACCAGCAACTCAAAGGGTAATTCATTTCCTTCCACCATCGCCTTTTCTGCTTCTTGTACATTCAAGACTTGTGTGGATAGCACACGTAGACTGGTTACGTCTACTTTGGGATTTTCCTTTCCAGCCGACAGTTGTTGTTCTTTCTCTGTGGCCATCCCTCTATTTTTGTATGAGTTTAAAGCATTGTTTACCAGCTCTTGTACAGATAGTACATGGAAGCCATGTGCCTGTGCAATCTTAGCCAGGCAGGAGGTCTTTCCAGAACACAACTTGCCCAGAACACAGGCCTTGAGTCTGAAGAATGGAAACAGGGATTCAGCTGGTTTTCCACCCAGGGGATTAACCAGGTTCCTAAGTCGTGCGACCAAATGTCCAAGAATATCATTGTTGATTGGAGTTAACTTTTTCTCTTCATTAGGCCAGGCCCATTGACCCCTCATGTTAATGTATTCGTCATATTCCAGGTTGTTGCGTATGTCCTGCTTCTTTAGCGCTACAGGGTCTGTTTCCACTGAGCACTCCAGGTCGTCCACATCTGAGACAGGCCATTGAACAGCAGTTCCTTCCATTCTTTCATTTGTTTTGCCAGGACTTGATTCCCAGAAAGGTGACGGTACTATCCAACCTTAGTGGCAAAATCCACTATATGTTCCTCTATTTCCTTGCAGCTCTCTATATTTTCTGGTATGATCTGATCTTGATCAGCATCAAACCTTTTACAAAAGTCAAGGTTCAATAAGATCTCTTGATGTTGTTGTTCTTTGGTGTTTTATGGCGGTTGGATTCCAAGTTGTTGTTGTTTCTTTTAATGGCGGCTAGCAGCCAACTGCAAAGGCGCATTTACCGCCATATACTTTATTCTTTAGACTTTATATCTAATTTAGACTTTAGTAAGCGGCTTAATTGGTGGTAACTTCAGAAACTTCTTCTTTGGTGCTTTATAGCGGTTGGTATCCAAGTGTTACATTAATGCCACCAACTGTAGTTGTACGTCTTAGACTTTAGACTTTATTCTTCGAAGTTAGTATTTGAGATAACAGCAATGAAAAATCTTCCACCGAATAAAGACTTTATTCTTTACACTTTATGTTGTTGTTGTTGTTGTTGTTGTTTTATGGCGGTTGGCATCCGAGTGTTGCATTACCGCCAGACTTTATTCCTCAGACTTTGTCGTATGGTGGTTAGGTGGAGGAAATGTAACATTATACTGATGATGATGTAATCATGTCATTATCACTAATGAATGTCATCAAGCAACAAGACAGATGGGGGGATACCAGCCGCCATAAAGATACAAGAGAAAGTCTAAAGAATAACGTCTGGCCCTAATGTAACACTTGGATACCAGCCGCTAGTGACGGCCAAAAGAAGCCCCATGAAACATTTGAGGCTTTAGCCAATTAATCGATGCCTCACAAGGTGTTTCATTTGCTTCACTACACCATCTTGTGGTCAAAAAAATGTAATGCACGTAAGATAGTACAGTGTCACAAACCAAATAATAACCAATCTTTTTGAGAAAATAACACCAATGCACATAAAAATAAATTATCTACCCAATGATGCATATTTATTCCATATCAACAGAATGTGTCACATGGTTCAACATGGTTTCGATCTCATATTCTCCTGCTCCCAAGACGGATGCAACACTAGTCATCCACACAGACTTCTCAATCATTCAGGTTTATATTAGTATTTAACTATTGCAACTATCTGAGCTTTCCCAGACCCAGGCACTGCCACAGATTATGAGGCAATTAATTTGCGCTTGGCCTCCTCATCCAGACGCTGCTTCAGATCATCTTGATGGCGCTTCATTTTAAAGTCTATCAGAACTTGACTCATTGATCACTGTTGCATAATGACTATTATGTTGCAAAATGACTGTCTATTATGCAAAACCTATAAAATGAGGGGATCATCACACATTGACATAATTGGAGCGCGTGAGTGAAGCAACACTAAGTTACTCATTCTTTGGTGGGATCTGTAATAATCAATCTAATAAACATTTCTTCTATAATGTAATATTCAGCCTTTCAGATATAAAATTATTAAGGCTAAGTACTTCCTATTTGAATCATTTAGTAAGCATCTGTAATGTAAAGAAGCGTTAGGAATGTGATGTGTTATTAATGTAACGATACATGTGGTGTAGGCGCTTGCGCTATTAGATATAATCAGCAGCTTCCTGTGCTATCTGAAATACAAACCTGAGTAATAAACCTGAAATATTAAACTGAACTGTCATTCTAACTCAACTACTATCTAACATGCAAAACCTACGACACCCATGACGCACTGCGAGACATTACGCGCTTTTATTTGAAGGGAGTGTCTGCAGAGCCGCGGCGTGCGGCCGAAACTGCCATGTTATTTTTGTGCCGGCCGGGTTAAGGTTAGGGTTAAGGTTAGGGTTAAGGTTAGGGTTAAGGTTAGGGTTAGGGTTAGGGTTAAGGTTAGGGTTAGCCATGAGGCTATAAGGGAAATGCCGCGGTCCCTGATACTGCGTGGCTATTTGACCGCGCCGCGGCTCTCCAGCCACGGCCTTATTTGAAAGTGACACGTATCCTGAACCAGTCACGTGACCAGAAACAAAAGAGAAGCCTCGCCTTTTTTCAGTGACGTGTTTTTTAGCAAACTGACGTAAGCTTCGAAGCAGGGCTTCATTTGACACGCCCCCTTTTACTCGGTACAAGCCTTGAAGCCTCGGCTTCAAATGACCCATCACTACCAGCCGCCATAAAACACCAAAGAAGAAGATACGAGACACAAAGCTAACGTTGTTTTATGGCGGTTTGTATTGTTACATTACCGCTAGACTTTATTATTTAGACTTTATTATTGTCTTTAGACTTTCCCGCTTTATGACATCATCATTAAAATGATGATGTCATAAATCACTACACTCACCTTCTGTGTGTGCAATAAGCTCTGGAATAAAGTATAAAACCGCCATAAAACGCCAAAGAAGAATTTTGCTTTTTTAAAGAACAAATATATTTTTGTGATCATGTCAAACAATCGCACAATCCCCTATAAATATGCTACAAGCACATTTGTGAGCCGGGAGCGTACTTATGTAATGGGCACTTATGACCCAGTTTACACTGTATCAAGCCCAGTTTCAAGGCCTACACATCCAAGGACCGAGTGGTGAAAACCCGGTGATGGAGAGGTCACACTGAGCACTACAAAGAGGCACTGCATCAGCCGGCCAACGTTGGGAGCAGTGCCTCATCATGGCCTCAGAAAGAGAAAGGTCATGTGACAGGATTTGATCATTGGAAGTATTTCACACGCCATTTGGACAGCAGTTGCCCCCAGACGGAATCTTTGCTTTTTCCCACAAGAAGCATTTGTGTGGCCCAAATCCCAACAGAGAAGCGCACACGTGTTACTGTGGCCACCCAGACTGTCAACAGAGAGAACGAGACACAAACAGACCCTTATCATCCAGAGTATATCATCCAACCTGCGACAACGCCTTCTGAACTCTTGACTCTAGCATCTCTGCGTCTCTTGGGGTCATGGACTGCCTTCAGATTTGGCAGAGGTACAAATGATATAACAGGCTCGAGCCAAAAGAGGCTACCCTTCTTCCACTGGAGGACCTCCATCAGCTCGAATCACCAGGACAAGTTCCTATGTTTGTAAATTTTGTTCATTGACAATGGCAATAAACCTTATTCTGATTCTGATACTGATTCTGATTCTGATTCTGATTCTGGACAAAAGATGGATGCCAAGGAATGGGCTTTTAAAGTAGGACAAATCCATTTTCATGTACTGTTTCATGTTCTCTTGGCAATCCTAACACATTTATTATCGATTACAGGAGCTAATTTTAAGGTCTGATGATGATGTGCATTTTCTGGGTTTTTTTAAACTTCAGGGGGTTAGAACTGTGGTACTGCAGAAACTCCAAAAAGTTTATCATAAGGCTGAGCAAAATAACGTCTGTTTAAAAAATGATCAGCATTTTGTAAGAATGACGCCAAATTCTTTTATTTTTCTAATTTTATAGCGTTAGTCAATTTATTTTTCATCCCAGGGGACAAATTGCACGATGCATTGCATGATGCATATACGGTAACATTTTCAGTCCTCCATATACTTGTATTCAACAGACCATGTAGGAGCGAACCTTTATTTCCTTTTTTTTGGTTTGTTGTTGTTTTATGGCGGTTGGCATCCAATTGTTGCATTACCGCCAGACTTTATTCCTCAGCCTTTTCGTAGTCCTCAGACTGTCGTAGTCCGTAAAAGTACTCCTTCCATTGCTTTGGTGTTACAAAGCCCATGAGGTCATGATATGTCTTTGTGACTAGAATAGTTGTTGTTGTTGTTTCAGAGACCAACCGGCTTTATTCCAGGGAGACTCTTCTTCATCTTCCTCTCCTTCTTTGACGTTGGAGCTTGATTGGGCAGATATAGAGAACAGGCTGAAGGCGCTGGGTGGGAGTCGGAGTGATGGGGGTCTGCTTTTGGGGGGTCGGGGTGATTGGAGTGACGAGATGGGGGTGGGGGTGATCGGAGTGACGAGATGGGGGTGGGGGTGGTCTCCTGTCCTCGTCCGGTCTCGTAGACGCACGGCTACCAAGCAGCGACATAAAGTCTGGCGGTAATGCAACACTCGGATGCCAACCGCCATAAAACAACAACAACAACAACAACAACCTTGCTCAACACCCGGTCTGGAGAGACGGGAGATGGCGGAGGAGAGTGGATCGGGGATGGAAGACGTTCTGGACGGCGTGGAGGAGCAGCCTTTTCTGCCTGCACGTGCCCGGAAACGTAAAAAGTCCCTTAGCTCGTCCGAGGGTTCTGGGAATGAGCAGCAGGATGAGGCTGAAGCTATTGATGTCCGGGGTGAGAGCAGAGACTGTAAGGTGATCATAAAGCTTGCACAGGATAGTGCATCCTTTAAGGAGTGGAATTCAGTGGCATTGTCAAAGAGCCTAACTGTAGCTGTGGGAGTGATCAAGAGTGCGAGTGTCCTTAGAGATGGCTCGCTGCTGGTCGTGTGCAAGGACGCGGCTCAGCAACAGAAGGCGATTGGAACTAAACGTCTGGGTGGAAAGGACATTCTTGTGTCTAATGCTGAAAGAAACACGGTCAGAGGAGTTATCGTAGGTGTCCCTACGGCGACGTCTGTGGATGAAGTTAAGGAGAATTTGACGGGAGTTACGGTGGTGGACGCTAGGCGTTTGAAGGTGACCCGGTTTGGGGTAAGATGTGACAGCTTGTCGGTAATGGTAACACTTGAAGGGAGGTGCCTGCCTAGTAAGGTGTTCATTGGGTACATGTGCTATAGCGTCAGGCCATATGTTCCGCCGCCCCTGCGTTGCTTTAAGTGCCAGCGCTTTGGGCATATTGCAGCGGTCTGTAGAGGGAGGCAAAGGTGTGGTAAATGTGCAGGAGATCATGAGTATGGGAAGTGTGACGTGGGTGCAAAACTGAAGTGCTGTAACTGTGGGGAAGAACATAGCTCTGCCTACGGGGGATGCAGGTTTAGCAAAAGAGCTGCTGAGGTGCAGAAAATAAAGGTCTCTCAAGGTATATCCTATGCAGATGCAGTCAAGAAAGTTTCAAGTAACGAGTTTAGAGTAAATACAGAGAGAGGCGCCAGCGCTGCTCCCAGCCAGGGCGAAATGAGAGAGGCCAGCGTGGCTCCCAAGAAGTGTGAAGGTTTCAAGAGTGGAGGTCCCAAGTGTGCAGGTTCCAGAATTAATGAGAATACCCTGGTTGTGGATAGAAAGGATTTTGTACTCTTTATGGTGGATGTTGTAAACTGTGCTGCTCAGACTCAAGGCAGAACTGAAAGGATCAGGATCATTGCTAAAGCTGCAGGGAGATTCCTTGGAACAAAGGAGCTTGATTGGGCAGATATAGAAAACAGGCTAAAGGCGCTAAATGGGAGTCGGAGTGATGGGGGTCTGCTTGTGGGGAGTCAGAGTGATCAGAGTGACGAGATGGGGGTGGGGGTGGTCTCCTGTCCTCGCCCAGTCTCGTAGACGCACGGCTACCAAGCGGCGACATCAGTGGACATATTAAAGCCTATAGAATGAAGCCTGAAAAATAAAGCTGTACGGTGGAAGCACCGAACGTCAAAGAAGGAGAGGAAGATGAAGAAGAGTCTCCCTGGAATAAAGCCGGTCACAAAGACATATCATGACCTCATGGGCTTTGTAACACCAAAGCAATGGAAGGAGTACTTTTACGGACTACGACAGAGTCTGAGGACTACGAAAAGTCTGAGGAATAAAGTCTGGCGGTAATGCAACACTCGGATGCCAACCGCCATAAAACAACAACAACAACAACAACAATATTTCCACTGATGTCGCTGCTTGGTAGCCGTGCGTCTACGAGACTGGGCGAGGACAGGAGACCACCCCCACCCCCATCTCGTCACTCTGATCACTCTGACTCCCCACAAGCAGACCCCCATCACTCCGACTCCCATTTAGCGCCTTTAGCCTGTTTTCTATATCTGCCCAATCAAGCTCCTTTGTTCCAAGGAATCTCCCTGCAGCTTTAGCAATGATCCTGATCCTTTCAGTTCTGCTTTGAGTCTGAGCAGCACAGTTTACAACATCCACCATAAAGAGTAAAAAATCCTCTCTATCCACAACCAGGGTATTCTCATTAATTCTGGAACCTGCACACTTGGGACCTCCACTCTTGAAACCTTCACACTTCTTGGGAGCCACGCTGGCCTTTCTCATTTCGCCCTGGCTGGGAGCAGCACTGGCTCCTCTCTCTGTATTTACTCTAAACTCGTTACTTGAAACTTTCTTGACTGCATCTGCATAGGATATACCTTGAGATACCTTTATTTTATGCACCTCAGCAGCTCTTTTCCTAAACCTGCATCCCCCGTAGGCAGAGCTATGTTCTTCCCCACAGTTACAGCACTTCAGTTTTGCTCCCACGTCACACTTCCCATACTCGTGATCTCCTGCATATTTACCACATCTTTGCCTCCCTCTACAGACCGCTGCAATATGCCCAAAGCGCTGGCACTTAAAGCAACGCAGGGGCGGTGGAACATATGGCCTAACGTCATGGCACATGAACCCAATGAACACCTTACTAGGCAGGCACCTCCCTTCAAGTGTTACCATTACCGACAAGCTGTCACATCTTACCCCAGACCGGATCACCTTCAACCGCCTAGCGTCCACCACCGTAGCTCCAGTCAAATTCTCCTTAACTTCATCCACAGACGTCGCCGTAGGGACACCTACGATAACTCCTCTGACCGTGTTTCTTTCAGCATCAGACACAAGAATGTCCTTTCCACCCAGACGTTTAGTTCCAATCGCCTTCTGTTGCTGAGCCGCGTCCTTGCACACGACCAGCAGCGAGCCATCTCTAAGGACACTCGCACTCTTGATCACTCCCACAGCTACAGTTAGGCTCTTTGACAATGCCACTGAATTCCACTCCTTAAAGGATGCACTATCCTGTGCAAGCTTTATGATCACCTTACAGTCTTTGTTCTCACCCCGGATATCAATAGCTTCAGCCTCATCCTGCTGCTCATTCCCAGAACCCTCGGACGAGCTAAGGGACTTTTTACGTTACCGGGCACGTGCAGCCAGAAAAGGCTGCTCCTCCACGCCGTCCAGAACGTCTTCGACCGCCGATCCACTCTCCTCCGCCATCTCCGTTACATTCGTTTTGGTTTGTTGTTGTTGTTTTATGGCGGTTGGCATCCGAGTGTTGCATTACCGCCAGACTTTATTCCTCAGACTTTTCGTAGTCCTCAGACTCTGTCGTAGTCCTAAAAAGTACTCCTTCCATTGCTTTGGTGTTACAAAGCCCATGTCCGCCAGTGTTGCCACCGCTCATGTCGTTCTGCATCATGGTGTCACTTCATATTAAATTTGACCTGCGCTTTGCATTCTGGGAGGGAAACATGCCCAGCAGCGTAATCACGATAAACACGGCGGCGTCCGTGTCCCCCGCATTTCCCCCCCGCTCGCCTTTGCTACCAAAATAAAGGATAACGGCGTACAAAAGGTTGATTGAAATATCTTTAAATCGAGTTGATCGAGATGTTTTCCGTCATTAACTGTTGAAGCCTGACCCCTGGCGGTCACTCCTGAGTCAAAAAATGGCGACGTAAAAGTAAAAAAAATAAGAATTTACCTACCGACCGACCCACTTGAAAAATGTTGGGTCGGATTACAGCAAACATACAATTTATTTGGAGCAGCCTAACCAAATATTAAGCTTAGATATTGACCTTTTCAAAAATCACTTTGCCAATCACTTTGCCAGCCTGCCTCATTGCCAGCCTGAGTGGTACCGACATGTCAAATGTTGGGGTCTGGCTCATGGACAAGTATTATTATTGTATGATTTAAATAGATGTTGTCTCTTGTTTATGGTTGCTAAGTAACAGTTGGGAAAATACCTCTACTTGGCCATGTCCAACCAGGCAGAAACATTATAAACATCTGTTTGTTTACTTATTTGGTCGGGACAATGCTTATTAATGAAGGTACATGAAACACATACTGTAAATGTGCTGCATTTCTAGCCGTTGTCCCACATTCACTCTCACAACACTGTTCCATACACCAGCATACTATTGTACATGTTTTAAGCGGTAGAGGAAACTTGAGTCACCAAAATTCAGTCAATTTCTTCTTCTTCTTCTTTGGTGTTTTATGGCAGTTGGTATCCAAGTGTTACATTACCACCAGACTTTATTCATTAGACTTTATTCCAGAGCTGACTCTTTGACCGGGGGAAAACAGGCATAACCTTAATAAAAAAAAATATTTTAAATGCAATCATATTCCCTTCAAATTATATTATGATTCTACACTATTTAAAACTCTAGGTATTCTAGAATATTATGTCACCGTGACAACCAGATTCCACCTGCTTAATGGCATCATTAGAATGATGATGTCATACAGCCCCAAACTCACCTTAAACTGCCATAAAACACCAAAGAACAAGAAGAACCAGCACAAACTTAAAAGTACTTAGAATTCTAAAGAATAAAGTCTAGCTGTAATGTAATACTTGTATACCAACTGCCATATAACGCCAAAGAAGAAGAAAATGTTCACTCAAAACTCAAACAGGACTGCATCCCATCACGTCTGTCCGCCTCGTCTTCGCTCCCTCTGGACCCCGTCTAACGCACCAGTGGACACATATGACACGGTGTGCAAGAGCATCTGGCTGAAGGCAAAGAAGACCAAAGTGGCCTTAGATATTGGACAGAAAGTTCACGCTACCAATGTCCAAATGCACAGCAGTGACAGCAGTGACATCATGTCCACAGAGAGGCATGCGCAGAAACAAATAGAGCCGGAGAATATACATGTGGATACAGTCGAAACACAACATCATCAACAGGAGGACCAACTCCAACAGCCACCACAAAAGAAGCAACAACAACAACAACAACAACAGCAACAACAAGAGCAGCACTTAGAACAAGGAAAGTTGTCAAAAGAGTCTGGTCTTTTCCGCCTTTATCGCGCCGACTTCAGACAGCCCCGCCCTGCCAGTCCTGCTTCACCTCCGGGAACTCAGACGGAGACAGAGACCATGCCCAAAGTGCTACAGAAGATAGAGGCGCACGAGACGGAAGAGAGAAATGTGGTTGCTCGAAAGCAGCAGGCAGAGCTATCACTACCAGTTCCTGTTGACATGGTCAGAGATACAACTGACAATGCAAAAGCCCTACCTGACATTTCCTGCTCCAAGACAGAGGGCGCTGCTGCACGCTCATCTCAGAAGAACCTCTCCCGCCGGGCTCGACCCAAACTGCTCTGGTATGACTGTGAGAGCGAGGGTGAGCCCGAAGCCAGCAGTAGCGGCGGCGAAGAGAGAAGCAGTTCTAGTGACAGTGTATGTTTACCTTCAATCCGGAGCTGCGCGTCGGACAGTGATGACGACGACGACGACGACGACGACGATGTCATTGTGAGTGATATAGAGGAGAATATACCAGAGGAAAAGGTGCCAACATCTCCGAACGTGGTCTCTATACCAAGCTTTGACTGGTTTGAACTTTGTAACCCTGTGCACTTCAAACAGAAGGTGCTAAGGGAAAACGCACCCAAAAAGCCTATTCAGGTTGCAGCGGAGATTCCATTGTGGAGACGATGTCGCGCAGCTCAATCTGGCCAACAATCGGAGGGAACTGCAACTCCTGGAGCTTCAGCAAAGGCTCCACAAGGCGGAAGAGGATAGGGACCATTTTGAGGGGTCCATGAAAGGGTTCAGAGAGAAAGGGGAATGGCGTCTGGTTAAGATGCCTCTGGAGGAGCTTTGTAGGATATTGATGAGAAGATCAGAGTCATCAACATACTGCAAGAAATAAAGGATCAGTATGAGAGCGAGCTGGAGGAACAGAGACAAGCTGCTCCAGAAGACAACAGAGCGATGAAAGATGTAGAAGGAAATCATGGCACTCCAGCAAAACCTCGAAATAGAAGGAAAGAAAAGCGGGAAGGACGCCTACAGGGGAGGGTTAAAACTACATGAACAGGCAGAAACAGATGATGAAACCGAACCTGGAAACGTTGGACAAAGAGAGAGCGATGGGCCAAACTCGGCAGGAGGAGGTTGATGAGACGGACAAAGTCGTCAAACAACTGCAAGAGATAAAGGAGCAGCTTGAGAGGGAGCGAGAAGTGTTAAGAGGATTCTGATGAATATTTTTAGGTTTTTAAGTCATTTTGAGACACCGCGGCTAATGAGTTTTAACCAAAAACATCCACATTGGTCCATGAATGAGCCGTGACTTATCTTTTCCGTTTCAATTGATTTCAATAGACCCTTCTTCTCAGCCAAGGAAAACTACCAAACCTCTTTGGGAGAAAAGTAGAAACCTCGTTGAGTTCCACAGTGGAAGTCCTTCAATTTGCAGATGGACTGGACCCACTCAGGAGGGGAACCAGTTCTTCGAGGCAGATGAAGATTTTTAAGTTTAAACCTTTTTTTAAGTTTCTAAGTAAACTGTAAAGCTGCTGGTCAAAGCCTTTTCAGCAGAAGAGACTGAAAGTGTGAACTCCTGCACGCCTCATGATCACACATCATATGGAGTGCGGGGTGAGTCCACATGTTTCCACAGTTACAGTCACTTTGCTCAGACAATAGGTATAGGTAGTATTTACTTAAATACTACAAAATAAATATTGTTGAACAGCTGATCTCGCAATACGAAAAACAACAAAAACGTGTTTGAAAAGAACAATGGAATTTTCTGGGTGGGCGTATCTCTATTGATTATGATATAGACATTCATTGATTTGACAGGTTAGCTTGGTATCTGCTAAATTTCAGTTAGTTCAAAACTCTGCAGCACGTCTTTTAACTGGCACACGTCGCAGAGAACACATTACACCTATTTTACGCTCACTGCACTGGCTCCTTGTTCATTTTTGATTTTTGTTTTTTAAAGCGCTTCATGGACTGGCCCCCGCGTACATTTCAGACCTCATTGTTCCCTACACTTCTGCTCTCGCTGAGGTCTGAGGGCCAGTTCCAACTTCGTGTCCCAAAAACGAGACTCAAAAGCCGAGGCGACCGGGCCTTCTCTGAACGCTCTTCGTCCACATAAAGACTGCACCTTCAGTTGATGCTTTTAAGTCTCGTTACACTTTTATTCACTGGCATTTAACCCGGCATTATAATTGTGTGGTCCTCTGACTGTCTGTTATTATTTTATACATTTGATTTTGTTTTTAATTAGTATTTATTTATTTTTTTACATATTTTACTTAAGCTTGTTTTGTCCTCTGCGGCGCTTTGGAGACTTTGTGTTGGTAAAATGTGCTATTAAAATAAAGTTGGATTGGATTGATTTCAGTCCAAGGAGTTTCAGTTTTCAGTCAAAAAAAGCTCCATAATCTTTGACACGTGAAAGACCTGTTTTGGGCTTGTATTTTTCCTGTTTGAATTGTCTTGTGTACCAATTGTGCAATACAAATAAACTTGCCTTGCCTTGTATGGACTTGTTTTGATTTGAAATAGACTTTGGACTTGGGTCTAAACTATTTATTTATGAATTTTGTGTATCATGTATTTATACAGGGAAAACCAAATGAGAGAATCTCTCTTTTTCATTGAAGCAAAATTATTAAACACAAATAAAATGCCAATAAAACAATCAATATAATTAACAAATACACAAAAACATACTTAAATAAACAATTTATAATAATCACAAAGGCATCATGTGTCTGATTAATCTGTGATTGCTTTTGCATTCCAGTAAACCATTTAAAAGCAATGTTATAGTTCATAGTAATAAATAACAAATAAAAGCTTTAGCCTCCTCGTGCTGTTCACTTTAGCCTCCGTGTGCTGTTCACTTTAGCCTCCGCATGCTGTTCACTTTAGCCTCCGCATGCTGTTCACTTTAGCCTCCACGTGCTGTTCATTTTAGCCTCCGCGTGCTGTTCACTTTAGCCTCCGTGTGCTGTTCACTTTAGCCTCCGCGTGCTGTTCACTTTAGCCTCCGCGAGCTGTTCACTTTAGCCTCCGCGTGCTGTTCACTTTAGCCTCCGCGTGCTGTTCACTTTAACCTCCGCGTGCTGTTCACTTTAGCCTCTGCGTGCTGTTCACTTTAACCTCCGCGTGCTGTTCACTTTAGCCTCCGCGTGCTGTTCACTTTAACCTCCGCGTGCTGTTCACTTTAGCCTCCGCGTGCTGTTCACTTTAGCCTCCGCGAGCTGTTCACTTTAGCCTCCGCGTGCTGTTCATTTTAGCCTCCGCGTGCTGTTCAGTTTAGCCTCTGCGCTAACCCTAGCTGTTTTTAAGGAATATATTTAATTTGTGATGTGATTTTATGAATGATCTTTTTTTGGCCAGAACTCTATTGCAAAAGAGATTGGTAATATTGAGGGGACTTTTGTGGTTGAATAAAAAAAATAAAATCATACAAATCAAGAACACCAGCACTGTGGTTAGGCCTTAAACAGTGCTTTATAATGATTAAAAGGCATAAAATAGTGTTGTGCCTCTGATTGGGAGCTAAGTTGTTGAAGGCCCTTTTTCCTGACTAAAATAAGAATGTCCCGGGTTATCGCAGTGAATACTTGATCTGAAGTTCTGTAAACGTGTTGAATACTTACAACAAGAGCCTCATAAACAAACAAAATGCAGTGCTTTTCTCTTCTTATGTTTAATCATTGCCATCCTTCTTATATAACTGTATAACTGACAGTGGTGAGTTCAGTGTCCTTCTGTAATGGACCTTCGAGCTGAACATTAGAGGTGAACGTTCAAGCTGAACCTTAGAGGACAAAAAGACATATGCTAATTAAATTGAAAATTCGCACAACTGTATCGAAACCAACATTTAACCTGATACCGATACTGCCATCTTGAGTCTTTAAACTGGACAAAACGTGACTGACTAAAACCACATCGAACAGTTTAAACAAAGCAACCCATGATTATGAACCAAAAACACTTCTGATTAAACAGTTAAACTGTAAACGTTAGCCGCTTATCCTAGCTTGAGATGTTAAAAGTTCAACGTTGCAGGCAAAACGTTGACTTATCTGATCCGTTTGATGTTAAATAAAACTTGTATGATGGTGATTACTATTATTAGTCCCATTTTTGTCCGTATTTGACCGATATTTGCGCTGCGGTCGGCTGAATAGTGCAGGACAACGTAACGGATGAAGGAGTCCGGGACACGTGGACACAGACCTAGACCTCGCGCAGTGCAACCGCTTTCGACGGTCCATCTTTGGTAACCCGACGACGGCGTTTTGTCCGAGCGAGGCCGCGCTAAGCTCCGGCAGCGCCCCCTGTCCTCGCGGTGTTTGCTGTACTTTTTAATGAGTCCGTTGTGGAGGGTTTCGGGGGGGATTATTGTGCACAGAATGAGCTCCTCCGAGGCCCGCGGACCGGAGCGCCCAGTGCGGATCGATGCAAGGTGTGATCTGCCTCGGACCGAACACACACACACACACACACAGACACACACACACACACACACACACACACACACAGAGAGACACACAGACACACAGTCAGACAGAGACACACACACATGCCGCTGGGATCGATACCAGTTTAGAGCGGACATTTTGGCTCCAGCTCCTCTCTGGTCAGGGAGAGTGTCGATTTCTACTGGAGCGGCTTCAAATAGCTGTATCGGTCGTGGCATGGGAATTTAGGGAGGTCTAAAACTGCCCTAGTTCATACCCACGTTGTGGCTTTTTTATTGCTTTGCCTTTCATTTTCAACAGCATGACATTAAACTAAAGACACATAATACGCTCAATTAACTTTTTTGCGCTTCCAATTATGTTTGTTAGTTTTGTCTTTCATTTTATATCAGACAATTCATATTCTTAACCCATTCTAACGTTGTTCTCTCGTCAAAAAACACACCCGGAGTTGTACTTAGCTTCGATCACGCGTGTTTAATGAATCGTGTTTAGTAACGCACAACTTCTCAGAGATCCAGATGTCTCGTGTGCTGTCTTTAAATCCATAAACCGTCTCCAGACTCGTTCTGTGCATTGCAACCGTCAAATCTCGTACATAAAAACCGCGTACTTGACGTTATAATGTCGGGGCAAGCTAGCTTCTGTTTAATTCCCCACGGTAATTCCCTCTGCTGCCAGTGGATGGAGTGCAAACACTAGTTGTGATAAGATCATCATTTTACATTTTGTTCATTGTAAATCGGAATACTGATCTAGAAAAGCTTCGTAATAGAAACCGGTTCATCGAATTCCAGTTCAAAAGTGCGGAACTGATAAGCCCCGCCTCGTGCCGCTTTGCCGTAACAAGCAGTTTACGTGGTTTTATTTTCACGTAACATTTCAGATCCCTACATGCGTCACTCAGAGTCTCAATATAATGATCGCAATTAAAGTACAGGGATGTGGGCGGGCATAGGGGGTGGGTGAAAACGGGACTTTTCTGAGCACCCGAGCCGCAGTCGCAGGACAAGACGAACTCAAACATCCATGAATCAACTCAAAATACAACTTTGAGAAAAAGAATGGGGAGGAAACGTGGTTAAAAGCTCATTGAAGTTGATTTAGCGTCACCTGTCACCTTTTATACGGCTTAATGTGTAATTAAAATGGATATATTTATGTGTTTCAGCTGCAAAAGTGCATGCTCGTTGCGTGTTTCTGTGATGTTTCACGGCTTGGCTGAAATGACAAGGCAAGACGTAAAACTTGCTCCGTAATCTAAACCCGTTTCTTATGCAAGTGTAATTGGACGGCGTAATATTCATGGTATGGGACTTGATAATGGGTGTGGGATGGACAAGTGGTACTGGGAGCGCGGGATGTAGCTGTGCCGTGTGCGGCTGTGGATCAGGAGGACTCTGCTTTGCTTTGGGCATGCTTCAGGAGAGCTACATAATAGGCTGTTTCTGATCGCGTCCCCGCTACGAGCTCCCGCTAATAAGTGCGCAGAGTGTGGATGGACCTCAAAATGCCTAAATCTCTGCACGGGCAAAGTGGGGGAGAAGAAAAAAAGGAAAAGGAATCGCCTCCAATTTGGCGGAGAGAGAGGCAGGACGGCGCGACGGTAAATGAGGTCCCTAGAGTGTGTGGTGCCACGGTTTTATCCCTCCCTGTAGGAACGGACAAAGTGCATGTAAACACGGCGAGGAACAACAAGGCGCGCCCGTGCAGAGGTACGGTTTATGTTGGGATGAACGTCTCAATGTTGAAAAAGGAGGAATCTACATACATTTACGTCTGCTCTGCACATTTCAGTGGATTCAAATGAATGTAATGCAAGTGGCAAGTTCTGAATGAATGTGCACATTTGAAGTTGATCAGCATTAGACACTAAACGTTGAGGCTGGGAATATAAACAAAGCTAATTCAGAGCTAGCCAACAGTGGAAGAAGTACTCAATTGTATTGCTTATATTAAAATACCGAGACAGGAGCTTAACCAATACTCAAGGCCCTTGAAGACAGCGGCGTCCGATTTGCGCCGGACGCCCCAGTTGGACGTCTGTGCATTTGAGGCAGACGCATTGGCCGCATGTCAAGGATGCCCTGGACGGCGGCTTGTCTGGGTCCACTAGATACGTCAGAGGTGAGCACCAGATACGTCAGAGGTGAGCACCAGATACGTCAGAGGTGAGTACCAGATACTTCAGAGGTGAGTACCAGATACTTCAGAGGTGAGTACCAGATACTTCAGAGGTGAGTACCAGATACGTCAGAGGTGAGTACCAGATACTTCAGAGGTGAGTACCAGATACTTCAGAGGTGAGCACCAGATACTTCAGAGGTGAGTACCAGATACTTCAGAGGTGAGCACCAGATACTTCAGAGGTGAGCACCAGATACGTCAGAGGTGAGTACCAGATACTTCAGAGGTGAGTACCAGATACGTCAGAGTTGAGTACCAGATACTTCAGAGGTGAGTACCAGATACTTCAGAGGTGAGTACCAGATACGTCAGAGGTGAGTACCAGATACGTTAGAGGTGAGTACCAGATACTTCAGAGGTGAGTACCAGATACTTCAGAGGTGAGTACCAGATACTTCACAGGCCACACCCCCCCTCAAAAGGCCCACTGCCCACAGACGCAGATGGAAAACAACTTTAATACTTGGGTCGGGGCATTCATATAAATAAGGTCACCATAGTTCACAATATGTCAAAAAGTTAATGCTATGCCATAACATGGGACGTTCCTGGTAAAACTATTCCATCTCCATGGCGACACGTTGACCCTAAATGTTACACGGTGCACTTTCACGCAGTTCAGTTCTTATTCCAGACATGTTTTGCTGTGACTCTTTCACAACCGCACAATAACAAATACCTCGGCCATGTCTTGTATAGCGGTTGTCGGCTGTGCTTTTTGGTCCAAAGATTGGGTTTCCATGGAGACCTGTACAAAAAAAAAATCCACCTCCCCCTCGAACAAAGATCTCCAAAGCAGTAATTAAGATTCCAGGTGAGCACAGGCCGGTCCGTCGCAGCTTAAATGAGGTTGACAGAAGGTCTTAAGATTGTCGACAACCTCCGCTCAAACAAACCAATTGTTTACACGTGTGCTAATTAATTCATCAGTCTTAATTAGCAGAGATTTACGGCGGTGGAAAAACAATCAACAGACTCAACGCACGTGTGAAGATATCGGCGAGTGCAGCTTTAGTGCGCGGTCATCGGAAATACAGAAGTTAATCAAAGGGTAATTAGAAAATAATGCAATTACATGAGGTTGGGCGAGAAAAGGACGTCCAACAAGAACAGGAAAACAAGGCTGAATTCAATGAGAAACTTACAAAATGGTTTGGAAATGAGAGCAATGAAGAAAAGAAAAGGGCAAAGCGAGACATGTTCTTGGTTTAATAATTAATTTAAAGAGAGTTTTGGGACTTGTGTTGGTGTTCAGAGCGAGGAGGAGCAAGTGAATATGAGATTCCAACACCAAAAAACAACAAAGAAACAATACAAATCTTATCTGAAGAAGCAGAAGTCGTAGCTGCCCCGAGTTAGACTGAGAGAACTGTGCCATCAGCCTCTCCGACCACAAACAGTCACTCAAGCATCACGGTCACTCATAGGCGTAGTTGAAGAAGTGTCTTGCTCAAGGACAAAGCACTGATCTGAGCTCAAAACAAACCTTTGTCCATCTGTACGCACCGCTCCCGCGCTTAGCTAGCCGATGCTAACTGCAGTCACGTCAAATCAAATGTTTATTCAGGTACAAATTAACGATGAGGCCTAGCTCCATATTAAATGGTCTATTTTGTGATATTCATGGTCTCATCAATATCATGTATAACAGGATGTTTATTGTCACTAGGTTCTCACCACTTAGCTTAGCCTTTAGCTCAGATGCCAGGTTTACATGTTAATTCCATACAACCGAAAGTTTCATACACTCAACAGTGACTTTGAACACGGCTCTGACCTCATGTAAACGTGGTCGATGGATCGGTACCAGCCAAAACCTTCTTGATCATTCATAACGTGCATTTTCTGTGGGCTAACGCTAGAAAAAAACACGGAAACCGGCTCTGGAGTTCGTCAGATCTCACGGGAATTGCAGAGTTTGTGAGTGTGAGCATCCGACGGCGTCTACGACACTCTCTCGGATAGTCCACCATCTAGACGAAAAAAAATAACAATCAGATTTAAATTTTGCATGAATATATGAAGCTGTCGGGAGGTATGCATGACCTCTATGACTAACAATAGCTTGAGCGTTTGACTTTAGCTCTCTCTCCTCAGCCTCACGTTGGCGTTCGGACCGCGGCATCAAAGGCCGTCGGGTTTTACATTTACATACGAGTCGACTTTTTACCTTCATCTTAGTTTACCGCAGTGACCTGAATAATGTAAAGGCACGAGAACTTTAACGTATGTAATATTAATGTGGTTTTGATCCATCGCCGGCCCGTCTTTGTCATTGATCTGACTGATGGAACGGATCAGAACAACGACCCCTGTCGTCATTTACGATCGCTTCACTGAGCCTTTTATTAGTTTAATTGGCATTCGTTTACATAGAGGGAAGGTAGAGACAGTATAACCATCGCCATGACGATCATCTCATGTCGGGGTTAGCTCTTTTACTCAGTTTCTGTCAATAAATTGTGCATACTCCTGTTTAAAGCCCTGAAAATCCCCTCGTGACGTCAGGGAGAAATGAGCTAAGACGATCAATACAGTCCTATCTGGTCCCTGATTGGCTGACGTGGTGCTGTTACATCTCACCCCGAGTTACAATCCTCTTTATGAAGTTTGAAACGCACCGATCTGCGGCTGGATCGGATAGATTTCAGCGTTTTGAAACAGATAAACAGAAATTAGAGTACTATTTTGGGACCGCACATCTCGCCCAGCTCAAACTGCTGCTGAAAATATGCGAAAACTAAGTCCGCGGACGCAAACGCACAGAGCCTAAATCAACACGTTCGGGGATAATAGCCTCAGAAAGCACGGCCGTTGCAAACATCCATGCTTTGCTGTGCGAATCTGTCTCATTTCGCCGCGGCCGACACGCGCTCCCGCACACACAAAAGCCTGTGACGAGCCTTCGCCGCCGTTCAGCCAATTGTTATTCAACTGATGGCCGTGTTGTGCGAATCCATTCTCTCAAATCAAAGCCGGGGGAGAGTGCTCGAGCCGCTCGTTTCCCTTAAAATGGACTGTCTGGTAAGTAGCCGAAAGCAATGATTTAGAGGCGAGCTTCGCACACACACACGTATAACAAGGCAATCGCGGCGGCCGCCCTTGACGATGATGGGCAAAGGTTGGAGAGGACACAGCAGATTGAAGCCATTTCGCCATCACGATTTCCAACGCGAATCCTTGTTTTTGATTGAGGTTCGAAACGTTGAGTAGTAGTAACCCTTTTAATTCCAGCTGATCTGAGGTCATGTCAAGTAAGTTACATGTCTGATGAAAATGACCAATTTCACCAGCGAACTTAATTGTGTTTCAGATTTTACTCGTCATTTTGCCTATTTCTATTTCATTTTACTTCTCGGTTGGACATGTGCTGCAAGTAGAGGTAATTCAACTCAATGTATTTTTGTAATGCCCAAAATCAACGGTTGCCTTTGAGGGCGACAGTGAAAAACGATTAAGCGATGTCTGCGGGGGCGAGGGACGATGTTCCAGAGTCCTCTGTCCTTAGATCTTAAGGTACTTCCACATCTGTTCCCTAGCAACCATCCTGTAAACACAGGCCAAAATCCATAAACAACACAATTACACAATTTGATTTGACAAATACTGCTAATACCTGGCAACACCTTTATTTTGTTAAATGTTTTAAATTGTTCCTGCATTTCACTTGTGCTGCTTATGGATGACAAAAGCAGTTAACTCTTCAAGTAACTGCTTAAAACTATGAGCCTACTTTACTATTTAAAATAAGTAATAAATACCTCTCACATGCAGGTTGCAAACACAGTGATACAGTGTTGTTTAGATAAGATAAGATAATCCTTTATTGTCCCACATGGGGAAAGGATTTTAAAGGATTGTTATGGGAGAAGCATGCAACACGCTCTTTCTTTTTCCACAAGATGTTTATGTTGCAGCCTGTGCTTGACTTTCTTATTTGAATCTATTAAAGAGAAATTGCGTCGAACACTTGTGTAAACAAACACAATCTTATGGTCCGTGTAAATGCTTCAGTATTGTCCATGAAAATCATTTCAAACACTCTTTATGCGAAAGCGCTCCGAAGCCTCAGAGCGAGTGCTTTTACCCTGGTTTCTGTAGAGATCAGTCTGGTCTCCATGGAAACTGAATACAAAACCTTTCAGAGCCACACACGGCTCTGGCAGCACTTTGGTCACAGCTTCATCCCCTCTCACCTTAGAGGAGCGGTACCTGCTGACTGTTATAAAAGCAGCTTTCAGGGTCAAAACGAGACTGCCGTGTGCTGCTCGCTTCTAATTATAGAGTGTTTCATTGTCGTTCCCTCTGAAAGCTGTCACGAGAAAAGCTACAAGTCAGGTCTGTGGAGAGAGAATCCCCCTGACAGCAAGGACTCATGTCTTTCACTCAGCGCTTTTAAAACAGAGGAAATACCATTATATATGTTTATTATCTGTCAGAAATCTTATGCATTGAGGCTTTAAAAGACTAACAAAATACGTTTTTCACATCATTGGACAATGTGGATTATTTTGCTCTAAATCTTCCGCAAAGTGTTTCATTTTCTCTACCATTTTCCCCAAAATTAAACACAACAATAATGTAAATGACACTATAAGATAAGATAAGCCTTTATTAGGCTTATCTTATCTTGTCTTATCTCATTTTGTCCCACAATGGGGAAATTCTAGTGTTGCAACACAAAGTAGGTACAGAAGTAAATAATAAAAAACTGATGACTTACGATGAGGCTACCCCAAATAAATTGTCTGTTTGCTGTAACCCGAGTCAACATTTTTCATCTGGCTCGGTCGGTAGGCAAATTCTTATTTTTTTCACTTTGAAGGCAAAAAAAAAAAGATCAAAATTTTGTCATTTTTTGAGTCGGAGTGACCACCAGGGGTCAGGCTTCAACAGTCCATGACGGAAAACGTCTCGATCAACCCGATCGGGAAACTAAATCTCACGATTTTAAGATATTCCAATCGACTTTTTGTACGCCGCTATCCTTTATTTTGGTATTGTTGTTGTTGTTTTATGGCGGTTGGCATCCAATTGTTTTTGTTGTTGTTGTTTTATGGCGGTTGGCATCCGAGTGTTGCATTACCGCCAGACTTTATTCCTTAGACTGTTGTTGCTGTTGTTATTGTTTTATGGCAGTCGACAGCCGAGTGTCGCATTACCGCCAGACTTTATTCCCCAGACTTTGTCGTAGTCCTAAAAGTTGTTCTTCCAGTGCTTTGACCTCCAGTGCTTTGACAAAGCCCAAAAGGTCATGAGATGCCTTTGTCATTGTATCCTATAGAAGTTCTTCCTCCCCTCAGACTTTGTCGTAGTCCTTAAAAATTCTTATTGGCATCCAATTGTTGCATTACCGCCAGACTTTATAGGCGAGCGGGGGAAACATGCGGGGGACACGGGCGCCGCCATGTTTGTTGTGATGACGCTACTGGGCGTGTTTACATCCCAGAATGCATTTGCGTAAGTCAAATTTCACACCCTGACAGAGCCTGGCATTACTCTGGACATTTCAGTGGCGCCGACATGTGTAAACCAACTTGATCAAGAAAATATGACGACTTTGACGCGCACTCTGTTTTGTAACAGTTGCACGTGGAGGACTGAACATTAAGACGCACATGTGTTACGCGGTACGTTATCAGTTCTTTGAGATGAAAGTCAAGTTAACAAGCGTGATAAAAATATTTGACACGGTGGTTCAGGACAGACCGGTCGGTGAGTCTGCGAAATAATTAAAAAATAAAAGATTTTGACATTTTTTATTTATTTTTCAATCATCTAGTTTCATAGAGGGTCGGTCGGGTTACGGTAAACAGACATATTATTTTGCTCAGCCTAAACACTCTGGTAGAAAAGCACTTATAAAACGCTACTAAAAATAACAATAGTAAGTCTTATTTACAGCTGTTATATGGACTGAGAATATTGCACATGAATATGACAGTATGAGTATGACATTCTGGATATTAATCAAATACCAATAATAATTAATTATTATTGGAGAATCAAGATTGTAAAATGGGTCAGTTTGAATCACTATTTCTTGTGTCATGGCAACAAATAGCTTATTTTAGCGCGCATTGTGTCCATGATGACGCATTCAGTCGCCGGTTTGCAAAGAGTGAACCTTTAGCGTTGGTCTCCCTCGGCGAGACTCTCTGTATTCCTCCGTCGGATCGATGGGTCGGGAGTTTTCCCCCGTCGCGAGCGGCGCAGGTGTTGTTGTTTTGTGCGCGAGCGCTGAACGATCACATCCATTCGAGGTGAAAATGTCCGCCCAGCGTGACTCGATTCCGCCGCACCACAGTCGACCCCATTCCTTCAGACGAGCCGCAATAAAAGTGGAGGCGGCCGCTCGACAGGTGGTGCCTCGCAGTCGAGAAAGAGGGCAAAGCGGGGCCCATTGACGCGCCGTTCCTCCGACTTTAACGATCGCTGCGCCGGTAGGAGCCGACGGCCAGGACCCGTGCCGAGATGTGGCCTACTCTGACATTGCCGTTACGGTGGAGAGGCCAGAGGTCGCGATGCCCGCTGTAGGAAAGAAGAAACGCAGAGGAAAGTCCGAAAAATACCAGAAAGTAGCAGAAATAATTGCAAATGTCTAACGTGGACGTGTAATTCAAAGATACGGGGTCAGAAAGTGTTGGTGTTGGAGTGTTGGTGTCCAGTGGTGGGAAATTCACTTGAAAGTTTGTCAGGGTTAAATCAATATAAATCTGTGCAGTTCTGGCTGAGCGCTCGGTGAACAGAACAATATACATTATCTTGTACCGTATGAAAGAGTGTGTTTGACTGAAGTCGCCAAAATGAACGGTTTCACCTGTAATTAAAATGCAACTTCTGACGAGCAGACACACGGAGAGTCAGAAACACAAAATGAACTGTGAAAAAATGTTGAATAATAAATAACAATTTTCAACTGTAAAAAAAAATAATAATTGATTCCATAAAATCTATCATCAAGTTTCTAGTTTATTTTCAGGTTTCAGATTGTCATTATAATTTCACTTTTTTTAGTTTTATTTGACCTTCATATTACACCTTCTCGGTGCCTTCAAATCCAGACAAGGATTTATGACCAGATTAAGTCCAAACTCAGTCCAGGCAGAGTCCAGAACCAGGTCTAGACTGGGTTCAAACCTCGTCCAGACTCATTCCTGACCAGGTCCAGATCAAGTCCAAACCAGGTCCAAACTAAGTCCAGATCGAGTCCAAACCAAAGACTAAAGTCCAGATATAATCCAATCCACTTTATTGATTTAGCACATTTTAATAACAGAAACGTGTCCAAAGCGCAGCACAGAAAACGAGATGATGTTTTCAGGGGACTTCACGCTGATTGGTCGAAGTGTCACAACAGCGAAAGAAGCAGAATCCAGTGAAATCCAGTGTTCATAAAAGTGGCAAAAGTGGCAAAAGCACTAAGGGTCAAGACGGCTACAGAGGAGGCCAAACGATTGTGTTTCCAGTTTTGGACATCTCGAGGCTTCATGCTATGATGAGGCCAGAGGGGCGGCCAGCCAATCGAATGCTTGCCCTGCGGACTCGGTCCGCAGGGCAAGCATTGGCTTGCTTTAGCGGCAGCCATGGCCACTACGCCAGCTGCTTTCAAAGCCAGCCCACCCTGAAGCCACCGAAGTGTCTGTCTGTGGCAAGTCGAGTTCAGTACAAGACAAGGAGGCGGTCTGAATGTTGTTAAAAGAACTTCAATGATGTGTGAAAGAATAGAGACTAATGCACTTATTAAGAAATGAATAACATTTTGGCTGAAAGAATTGAGTGACACAATAAACATAATGGAGGACAAAAATAAATAAATAATCTGGTGAGAATGCCTAGAGTTTAACATTTTTACAATTCTCTGTTGAACTTTGCTGTTTAATGTGCATATGGCAGGTTAGAATACACTTTTTAGTCATTTGAAGGGAATATGATGTTATTTCAGATTTTAATAAACATTATGCCTGTTTTTCCCCAGTTTGACAATTTTGGTGACGTCGTTGTTGTTGTGTTACTTTTAATGGTGATTTTCAGCGAACTGAAAAGGTACAATTACCGCCACCTATTGTAGTTGTACGTCTTCTGTACTTGTACCTTTTCACAGTACGTGCCCCACGCCACACCGCAAAAAAGAAAGAGAGGGAGAGAAAGAGAAAGGGTAAAGAGGGAAAAAGAGAGAAAGATCAAGCTGCCGAGCCAAAAAATAAAATAAAAAAGTGTGTGTCGTCATGAACGTAGGTGGCGGATGGAATAGAGTAAAACACATACTTTGAAGACGTACAACTAGAGTAGGTGAGGGTAAATGCACAGTTGGCTGCCATTAAAACACAACAACAACAACAACGATGACGACGACACACAGAAGGTGAGTGTAGTGCTATATGACATCATTCTTCTAAAGATGATGTCATCAAGCACCAACACAACAACATATCATAGGTGGCGCTTGGATACCGACCGCCATAAAACACCAGCTGCAACACTCGGATGCCAACCGCCATAAAACAACAACAACAACAACAACAACCAGCTGCCATAAAACACCATCGAAGAAGAAGAGGAAGAGGAAGAAGAAGAAGAAGAAGAAGAAGAAGAAGAAGAAGAAGAAGAAGAAGAAGAAGAAGAAGAAGAAGAAGAAGAAGAAGAAGAAGAAGAAGCTCCGATCAGAACTGAAGCAACCCAACTCCCATCATGTCTGGAGTTGTGAAAACGCAACCGAATTTTCCAAACTCAAAACTCTTACTTTTAAAGGAGGAACGGCAGGTTTTACACCTCCTGGAGAACTGCTTCCCTCAAGTGGAAATGGCATTGACTTTGCAGTCGGACCGCGCGGCTGGCATCAAGAACGCGGCGATGTGTAGGGCACTTCAAACGCACCAGTCGTTATGTGAGCGATTAGCGAGGGCAGAGGAGCAAGGCGCTAGCGAGGCGGAAGGAGGCGGCGATGCACAGTTCAAAAATGAATTCATAAAGACCTACAAAAATGTGCTGAGGTGCTTTCGAGATGATCCTGTCGATTCTGCTCTGATCAAACAAGGGTTGGATTCAGAAATGGGGACAACGGAGAGGTTGTTCTTTGAAAACCTTAAAACAATTATTGGCTGTGCACTTGACGGAGGGGAACAGGAAGAAGCTCTTTTGAAGATCACGTCTTCCAAAGCTCCAAAGAATGAGGTGACGTTGGAAGAGAGAATCGCAAGCGTGGCCAGCGTCGACGCAAAGATAGCCGACTGCAAAGCCAGAATCGAGGTCCTGAAAATACCGCCGGTCTCCGAGACTCCTCTCACGGATCAAGAATACCAGGCGTACTCGAGCACGCCGGAGCACGCGAGCCTTCAACAGAAGCTGGACCAAGTCAACGCCCAGCTCAATAAGTTGTTTTTGGAGGACAGAGAGAAGGAGAGAGACATTCAGGACACAACCGAAGTGGTGGAGAGCGAAATCGAATACGTCATCGAGGTGTTTGATGAGAAAATGGACGAGATGCAGGCGGATCTGGAGGCGAGGCAGGGCGAGCTGCAGGGGAACGAAGAGGACCTGGACGGACTGCAGGGAACATTCACCACTCTGGAGGGAAAGTACAACGAGGTGGTGGCCAAGCATCGGCGGGCAGAGGAGAAGATGAAAGAGGAGGCGAGGATAACGCAGCTCAAAACTAAAGCTGCAATCGTCATCCAGGCTCATTGGAGAGGGTACTGTGTCCGCAAAACCAATAAAAAAACGGTGGCAGGAGCCATGAAGAAGGGCGCTAAGAAAAAAGGCAAGAAAAAATGAATGTGTTCTTCAAGATTCAGCAAAGATGTAAGTTTCGTATTGCTATGCATTCAGCCAACTTGTGGAAACCGATGCTTGTTGGTCGACTTTCCACTCTTGGAGCATTTCTTTTTCTTGGCATTAGCTTTTGCTTGGTCGAAAATCTCTATTTCAATGTATTTTCTCGTCTCTTCCTTAATTACTCCCACTTCATGCTTTTGAAAATAGTTTGATTCATCATATTTTTGCCAACAATCGTCGAACATGTGATTTCATACAACCAAGTCAACCAAAAACGCCATCTTCATCACGTGGGGGATCTGGTCTTTCATGGTCTTTTCAGTTGATATGTGATCGCTACAATGGATTTCTGATAGTCTTCCTCATGTTCCTGTTGTATGACTCGTGTGTGAGCCTCATCTTCTTGAGCTGTGATTTCTGAAGGACTTGTTGAATAGTATTTTGGATCGATGGCCACCCGCAGAAGAGTCTCCTGCTCTCGTCTTTGTTCTTTCTTTTTACGTACCCCTTCCAGAACTTCTGAACGCAAACTGCGGCCGACTCCACGTCTGCAACCTATAGGTCCTTGTTTCCGTACATTTGGTTACAAAATATTGAGGAATAGGACGTAAAACTGTTTTTTCCATCCATCCATCCATTTTCTACCGCTTGGTCCCTTTCGGGGTCGCGGGTGACTGGAGCCTATCCCAGTGACTTCGGGCCTTAGGCGGGGGCCCTGGACAGTGGCCAACTTGTCGCAGGGCCAACACAGAGACATAGACATTACAGACAGTTCACTCTCACATTCATTCACTAGGGCCAATTTAGAGTCATCACTCTTCCCTAACACATGCATGTCTTTGGACGGTGGGAGGAAGCCGGAGAACCCGGAGAGAACCCACGGTAACACGGGGAGAACATGCAGACTCCACCCAGAGAGATCATGTGATGTTGGCGCTATCCGCCTTTGCCACCGTGCACCCCAACACAACACACCCCAACTGTTTTTTTTCCACCATTTAATTTTTCAACTCCAGCTGTTTTCCTATTACACCATCAAGATTTGCCCGGGCGACTACTCTCTACTGTGGGGGCATAACCTGGACGTACGTTACTTCCTGGTCTTGAAAAACTTGAAGGTAGCGTACATAGAACTGCAGCCGCCGAAAAAATACCACTCTGTCCATCTCTGAACGAAGAGGTTCTGGAGACAGCCCACAGTTGAGCGTATGTTCTTTGTGATATGAGTTTCTTTAAAGAATAAATAAACAAAAAAAAACACAGATGTAGGCTATGTATGTGCTGTGTATAAAGTCTGCTGCTATTACACTTTACATGGGAGTGAACCTAATAGCATATATGTGTAAACTAAGCGAAAGTAACGCCAACGTTATCAAAACTGGAGTGAAACAAGTTGTGCTCATGGAAGTTGTGCTTGACCCATTGTTATGGAATTTCTGCAAACAATCGCCAAGAAAAGATGAAATAGAACAGTTTGTCTTTCTCAAAAGGGGGATGTTTATTTACCCGTGCACAGTAAACGAAGGTATCTGTCCCTAAACTACAGAACAATGACATCACACATCCTTTTAAAGGCAGTGACATAAACTGACACGTACGCACACCATCATAATCAAATCAGCTCCAAAAGAGATAGAACAACCATCACGGATGCAAAGATTCAAGCCATCTCATTTTGGAGATGACCTGACCCTCAATCCAGGTCCTGATGCAAGACTCCACGATACAGAGTATGGACCACATTTATCAGTAACCCATTGTCTTATATCCACATTTATCATCTGCACACAGAAAAACAGCATAGATACAATGACATGACATGGCCTATTTTAAAATAAACATCCAACATATTACGACTCTCCCCAATTAAGAGCTTTAATGAACTCTTCTTCCTTAAAGGACAAAAGCTTGGCGGCCTCGAGATGCATCTTCTCTCGTTTGAGAATATCTATTAGTTTGAGCTGTTTCTTGAAGCCCACAATGAGTTCATGTTTCTGTTTTTTCAGGGTGTTGTTTTCTGCCAGTAGGCTGACAGTGCGGTGGTGTTCTTCATCACTTTTGTCCTTGTTCATCTGTTTCATCTTGTCGAGTTCGCTCTTCAGCCTCTGTGATTCCTCTGTGGCTCTATTGAGGCGACTCTCCGCAGAGTTCTGAAGAGCTGCTGCCTGTTTGCTGGAGCGATCCAGGCTTTCCATGTCCTTATTTAACTCAGCCACGTGTAATTGAAGTCCTTCACACTTTTTATCAGACGTTTCAAGTAAAGCTTTCTGTTTCTCAATCTGTGTCTGCATGATGCTCTTTGACCTCTGCAGCCGCGCCCGGTCCTCCTCAAGCTCTTTCATTTTGGCATTGAACCTAATATTTTCATCCTCCTTCTTGTAATATTCACTGGTTAATTGATCCAGTTCTTTTTGCAGAAGCTCTATGTGTGCCCTCAGCACTCGTACTATAGAACCTGAAACACCGTCTTCCATTGTATCTCCAGAAAAAGGTCTCTCTGCTTTCACTCTGGGTTCTTCATCCATCTTTTCTTCCATGTTTATTGTCTTTGACAAAGATGCATCAGCTGTTTCTTCCAACGCAACTAGATCATTTTCAGAGGACATCGTGGAGCTTATTGTTTTATCTTTAGCTTGTTTTCCTGAACTAATCGCTTTCAGAGTGGTCTTCTCCTCAATGTGAGGCTCCTGAAGCTTGGTCTCCTCAATGTGTGGCTCCTGAAGCTTGGTCTTCTCCTTAATCTGAGGCTCCTGAAGCTTGGTCTCCTCAATGTGAGGCTCCTGAAGCTTGGTCTTCTTCTTAATGTGAGGCTCCTGAAGCTTGGTCTCCTCAATGCGAGGCTCCTGAAGCTTGGTCTCCTCAATGTGAGGCTCCTGATGCTTGGTCTCCTCCTTCATGTGAGGCTTCTGAAGCTTGGTCTTCTTCTTAATGTGAGGCTCCTGAAGCTTGGTCTTCTTCTTAATGTGAGGCTTCTGAAGCTTGCTCTCCTCCTCAATGTGAGGCTCCTGAAGCTTGGTCTCCTTAATGTGAGGCTTCTTAAGCTTGGTCTTCTTAATGTGAGGTTTCTGAAGCTTGGTCTCCTCCTTAATGCGAGGCTCCTGAAGCTTGGTTTCCTCCTCAATGTGTGGCTCCTGAAGCTTGGTCTTCCTAATGTGAGGCTCCTGAAGCTTAGTCTTCTTCTTAACGTGAGGCTCCTGAAGCTTGTTCTCCTCAATGCGAGGCTCCTGAAACTTGTTCTCCTCAATGTGAGGCTCCTGATGCTTCGTCGTCTTCTTAATGTGAGGCTTCTGATGCTTCGTCTTCTTCTTAATGTGAGGCTTCTGACTGCTGTCTTGTAAAGGTGCCATTATTTCTGCATCGTCATCGTTCTCGAGGTCTGTGAGCTGGGGAGAGGTCAACGGCTTTGCCCAAACTTCATTTTGGACTAAATCAGCAGTTTTGGCTTCAAGTTCCTCATTTAAACATTTGTAATGCTTTTCCTTTGCAAGTATGTCATCGTTTGATTTGGTGGATGCTCCAGGGGAAGAAACCTGTGGTCTTGCTTCACATATATTTGTTCTCTTTAACATTTTTGTTTGTAATGGTTTCTTGGACTGGGACACGGATGTAATGATCTTTGTGAACTTCTTTTTTCTTCTTCTTCTTCATTGGTTGTTGTTGTTGTTGTTGTTGTTGTTTTATGGCGGTTGGCATCCAAGTGTTGCATTACCGCCAGACTTTATTCCTCAGACTTTGTCGTAGTCCTCAGACTCTGTCGTAGTCCGTAAAAGTACTCCTTCTTCATTGGTGTTACATTACTGCCACCTACTGTAGTTGCGCGTCTTAGACTTTAGACTTTATTCTAACACTCATAAAGGTGAGTGTAGGGCTATATGACATTATCATTCTAGTGGTGATGTCATTAAACAATAACACCAACCGCAATAAAACACCAAAGAAAAAAAAGAACAAATCTGGTCGACATGGCGACACAATGTGCCAGTTTTTCCTCAGTTTGACAATTTTGGTAACATTTATGTTTTGTCCTGGTTGGACATCGACAGCAAATAGGACAAAGGTAGAGGTAATTCCACAACTGTTACAACAGCAACCATATTGTAAACAAGAGCCAAAATCAATTTAAATCATACAATAATAATAGTAGTCTGGGCCAGACCCCAAAATTTGACATAATGGTACCGCTCAGGATGGCAAGTCAATTCAATTTATTTTTGTAACGCCTGAAATCACAACAGCCGTTTCCTCAAAGAGCGACAGTGAAAAACAGATTAAACAATGTCTATAGGGACTGAGCAATGTCCCAGCACCCGCTGTCCTTAGACAAATGTCCCAGCATCCCCTGTCCTTGGACAAATGTCCCAGCATCCTGTGTCCTTAGACAAATGTCCCAGTATCCCCTGTCCTTGGACAAATGTCCCAGCATCCTGTGTCCTTAGACAAATGTCCCAGTATCCCCTGTCCTGAGGCAAATGTCCCAGTATCCCCTGTCCTTAGACACATGTCCCAGGGTCCCCTGTCCTTAGACACATGTCCCAGCACCCACTGTCCTTAGACACATGTCCCAGGGTCCCCTGTCCTTAGACACATGTCCCAGGGTCCCCTGTCCTTAGACACATGTCCCAGGGTCCCCTGTCCTTAGATGTTGTGGAGGGAGGGGGGAGGCGTTCCAAAGACCCGAAGATAGCACAAGATATCTAAGCTTAAGATTTGGTTATGATAGACATTTCACAGTCATTTTAAACAATTTATTATTTCTTCTCGTCTGGATCATTGTAACTAATACTGTACCGCTGGACCAGTCCTCTCTAGAGAGCTTACAGCAGGTCCAAAACGCTGCTGCCCGCTCGCTGACAGGAACAAGAAGGCACAGAGCACATTACCCCGCTGCTTGCCTCTCTGTCACATTCAGGATTGGTTTTAAGATTTGGATGTTTGTTTTTACATGCCTACATGGACTGGACCCTGTGCACCAGCCAGAGCATCAGTGAGGAGTGTTAAATGTGCCCAAATGTGCTGTGGAACGGTTTACCTCAGCAGATCAGAGCTGCTCCATCACTCGAGCCTTTTAAATCTGCTCTTGGAACATTTTTTTTGCATTGGCTTTCAACACAAGTTAACTGTATTTTCAATATGTTGGGCTCGTTGTACTTATCCGTGTTTTTGCCTTGAATTGTGCATGTGAAGCTCTTTGGGCAGATGGTGTAGAAATAAAGCGTCTCTGCAACAGGAAGTAAAAAAAAAAAAAAACATGTCGCAAAATACACTTTAGACGCAGGTCCAAAATTTGGTTTAGATCAAGGGTGGCTGTCCACATGTCCAAAGGTTCACAAGTCCGAAGGTTCACAAGTCCGAAGGTTCACAAGTCCAAAGGTTCACAAGTCCAAAGGTTCACAAGTCCAAAGGTTCACAAGTCCGAAGGTTCACTAGTATGAAGGTTCACAAGTCTGAAGGTTCTCAAGTCCGAAGGTTCACTAATCCGAAGGTTCACTAGTCCGGAGGGTCACTATTCCGAAGGTTCTCAAGTCCGAAGGTTCACAAGTCCGAAGGTTCACAAGTCCAAAGGTTCACAAGTCCAAAGGTTCACAAGTCCAAAGGTTCACAAGTCCAAAGGTTCACAAGTCCGAAGGTTCACTAGTCCGAAGGTTCACTAATCCGAAGGTTCACTAATCCGAAGGTTCACTTGTCCGGAGGGTCACTATTCCGAAGGTTCTCAAGTCCGAAGGTTCACAAGTCCGAAGGTTCACAAGTCCAAAGGTTCACAAGTCCAAAGGTTCACAAGTCCAAAGGTTCACAAGTCCAAAGGTTCACAAGTCCGAAGGTTCACTAGTCCGAAGGTTCACAAGTCCGAAGGTTCTCAAGTCCGAAGGTTCACTAATCCGAAGGTTCACTAGTCCGGAGGTTCACTAATCCGAAGGTTCTCAAGTCCGAAGGTTCACAAGTCCGAAGGTTCACTAGTCCAAAGGTTCACAAGTCCAAAGGTTCACAAGTCCGAAGGTTCACTAGTCCAAAGGTTCACAAGTCCGAAGGTTCACTAGTCTGAAGGTTAGGGTTTGGGTTTGTGAACCTTCAAACTTGTGGGGTGGAACCAGATCAAGTGCTGCCTATCAGATAATTATTTGAACGATACTGTTTGATAATGTTTACTGCTTTAATGTATGTGTATTTACCGTTTAAAATCAGATCCTCAGTGTGAACTCTCACAGAGGCACCTCTCCTGGCAGGTGGCACCTCTCCCGGCAGGTGGCACCTCTCCCGGCAGGTGGCACCTGTCCTGGCAGGTGGTACCTCTCCTGGCAGGTGGCACCTGTCCTGGCAGGTGGCACCTCTCCCAGCAGTTGGCACCTTTTACTAGAGAGAAGTCCATCCAAACACATTTTCTGTTCATTTCATTTGATTATAATAGTCTTGTGTTTTCAATTAAGTAGTGTTCTTTTTTCCAGGGCCTTAAACAGGCTTGCACCACTTATATAACACTACTAAAACGCCTGATACTAAATCATGTTCATTACAACCGCGCGCTTACATTAGCATGTTTAAGCTAGCTTCGTCGAGCCCCCGTTGCACAATGCGCAGTGGCCCTTTGTGGTTTCCAGTGTGTCTTAGATGGATGCGAGGGGGAGCGGTTGTGGGTTGGATGCTGCGGAGGATCGCCTCGCCCAGCGGGGAGCGCAACAGATGTGAAGAGCCGAGTGGAGCCTTCGCCGCGGGAGTGCTGACCTGCTCGTCCACATGTGATCACACACACAAAGGCCTATCTGTGTGCAGCAGAGAGACCACGGAAAGGGCACAGATACTGGGCTCTTTGCACTGCTGGCTTAAGGACAATTGTGATGCTTTATTTGGACCGTTAGCAGCCTTTAAACATGCTGTTGAGTATTGTTGATTTGCCATCTTGTCCTGGCAATGATTTGTGGTAGAAATGGGAAAATTAAAAGACACAAATTATGCAAAATTTACTTTTTTGAGCTTTTGGCTACGTTCTCACATTGTTTCCTTATCATAAACATACCTGGGGTAGCGTTTAGCTTCGCCAGCTTCACGCTAGTTTGATGAATCCTTTTTAGAAAGTCCTCTCCCTCTGAGCGTTGAAAAAAAAATCCATCCTGAATTTCCTGTGACGTTCAGAATCTTCTCTGCTGTTTTTAAGTCCATCAATCATCACAGACTCGTTCTGTGCATTTCTGCCGTCAATTCACGATCAGTACGACTGCGTGGCTGCCGAGCATCTCAGGTTAGAGGGCGCCAAAACTCAGTTAGTGCCGTGGGAAACATCAGAGATACAGATGTTAATTTTGATCTGAAATTCTGAAATATGAGATGCCAGACTAAAGGCTTATAACAATACACAATATTAGTCCGACTGAAGCCTGTGCAATACACATGTGTCTGTAGTGATGGAATTGGAAGATTATTATTGACAGACATATTTGTTAAACCTATTTGTTGTCTTCACAGAGCCTTAAGAGAGAAATCCAAACTTTGGCCAAAACGGCAGAGGAGCAGGATTGATGCGCAACGTTTGTTTATGTGTTAAAGGTCCCATATCATGCAAAATCCACTTTTCTGAGCTTTAAACCTTCTTACAGTGCTATTGGTGCCTCGTATATGTGCCCATAGGTTTTTTTTAGCTAGAGAACAGTCTCTTTCCTTCCCCTCGAATGAGCAGACGAACGAGGGCTACTCACCAGCATGAGTCATCCTATTTCTCGTTAGCGTTGGAGATGAGCAGCTTTTAACAAATAGTTTCAAATGAACTGTGACTGGAGTTTGTGTCGTTCCTTCGTGTTTCCTTTCTCCCTCTTGCTCCAAACACACAGGAGCGTTGTGAAGTTCGTCCCCGAGCGCTGCACTGCTCCTGACCCTGCACTGCTCCTGACAGTGCAGGCGACCTGTCAGGAGCGCTGCACTGCTCCTGACAGGTCGCCCAGAGGCACTGGGTGATGGATGGACACATTTCCCTACAGGGACAATAAAGACTAATCTCCCTGTGTTTATACGACACCCTGCATCAGCCCTTTAAAACAGCTCTTGCAATTGATAATAAATGTTTTAGCGTCGTCATGGGAACCTGTGAAACTGTAAATGCATACTGTAAATATTTGTTTCCCAAACGCTTTCTCACAAATGCACAATCCCTTCACTCTTGCCTCCCATGTTATTATCTCATGACCTTGTTCTACCATAAGGCCAGTGGTGGAAACAGTACTGAAAAGCTGTGCTCAAGTAAAAGTACAATGACATGGCTAAAAACACCACTCAATTAGAGTACAATGACCTTAAATCTCCTGGTGACAGTACTGCAGTGTGTGGCTTCAGATCCGATGATCCAGCTCAGCTTCCTTTACAGCCGAGTGGAGCGCTCCGTGGACTTGTTCTTCACCTCCACCAGCTCTTTGGTCCCTTTTGGTCCCGTTTGATGGAGAAGATGGTACAGTCCTGCCAAGGTCGCTGGCCTCCTCTGTTCGCTCACATTACCATTCAAACCAGCGCCTTTGTATTCAGCCTGTTAACATGACCGCGGGGATCTTTAAACATTTATACTTCTTGGAAAATAATGGATGATTTGTCTGATCTTCAGAACTTATTACTATTAAAATTATTCTAATAAAAGGGACAAGGAATCCATCACCACCGTGGAGACAAGTAACAAGCCGGTATTATTGTACTTTTATGATGTGTGAAAAGGTTAAAGAGCGACTATTTCATCCTTGTAGATCTCTCGCTTAATAATTCCTTTGTGAAAATATAACGGCGGCAGAAGCGGCTCAGAGCGGACCGCGGACTAATGTGTCCTTGACTAAGACACTCAAATCAAAAGTACATGTTCACTTGGGATTTGTTCAACTGAAGTAAGAGATCCTTCAATGGGAGCGAAGGGTCAAAAAGCCAAAAAATCTCATCTAATGTTTTCAAAAACCCGATAACTGGAATAATCAGACAATAATTAGATCTGTTCGTGATCGTACTTTCCAGACCTGTGGACGTGTGTCAGTGAGCTGTTGGGTTTAAAGACTCACTGTTGTATTTGGAAGTACAACGAGCCACGCGAGAAGTACACAATCCGACGTGAGTAATCAGAGGGACCAGGATTTACATATAATTAATCAGTAATCAGATCCTCAGTGTGCTTGGAACCACGGCCGCTGTTTACATGGCATTTCAATAATCTGATAACTCCAGAAATCAGATAATGACTGGATTTTAGCGCTGCGTGTAAATACAGTGTTTTAGGTACATATTTCTAGCACAAGAACATTACTTTTCTTCTAAAATTCATATTACCGTATGTTCCGGACTATATGTCGCACCTTTTTTCATAGTTTTGGCCGGGGTGCGACTTATACTTATATTTATACTTATATACTTATGCTCCGGAGCGACTTATATGTGATATTATTTGTTATTTTCACACTTGCAACTGCATTTCATACTCCAGTGCCACTTATATATGTTTTTTCTTCTCTATCATGTATTTTTTGGTGCAACTTATACTCCGGAAAATACGGTAATATTCATGATAATAAATCAATCAATCAATCAATCAATCAATAGACAACAACAGCTTTCAGAGAAATAAACGTTAAAGCCACACTCTGGAACATTCCACACATAAAACAACATATATGTGGAGAAAATCAATTTAATTACGTTGATTTAATATTGCATTTTTCTCAGGTTTAGACTGAAAAAAACACAAAAACAAAGACACAGACTCTCAGAAGTGTTTTTTTAGTTTCGACACAAACCGCTTAAGTCGTCGTCCAAAATGCGGCGGCGTGCTTAGTCCAAATCCGTGACACGTAAATCACCGCGGCTCAACCACCCGGCGGCCATGTTTTGCGTAAAGGCGGTGTAATGGCGGCGTTTTGTTTTCCTCGCCCTCTTTATCACCTTTTCCGAGCGTTTTCCGAGCGACGCGTCCCGAGCAGCCGATAAGCACTTTTAAAGATGATAAATCCAACGGTGACGCTCAATTTCATAGTAAAGCGCAAACACGGAGCCGGCCGGACTACTAATTTACCCACTGATAGGAGCAGGGCGTGGAAAAGGGAGCGCGCCAACTCCGGAGAAACATTGAAGATTAATCGCCTGTCAGGACCAAGTGGAAGCTAATAACACGGATCAGCGGAATCAGAAGTTACTACGTAGTGTTTGGGCGCCGGATAAATATGTTTGAAGGAGCCCGGCAAATGTTTGGGGAGAAGTGTGTGGGATTCGGGAGCCGGAGGGGATGCAGTTTTCGCGGTAACAATTGGAGAAAATCATTAATAATCGATCACCAGTGGCATGTTTAATCCCCATAAACAACTCGACTCCGGGTGGAAGGAAAGTGCAGAGTAAGAAGTGGATTTATGCGCTCGGGAGCAGCACCGAATTTGCTACAGAGCTACAATAGATATTACTTATGGACTCCAACAAGGTCGTTTTTACAAGTTGATCCGCGCGTGGGACGGTTCAGAACTGAATAAATGTACATATGATGAAGTATTACAGCGTACTGACTCACTATACTGCGTGTTTATGTGCTTCATTGTCCCGCCTGAGCCATCTTTCAGTCGTCCCGGGGTTAATTTACACCGATTTGCAACGACCGTGAAGTGAAATCAACGTCAAGTACGAGACGCAGGTGCAGAGCCAGACGTGGAGGAGGGCAGACGACGAACGTAACGAGGACCTGAATTCAGACGCATTTTATAACATAATAATTTGTGAAAAACGCAAATACAATTATCGACAACAAACAGTAATATAAGATTAGGCTTCAATAAATAACGAGTGATTGAACTGAACATGCCTCATAATTACAAACATTTTGCTTTAAGTTCATGTTATACCATATCAGACAAATTGAACACTTAATAAAAAAAAAAAAAGACAATAGATAAAAAGGATATACAGAGTTAGAATAAAACATCTGCTACAAACAGTCCAAATTGTGTGACTACCGTATTTTCCGGACTATAAGTTGCAGTCATAGTTTTGGCCGGGGTGCGACTTATACTTATATTATCACTCATAAACTTATACTTATGCTCCGGAGCGACTTATATATATATATATATATATATATATATATATATATGTGATATTATTTGTTATTTTCACTCTTGCAACTGCATTTCATACTCCAGTGCGACTTATATATGTTTTTTTCTTCTCTATTATGCATTTTTTGGCTGGTGCGACTTATAGTCCAGAAAATACGGTAACTTTTTTCCGGAAGAGCTAATTTTGACCACACTTTAAACCCGCAAATCTCAGACATCACAAAAGATACACGACTGACATTTCACTCGGATAACGTTTAGCACATCAACGTCAACCGTGCCAAGTTTGAAGCAAATCCGTGAATTTTAAGTAGAATTATCTCCCTCACATTTAAAGTACTCGGACTTGTATTTCACAGTATTGGAATTATGACACGATGAACACGTTTGGAACAATATTTCAAACGCGGCGTGAATAATGAATGTTCCGTTTGCATTGAGTCGTGTTGAAGTGATTCCCTCTCGTCGCCGGAGCATAAATCCCGGCTCACACTGGAGACTGTCTGCAGATAACGCCGCGGCCGCGAGGGAGAGTTATGTCCCTCGCCCGGCGCCGTCACCGACCCTTCTCCAGACGCTCCGCCCGTCCAAGGCCGCTCCTCGGCCCCTCTCTCCGGGCGAACGGCGACCGACGTCCCCCCCGCGCGTTCGGACCAGAGTTACGGGCTCCCGACAGAGCGGCGCTTTCGGAGGGACGGGCGAAGGTCACGCCCGAGTCAAAGGCGCGCGGTAAAGTGAAAAAGATATTAGAAAAAACGTGGACGCGGTCGTGGAGGAGGGAGGAGATGGTGGGCGGAGGTTGTTCGAGGTGAGTTTGGTCACCTAAAATAGGTCGATTAATCGGTCCGTGCCGTCTTCGTCGACCAAAGACTTTGTTAGTTTACACATTTTTGGGGGGGATTGTAAGAGATATGAATGTTTACGCGATCATTTGGAGTCAACGTTTGGTCAGGAAATCCTTAAGAATCAATGTCTTTAGTCGACCAAGATTGTATTTTTCGCGACCCTTGTCAGGAGCACCGCCGCCGGAGGATTTTACCTGTTGTGCTTGTTTCATCAATCCATCGATCAATATCACTTTATTTGTACGGAAAGTAAAGGTCAACGTGTTACGACCTCGGCCTCTGATTGGCTGGCTTTCCTCCGGGCCCTGTTGTAGGCCTCGGGGTGGGAGGCATGGAAACAAAAACAACAACAAAATCATAATTTATTTTCTTCATATTGATTGAGCTCGATTTTCTGTTTCATTTTTTTTGCATTTGAAGAGAAAAGGTTGAAAAATCTGTAGAAAATGACAGGAAGTGACATCACACCAGGGACTCGTTCCAGTCAAAGTTTATGCAGAACTCTCTAGACATTAGTTTAACAAAATAAAGTCGCTCTCGTGTATTTCTATTTGTCAAATAAATTTAAAAAAGTGACATCAGATGAGTTTTGGCCCAGTGTTTGCTGGGTAACTTCCTTGTGATGTCATCATTTACAAACAGGAAGTAAAATTATAGACCTAAAAATGAGCTATTCTGTGCTAACATTTTTATATTTTTTTCTAAACACATTTATCCTTGCTGCATTTTATTGGAGTTGACCGAACTGTCAGAGAAACGTAAAGTTTAGGGGAAAAGGTTCGGGCTGGACATTCAGCAAAGACGTTCAAAAAACCAAATTCGCGTTTTGCATTGAAACGATGAGGTCAAAAGACGAGCCGAGCGTCGCGAGAAGCCACAATTCAACAGCCGCGATTGCTTTAGTGTCTTTTAAGCATATTCATCTTCCAAACCTGCATGGTGTCATTTCCCGCCGCGCTTAAGACATCGCTCCGCTCCGCTACATCCGCCCGATCCGTCACCGCCGATTTGTCGACGGGCCCTTTTTGTTCCCCCGACGCGTCTTCCGTAAAACTGCAGCCGGCTACTTTGTCTTAACAATTTGTCTGCGGCGAAACATTAATATACATCAAAACGTGAGCAATTTGTCGTCGTCAAAATGAGCTTCTCGCCGCGCGACGCTCTCAGTCAATCACAGAAGAACAGCACTTCAGACCCAAGATGGATGACGCTTCCTCGTACTCCGACGATCAAGACCAACAGAAGGTGTCAAGGAGACGGAAACTTTGATGCTGCGACGGTTGACGAAGGGAGAGCGGCGTAAAGGCGGGCGCGAAGGCGGGCGCGAAGGCGGGCGCGAAGGCGGGCGCGAAGGCGGGCGCGAAGGCGGGCGCAAAGGCGGGCGCGAAGGCGGGTGCAAAGGCGGGCGTAAAGGCGGGCGTAAAGGCGGGCATAAAGGCGGGAGTAAATGCGGTGTAATGGGGGCGTAAAAGCGGGAGTAAAGGCGGGCGTAAAGGCGGGCTCAAAGACGGGCGTAAAAGCGGGTGTAAAGGCGGGAGTAAAGGTGGGAGTAAAGGCGGTGTAATGGGGGCGAAAAGGCGGAAGTAAAGGCGGGCGTAAAGGCGGGCGTGAAGGCGTAAAGGAGGGAGTAAAGGTGGGAGTAAAGGCGGGCGCAAAGGCGGGAGTAAAGGCGGGCGTAAAGGAGGGAGTAAAGGCGGTGTAATGGGGGCGTAAAGGCGGTAGTAAAGGCGTAAAGGAGGGAGTAAAGGAGGCATAAAGACGGGAGAAAGGCAGGCGTAAAGGCGGTGTAATGGGGGCGTAAAGGCAGGAGTAAAGGCGGGCGTAAAGGCGTAAAGGAGGGAGTAAAGGAGGCATAAAGACGGGAGTAAAGGCGGGCGTAAAGGCGGGAGTAAAGGCGGGTGTAAAGGCGGGAGTAAAGGCGGGTGTAAAGGCGGGAGTAAAGGCGTAAAGGAGGGAGTAAAGGAGGGAGTAAAGGAGGCATAAAGGCGGGAGTAAAGGAGGGAGTAAAGGAGGCATAAAGGCGGGAGTAAAGGAGGGAGTAAAGGAGGCATAAAGGCGGGAGTAAAGGTGGGCGTAAAGGCGGTGTAATAAGATAAGATAAGATAATCCTTTAATATCCACACAAGGGGAAATGTTGTTACAACGCAGTAGAAACAGGAGGAAAGGACAGATTATAGGAAGTTTCAAAAACACCCACTTAATAGAACTCTTATGAACAAAACAAAAAGACTCTTATTAACAAAACTCCTCTCCTATCTTAATAGGGAATGGAGGAGGGAAATAAAATAAAATAGATAATAAAATAACAAATGAAGATAAAAATCAGATAATAATAATAAAATAATGATAATAAAATAAAGTAAAAATAGCTAGCACAAGACTAGGTAATACTATTAGCAGGTAAGTAAACCGTATAAAAAAAACAAAATAGAACACTCTTATTTACAGGTATTGCACATGGTTGATTCAGTATTGCACATGAATATGACGGTATTGCACATGGTTACATCAGTATTGCACATGTTCAGGACTAACAGTGTTTGTTATAAAGTCTGACAGCAGCAGAAGGAAAGACCTGTGAAACCTTTCCTTCACACAGCGAGGGTGGATCAGTCTCTCACTGAAGCTGCTCTCCAGAGCGGACAGAGTGTCCTGCAGGGGGCGACACTCATGGTCCAGCATAATGGGGGTGTAAAAAAGGCGTGCGTAAAAAAGGCGTGCGTAAAAAAGGCGTGCGTAAAAAAGGCGTGCGTAAAAAAGGCGGGCGTAAAGGCGTGTGTAAAAAAGGCGGGCTAAAAAAGGCGTGCGTAAAAAAAACGTGCGTAAAAAGGCGGGCGTAAAGGCGGGCGTAAAGGCGTGTGTAAAAAAGGCGGGCTAAAAAAGGCGTGCGTAAAAAAAGCGTGCGTAAAAGGCGGGCGTAAAGGCGTGCGTAGAGGCGTGCGTAAAAAAGGCGTGCGTAAAAAAGGCGTGCGTAAAAAAGGCAGGTGTAAAAAAGGTGGGCGTAAAGGCGGCCGTAAAAAAGGCGGGCGTAAAAAAGGCAGGCGTAAAAAAGGCAGGCGTAAAGGCGGGCGTAAAAAGGCGGCCGTAAAAAAGGCGGGCGTAAAGGCGTGCGTAAAAAAGGCGTGCGTAAAAAAGGCGGGCGTAAAAAAGGCGTGCGTAAAAAAGGCGTGTGTAAAAAAGGCGGGCGTAAAAAAGGCGGGCGTAAAGGCGTGCGTAAAAAAAGCGTGCGTAAAAAGGCGGGCGTAAAAAAGGCGTGTGTAAAAAAGGCGGGCGTAAAGGCGTGCGTAAAAAAGGCGGGCTAAAAAAGGCGGGCTAAAAAAGGCGGGCGTAAAAAAAGCGGGCGTAAAAAGGCGGCCGTAAAGGCGTGCGTAAAAAAGGCGTGCGTAAAAAAGGCGTGCGTAAAAAAGGCGTGCGTAAAAAAGGCGTGCGTAAAAAAGGCGGACGTAAAAAAGGCGGGCGTAAAGGCGGGCGTAAAAAAGGCGGGCGTAAAGGCGGGCGTAAAAAAGGCGGGCGTAAAGGCGTGCGTAAAAAAGGCGTGCGTAAAAAAGGCGGGCGTAAAATAGGCTTGCGTAAAAAAGGCGGGTGTAAAAAAGGTGGGCGGAACGGCGTGCGTAAAAAAGGCGGGTGTAAAAAAGGTGGGCGTAAAGGCGTGCGTAAAAAAGGCGGGCGTAAAAAAGGCGGGCGTAAAAAAGGCGGGCGTAAAGGCGTGCGTAAAAAAAGCGTGCGTAAAAAGGCGGGCGTAAAAAAGGCGTGCGTAAAAAAGGCGGGCGTAAAGGCGTGCGTAAAAAAGGCGGGCTAAAAAAGGCGGGCTAAAAAAGGCGGGCGTAAAAAAAGCGGGCGTAAAAAGGCGGCCGTAAAGGCGTGCGTAAAAAAGGCGTGCGTAAAAAAGGCGTGCGTAAAAAAGGCGGGCGTAAAAAAAGCGGGCGTAAAGGCGAGCGTAAAAAAGGCGGGCGTAAAAAAGGCGGGCGTAAAAAAGGCGGGCGTAAAGGCGGGCATAAAAAAGGCGGGCGTAAAGGCGTGCGTAAAAAAGGCGTGCGTAAAAAAGGCGTGCGTAAAAAAGGCGGGCGTAAAGGCGTGCGTAAAAAAGGCGTGCGTAAAAAAGGCGTGCGTAAAAAAGGCGTGCGTAAAGTCGGGCATAAAAAAGGCGGGCGTAAAAAAGGCGTGCGTAAAAAAGGCGTGCGTAAAAAAGGCGGGCGTAAAGGCGTGCGTAAAAAAGGCGTGCGTAAAAAAGGCGTGCGTAAAAAAGGCGGGCGTAAAAAAGGCGGGCGTAAAGGTGTGCGTAAAAAAGGCGGGCGTAAAAAAGGCGGGCGTAAAAAGGCGGGCGTAAAGGCGTGCGTAAAAAAGGCGGGCGTAAAAAAGGCGGGCGTAAAGGTGTGCGTAAAAAAGGCGGGCGTAAAAAAGGCGGGCGTAAAAAGGCGGGCGTAAAGGCGTGCGTAAAAAAGGCGGGCGTAAAAAAGGCGGGCGTAAAGGCGTGCGTAAAAAAGGCGTGCGTAAAAAAGGCGTGCGTAAAAAAGGTGGGCGTAAAGGCGTGCGTAAAGGCGTGCGTAGAGGCGTGCGTAAAAAAGGCGTGCGTAAAAAAGCCGTGCGTAAAAAAGGCAGGTGTAAAAAAGGCGGGCGTAAAAAAGGCAGGCGTAAAGGCGGGCGTAAAAAGGCGGACGTAAAAAAGGCGGGCGTAAAGGCGTGCGTAAAAAAGGCGCGCGTAAAAAAGGCGGGCGTAAAAAAGGCGTGCGTAAAAAAGGCGGCCGTAAAAAAGGCGGGCGTAAAAAAGGCGGGCGTAAAGGCGTGCGTAAAAAAAGCGTGCGTAAAAAGGCGGGCGTAAAAAAGGCGCGTGTAAAAAAGGCGGGCGTAAAGGCGTGCGTAAAAAAGGCGGGCTAAAAAAGGCGGGCTAAAAAAGGCGGGCTAAAAAAGGCGTGCGTAAAAAAAGCGGGCGTAAAAAGGCGGCCGTAAAGGCGTGCGTAGAGGCGTGCGTAAAAAAGGCGTGCGTAAAAAAGGCGTGCGTAAAAAAGGCGTGCGTAAAAAAGGCGTGCGTAAAAAAGGCGGGCGTAAAGGCGGGCGTAAAAAAGGCGGGCGTAAAGGCGGGCGTAAAAAAGGCGGGCGTAAAGGCGTGCGTAAAAAAGGCGGGCGTAAAAAAGGCGGGCGTAAAGGCGGGCGTAAAAAAGGCGTGCGTAAAAAAGGCGGGCGTAAAAAAGGCGGGCGTAAAGGCGTGCGTAAAAAAGGCGGGCGTAAAGGCGTGCGTAAAAAAGGCGGGCGTAAAAAAGGCGTGCGTAAAAAAGGCGGGCGTAAAAAAGGCGTGCGTAAAAAAGGCGGGTGTAAAAAAGGTGGGCGGAAAGGCGTGCGTAAAAAAGGCGGGTGTAAAAAAGGTGGGCGTAAAGGCGTGCGTAAAAAAGGCGGGCTAAAAAGGGCGGGCTAAAAAAGGAGGGCGTAAAAAAAGCGGGCGTAAAAAGGCGGCCGTAAAGGCGTGCGTAGAGGCGTGCGTAAAAAAGGCGGGCGTAAAAAAGGCGGGCGTAAAAAAGGCGGGCGTAAAGGCGTGCGTAAAAAAGGCGTGCGTAAAAAAGGCGGGCGTAAAGGCGTGCGTAAAAAAGGCGGGCGTAAAAAAGGCGGGCGTAAAGGCGTGCGTAAAAAAGGCGGGCGTAAAAAAGGCGGGCGTAAAGGCGTGCATTAAAAAGGTGAGCGTAAAAAAGGCGTGCATAAAAAAGGTGAGCGTAAAAAAGGCGTGCGTAAAAAAGGCGTGCGTAAAAAAGGCGGGCGTAAAAAAGGCGGGCGTAAAAAAGGCGGGCGTAAAGGCGTGCGTAAAAAAGGCGGGCGTAAAAAAGGCGGGCGTAAAAAAGGCGGGCGCAAAAAAGGCGGGCGTAAAAAAGGCGGGCGTAAAGGCGTGCGTAAAAAAGGCGGGCGTAAAAAAGGCGGGCGCAAAAAAGGCGTGCGTAAAAAAGGCGGGCGTAAAGGCAAGTGTTGCAGCGACATGTACTGAACTTGTGAAGTTTCATTACACCAAATACCTTTTTAATCCACTGAGCTGGTGTTTTGTCAGAGGTGCGCGTCCAGTGAAGGTGTTTTAGAAAGATTTGAACGTTTGTGTTTCTCGTACGTTTGATATGAAATACTTGATGTTTCCCACAACTGTTTATTTATGGATTTATTTAACCAGGTTCGTCCCGTCGAGATCCAGAATCGAAAAGACCTTCCTCGCTTTCACAAACTCGGATCCTGCAGCTTTAAAGGGCGTATAAAAGGTTATTTATTTATTTTTAAATTTTGGACTTTATTGGGTGTATTTGTACTTGTTGTACATTTACATTAAAGTTTTACACCAATCGAGCAGGTATTTGTGGAGAAAAAATCTGTAGAAAATGACAGGAAGTGACATCACACCAGGGACACTCATTTAAGTCAAAGTTTATGCAGAATTTACAAAAATAAACAACTTTTTTTACTTAAAACATGAAATCAGCAAAATAAAGTCGCTCTCATATATTTTTTTTCGTCAAATAAAAAAACTGACATTAGATGAGTTTTGCCCCAGTGTTTTCTGGGTTATTTCCTACTGTGATGTCATCAATTACAAACAGGAAGTGGAATTATAAACCCCAAAATATTTGCTATTCTGTGAAAACATTTCTATCATTTTGTGCTAAATTCAAACCAAATCAATCATCTTAACTGCATTTCAGTTCAATGAGTCGTCCGACCTGTAGGGGGCGCTTTTAAGAGAGATTTCCCCTTCTCCGTACATCGTCCCGGCACTATTAACGATGCTAATGTTTCGTCGTTTCCATGGCATTTGTGTACCGAGCGCCGACACGAAAATAAGACTTGCGATCCCTGTTAAAAAGTTACTCACCGTCCAAATTCTCATGCGGTACATTTTTGTGTTGGGGAAAAACTCTCCTCATTAAGACGGAGGTAAGAAAAACACCTCGGCAACACAACGCGGCCGCCTCTCGTCAGGATTCTCGTTAGATGGATCCGGACCGGCTGCTAATGGTCGCGCGGAGACGGCTGCAGTCGATCGGTCGGACGCGCGCCGCCTCCCGAGGAAACGCAACCAATAAAGACGTGACCCTCCGACCCCGCAGGCAGCACAATAACAGAGGAATGTGGGGGGGATGAAGGGAGGGGCGGCGAGGGCGGCGAGGGCGGCGAGGGCGGTGAGGCGGCGAGGGGGCGAGGGCGGTGAGGGGGCTGAGGGGGCGTGGGCGGCGGAGGCTGGAGGAGGAGCTCAGTTTTGGGGCAAAGATACAGGAGGAAAACGTGCCCCTCGCGCCTAATTCCATCGGCGTTTAAACGACGAGATGTGACGGGAAACCTGGTTTAACTTCTTAGTCTTCTGAGTCTTTTGGTACCATATTTTCCGGAGTATAAGTCACACCAGTCAAAATATACACAATAGAGAAGAAAAAAACACATATATAAGTCGCACTGGAGTATAAGTCGCATTTTTTGGGATATATATTTTATTAAAAAATTTAATAAAATAGATGAAATGTCTGTTCTTGGTCTTGGATTTAATCCAAGACCAAGAACAGACATTTCATCTGTAAATACAGTTTAAAATAATAACAGAAGAGAGAACATGGTGAATAGGTGTACGTATGCTAACATGCTAACGCTAACACCTTCAGCTACATGACGTATGCTAACATGCTAACGCTAACACCTTCAGCTACATGAGGTACAGACAGAACTGTGGTAAGTGTCTGGTATGTTAACGTAACATATGAACAGTTATTCAGATAACTATAGCATAAAGAACATGCTAACAAGTTTAGCAAAGCATCAGTTTTACCCCAAATCACTAAATCCATTGAATTCTTCTTCCTCTGTGTCACTTCTAAACAACTCCACAAACTCCAGAGGTAGAGGAAGTGCAGATTCTTCTTCTGCGTCGCTTAGAGCCTAGAGCGCCCTCTTGTGGTTGCCAGTGTGAAAATAACAAATAATATCACATATGTGACTCGCCACGGCAATTGTCGGACCATGTCGGCCTCGGTGAAACTGAGAAAAACAGCATTTTACTTTTTTTTCCCCCAAATTTGTGATTTTCATTTTTTTGCAGAATGTGCTAGTTGAAGTTATGAATAAGCCCCTGTGTGCTTCAGATAACACTATTGGTTGTCTTAAACATATACATTAAGCTGTTAAAAATGTGGAGTTTTCGGGTCTTTTTCCTGCTCTCCTGGGGGGCGTCACCTTTTTCTAGCCAACGTGTTGTTTACATTTTCCACCAATCAGCTGTGATCCGCATGGCTACAGCTGCGTGCTCTGCGTGCTCCGTGTTTTTCTCTCATTACTCCAGACCGTCTGCAGAGCACAGTCTTCAGAGCTTACATTTCCTGGACTACATTGCAACGGAACTGTTTACTCAGGTACACTTTTACTTTACTACTAAATTATTGCTTTAACGCTGTGTTTTAAGGCGGTCTCGTGATCACTTTAGAATCTTACTTGTCTGCTCCGGTGGAGCTAATGCTAAGCTAACATGTTGCTTCAGTGCACTCTGCAATACGGGCTTAATGTGACTACTTGCTGTTATCACCATGTTATCGGGTTATTTTTCGGCGTGGGTTGGCCCGTGGGTTGTGTGGGTCGTGCTTTGTGTCTATTTTATGGTGCTAAACCGGCTGTTACCCCCACAGCCCGGAGCTAAACGCAGCTATTCGGAGCTAAGTTGTAAGCTAAACTTTGCTATGTTATCAGGTTATTTTTCGGCGTTTTGTCTGTACAAATTATATACTTGTGTAGTATTTCTTGACCCGTGGGTCGTGCTTTGTGTCTGTTTTATGGTGCTAAACCGGCTGTTAGGCCCGGAGCTAAACGCAGCTATTCGGAGCTAAGTTGTAAGCTAAACTTTGCTATGTTATCGGGTTATTTTTCGGCATGGGTTGGCCCGTGGGTTGTATGAGTCGTGCTTTGTGTGTGTTTTATGGTGCTAAACCGGCTGTTGGCGCCACAGCCTGGAGCTAAACGCAGCTATTCGGAGCTAAGTTGTAAGCTAAACTTTGCTATGTTATCGGGTTATTTTTCGGCGAGGGAAGAGAAAAAAACTACAACTCCCGATACCACTTCTGGTCACGTGGCTTACGTACGTTGCACGTCACGCACGCACTGCGTCACTCGAACCAATCACGCGCTTGCCTGGCCATTATCAGCTTCCTGTGTGTCTCTCTGTGCACGGTGTTGGGAGAGACAACAGGACGGCTGAACCAGGTAAGCTTTGTGACTAAAATACCCGCTTTTAAACTCGAGTGTATGTTTATGTTTTGGTGTGCTGTTCTGCAAGTGTTCTGCTTTTACGAGCAGTGTTATCTCAAGTGAGCTAGCTAGCATCGCTAGCCGAGGGCAGATGTCCCAATATCTCCGCGTTTTGCATCTTAAATACACCGTTAACGTCACAATGTGAACTGTTATCTGTGAAGCGTGTTATTCCCATATTACTGTTAACCCTAATCCTTTTATCCCCCTTTTCAGAATTGGCAAAGACACCCTGACTGACATGACCTGTCTCTACGTGAAGTCTGCTAAGGAGCGTGGTAAGTGTAAAACATTATTTTGATGATTTTCGTGTTTTAATGATTAGAGTATAATTAACCATAAGCAACATCTGTTTTTCAGGTGAGCCTGCAGTTTGTACATCAAGCTTCAGATCACTGTGGAAACAGCTTCTCCCACACATCAGAAGCTGCAGGCCACGCACAGATCATCAGATTATCAAGCGAGCATACATGAAGACCAGGGTTGACACTTTGGAAGACATCGCTGAGGTTAGTTTATATTATTTGACTACTGTAATGTGTAAACATTAGCCTGGCAAAACTTCAGTGCTGCTCTCTGCTTAAGATATGTTTCTTCTGTTCTCATTTTTTTACAGTGTCGCCCTTGTCATCAGGTCGTGGAAAACAGCTCTCCTGAGTCTCACCTCAATATCCCACAGCTTGTTGGAACGGCGGATGGCAAAGTGTTTGTCAAGAACTTGGACTGGCAGAAGCATCTGAGTCCCTTCTTCAGACGGCTTCCAAAGATCAAGAGTTATCAGCACTTCAGGTATTTAGATTGAAACTCTCACATTGTGTTAAAAAAAAAAATAGTTAATGAGTGTTTTATGTGAAATAGTTAGCCATTTCTTAAATGTCCTGTTATTTGTTTACAGCTTTGATGCCAAGAGCCGAGAGTCACAGCACAGAAGAGTGCACAGACGAAGAAGAGGATGAGGATGTGCTCTCTGATGTAATTGGACTCTGGTGGTGTACATATCATATCTATTATCTCATATCTCATATATTCAAAGCCATGGACCCGTTGCAGTTCGTATACCTGGCCCTGGCATCTGTTTATAAGAGTTCTTCTATTAAGAGTGTTTTTTTAAACTTCCTATAAGTTACTGTCCTTTCCCCCTGTATCTACTGCGTTGTAACATTAAAGGCTATCTTATCTTATCTTTTGTTGTTTGTGTTGAATCATTCAGTGCACCATTGTTGGTGAATCACCTGTGAATTATGTTTACCGACAAATGCAATGAACCTTATTCTCATTCTGATTCTTTGATTCTATTCAGGGCCTTTTGTAATCCAAGTATTTCCATTTTAATATAGTAACTTCTAATTCTGATTCAAGTCCAGTTACCATCAATAACAACACTCCTCTTGAGTCTTGAGTGACAGCTGTAGGGGAAGGTGGTGTCAGTGTGACAGGGGGGAGGGCTTATCTCAATGAGATGCAAATGAGCCCCCCTGTGACTCTGGGCTCACTCCGGTGAGAAACTTTGGAAGCCGTTTTCTCAGTGAATGGGTTTGAGAGTTGTATACATTCAAATGACCACAACTTACTTAAATATTATCAGATCTACATGAGTGAGACATCATTGGAAAGCTTTGAATTCACACTTTCAGAATCTGTGAATAACTCAAAATGTCTCCGGGTAGACATGTAACTGGATTGGCCACGGTCAGTCACATATAAGTTGCTCTGGAGTATAAGTCGCACCCCGGCCAAAACTATGAAAAATGTTTGTGTCGAAACTATGACTTATGGTCTGGAAAATACGGTAAGTAAAAGTCCTTGTGCATGATTTTCGACACAAACATTAATGCGTTTTAATTCCTCCGTGAAAAAAGCGGTTTGTCCTGAATTTATGACGAGACTAAGACGGCTGCGGAGTTCACGTTAAACAACTATTGACACAGAAAAGCATGTGAAAAAGCCGATTGAACCAACTCGTTTTCCCCATTTTCGTCGTTGTTCCATCCCAATCATTTTCGCCTAAATAAATAAATAAATCGGTCGACTGACAAAAAACTTTGGCAGATTAAGACAGCAACGACTGATGAATCCACAAAATGACTAAAGACATACAGCCTGACAGATTTGGGCTTTTGTCGCACACTTTTGAACCCGCTAACCCACTTTCACCTCAAAACAGGAATAAACTCGAGCTATTTTCAGTTCTGTTTCTCTTTAAAAGACTCGGTAATGTCAGAAATGAAACCTGTTAACAGTTGTTTCAAAGCTGTTATGTCGCCGCTCATTAGCACTCATTCAGCTTGTTTTTTTTCAACTCCCGCGGCCACTTATTCCGAGCTCTCACTGGTCGCTTGTTGCTCCGGCGACCCCCGAAGCGACCCCGAAGCGACCCCGAAGCGACCTCTTCCGGCGTTTCCAGCGGAGCGCGGATTCCACGAGCACGTACCTCGCAGAGCAAAGGAGGCCAATCCGATATCGAAACAACACATCGCGAGTTTGTGAAAACTCTTGTTGCTGTGGAAACTAGGCCCGAGGCTGGAGGCGGCGCTCTCTTCGGGTGAAACGGTACAAGAGAGCGCCGACATGTGCTGGAGGTGATTATGGGGAGAGTGTAACGGTGAAGTCGGGAGCGGGGGAAACGGGTGTCGATGTGTTGTAGTGAAGTCGGGCGAGCAAAGGGGCGGTACCCAACGTGTACGTATGTCACGTTCAGGCGCCTCTGGAAAATGTTTGATGAAAAATGCACTTGAACTTTCTCACAAGTCGCGAAAAGAACTCCGGAGGTCAGATGCTGCTGCCCGACTGCCACGCCCGAGAAAAAAATCTGTAGAAAATGACAGGAAGTGACATCACACCAGGGACACTCATTCCAGTCAAAGTTTATACAGAATGTACACAAAGAAACTACTTTTTTGATCCTTTAAACATGAATTAAACTCGTCTATTTTTATGCTGAATAAAAACAATAGTGACATTAGATGAGTTTTGGCCCAGTGTTTGCTGGGTAATTTCCTAGTGTGATGTCATACAGGCAGCGCTCCAGTCCCACGTACAGTCCGCGCTCCCGCTCCAGTCCCACGTACAGGCAGCGCTCCCGCTCCAGTCCCACGTACAGTCCGCGCTCCCGCTCCAGTCCCACGTACAGTCCGCGCTCCCGCTCCAGTCCCACGTACAGGCAGCGCTCCCGCTCCAGTCCCACGTACAGTCCGCGCTCCCGCTCCAGTCCCACGTACAGGCAGCGCTCCCGCTCCAGTCCCACGTACAGTCCGCGCTCCCGCTCCAGTCCCACGTACAGTCCGCGCTCCCGCTCCAGTCCCACGTACAGTCCGCGCTCCCGCTCCAGTCCCACGTACAGGCAGCGCTCCCGCTCCAGTCCCACGTACAGTCCGCGCTCCCGCTCCAGTCCCACGTACAGTCCGCGCTCCCGCTCCAGTCCCACGTACAGGCAGCGCTCCCGCTCCAGTCCCACGTACAGTCCGCGCTCCCGCTCCAGTCCCACGTACAGTCCGCGCTCCCGCTCCAGTCCCACGTACAGGCAGCGCTCCCGCTCCAGTCCCACGTACAGTCCGCGCTCCCGCTCCAGTCCCACGTACAGGCAGCGCTCCCGCTCCAGTCCCACATACAGGCAGCGCTCCCGCTCCAGTCCCACGTACAGGCAGCGCTCCCGCTCCAGTCCCACGTACAGGCAGCGCTCCCGCTCCAGTCCCACGTACAGGCAGCGCTCCCGCTCCAGTCCCACGTACAGTCCGCGCTCCCGCTCCAGTCCCACGTACAGGCAGCGCTCCCGCTCCAGTCCCACGTACAGGCAGCGCTCCCGCTCCAGTCCCACGTACAGGCAGCGCTCCCGCTCCAGTCCCACGTACAGGCAGCGCTCCCGCTCCAGTCCCACGTACAGGCAGCGCTCCCGCTCCAGTCCCACGTACAGGCAGCGCTCCCGCTCCAGTCCCACGTACAGGCAGCGCTCCCGCTCCAGTCCCACGTACAGGCAGCGCTCCCGCTCCAGTCCCACGTACAGGCAGCGCTCCCGCTCCAGTCCCACGTACAGGCAGCGCTCCCGCTCCAGTCCCACGTACAGGCAGCGCTCCCGCTCCAGTCCCAACTACAGGCAGCGCTCCCGCTCCAGTCCCACGTACAGGCAGCGCTCCCGCTCCAGTCCCACGTACAGGCAGCGCTCCCGCTCCAGTCCCACGTACAGGCAGCGCTCCAGTCCCACGTACAGGCAGCGCTCCCGCTCCAGTTCCACATACAGGCAGCGCTCCAGTCCCACGTACAGGCAGCGCTCCAGTCCCACGTACAGGCAGCGCTCCCGCTCCAGTCCCATGTACAGGCAGCGCTCCCGCTCCAGTCCCACGTACAGGCAGCGCTCCCGCTCCAGTCCCAACTACAGGCAGCGCTCCCGCTCCAGTCCCACGTACAGGCAGCGCTCCCGCTCCAGTCCCACGTACAGGCAGCGCTCCCGCTCCAGTCCCACGTACAGGCAGCGCTCCAGTCCCACGTACAGGCAGCACTCCCGCTCCAGTCCCACGTACAGGCAGCGCTCCAGTCCCACGTACAGGCAGCGCTCCCGCTCCAGTCCCATGTACAGGCAGCGCTCCCTCTCCAGTCCCACGTACAGGCAGCGCTCCCTCTCCAGTCCCACGTACAGGCAGCGCTCCCGCTCCAGTCCCAACTACAGGCAGCGCTCCCGCTCCAGTCCCACGTACCGCTCCAGTCCCACGTACAGGCAGCGCTCCCGCTCCAGTCCCATGTACAGGCAGCGCTCCCGCTCCAGTCCCACGTACAGGCAGCGCTCCCGCTCCAGTCCCACGTACAGGCAGCGCTCCCGCTCCAGTCCCAACTACAGGCAGCGCTCCCGCTCCAGTCCCACGTACAGGCAGCGCTCCCGCTCCAGTCCCACGTACAGGCAGCGCTCCCGCTCCAGTCCCATGTACAGGCAGCGCTCCCGCTCCGCATATCTTTATTACATTGTTTGGGTTTGAAAAAGACGGCGGAAAGTACAGACTCTGAAGCGTTTACGGATCGGACAGCTCAGCCATTTAAAGATTTAGCCACGTTTTGGCGCCGCTTAGCATCCGTCGGAGCTTTGAACTGCGAACGTTTGAGTTTGCGTGTTCTCCCCGTGTCCGCGCGGCGTTCCTCTATCGCTAAAAAATACGATCGACAGGCTCCTCCCCCGCCGCGAATTCCTACGGCAAAAAATGAACGAGGGATCAACTTGCGGGATTTACGGCGAACGTGGAAGTGGGCGCGATCGATTTATTTGTTTTGAGCTTTTGTTTCGCACATTAAAAAAAGATATAAAAAGCTCAATCCATCACGACGCAACATGAACAATAGGAACGAACAATAGGGAAAACGTTCAGTACAGTTCCACAGCGAAGTTCTCATACTTGTATTTTTGTAAACCAAACTTTTTAGGATCTTTGTTCAGCTCTTTCAACGAAAACCCACACATTTCCGCCGCCAAAGATCACCCGCCGCGCGCGCACACGCTCTTTCTTTTATATTTCTGCAGCATAAACGTCCCTGGCAGGTGATTTTTCAGTCCGATCTGACGCCTGCCTCTCTGTCAAGCGTGTCTCTCTCAAACAAATGATTCTGCCGCTGCAAACGTCGCCGTCTGCAGCTTTCCCTCCGTCGTACGCGGGCGACAAATGCCAGCCGCGCTAACATTAGCATAACGACGACGTGCGAGACACTCCACCTTTCATGTGTTCTTTTCCGCCAAAGGCTACACAACATGTACATTGTCTTGACTTTGGAGCACGTTGTTGTCTTGTTGTAGCTGTATAATCGTTATTGTTTACTTTAACAACAGAGTAACTGGGATAACGATTAATAGGTGCTTTTTTCAGCTTTGTTTATCATTATAAAGGAAATACTAACCGTATTTCATACTGTTGTGAGGGTCTAAGTTTGACTTGTCAACGACTGCTTCGGCCGCTTGGGCGTTCCCTTGTCAGGATTTGGTGTGTGCGCTCCGTCTACTGGCAGCACGGGGAAGCACCATGAGGAAACAGACCAAAGCTAGCTTGCCCCCGACGTGCTGATGTAAGCAAGCGGTTGTAATGAAGGTGATTTAACGGCAGGAAGCAGAGATGGTTGGGAGTTTTGGTTTGCAGCTTTGGCCGATATTTGTATTTTCAAATCCATAACAAGGCCCACGAAACGATCTCAAAATTAAGTAAAGATGAAAAATGTTAATACAAAATAACATCAATGCCCCAGTGTTCATTTATTTCCATTTTCACTGGTTATTCTATCCCTAAACACACATCTGATACAGACTGGGACCTTAACCTAAAATGTTCAACCAGTCTGGACTTTAGAATATTAGACTGATATTAACAAGGCACTGAAGGCTGTTTTTCTGCGACGAGTTGGCCACTGTCCAGGGTGTGCCCCGCCCAGTCACCTGCGACCCCGAAAGAGAACAAGCGGTAGAAAATGGATGGATGGATGAAGGCTGTTTTCCATATCATCATCAGCTGCAGCATCAGCATCCTTATCAGTATCATCCTCATCATCATCATCATCATCCTAATCATCCTTATCATCATCAGTATCATCCTCATCATCATCAGTATCATCCTCATCATCATCAGTATCATCCTCATCATCATCCTAATCATCCTTATCATCATCAGTATCATCCTCATCATCATCAGTATCATCCTCATCATCATCAGTATCATCCTCATCATCATCAGTATCATCCTCATCATCATCATCATCATCCTAATCATCCTCATCATCATCAGTATCATCCTCATCATCATCCAAATCATCCTTATCATCATCAGTATCATCCTCATCATCATCAGTATCATCCTCATCATCATCAGTATCATCCTCATCATCATCATCATCCTAATCATCCTCATCATCATCAGTATCATCCTCATCATCATCCAAATCATCCTTATCATCATCAGTATCATCCTCATCATCATCAGTATCATCCTCATCATCATCAGTATCATCCTCATCATCATCATCATCCTAATCATCCTCATCATCATCAGTATCATCCTCATCCTCATCCAAATCATCATCAGTATCATCCTCATCATCATCAGTATCATCCTCATCATCATCAGTATCATCCTCATCATCATCATCATCCTAATCATCATCATCAGTATCATCCTCATCATCATCCAAATCATCCTTATCATCATCAGTATCATCCTCATCATCAGCGTCCTTAACCTCATCATCATCATCCTCCTCACTATCAGTATCATCATCCTCATCATCATCATCAGCAGCAGCAGCAGCAGCAGCAGCAGCAGCAGCAGCAGCATCCTTATCATCATCATCATCATCATCATCATCCTAATCGTCATCCTCCTCCTCCTCATCATCATCAGCATCCTTATCATCATCATCATCATCATCATCATCATCATCTTCCTTCTCCTCATCATCCTCAGCCACATCATCAGCATCCTTATCATCATCCTCATCACCATCCTCCTCTTCATCATCATCATCATCATTCTCCTCCTCAGCATCATCCTCATCCTACTCATCATCCTCATCATACACGTCATCAGCATCCTCATCATCATCCCCATAATCATCATCCTCATCAGCATACATCCTCCTCCTCATCATCATCATCCCACGTCATGTATTTGGGCCTCAAAACCCCTGCCATGGACACAATAAATGGATACCATTGGAACATACTCCTGGCAGCATTTCACAAATTGCGCAGACGATTAACGACGGGACCGACGTCGTCATCGACGTACAGGAAATGAAAAAGAATCACTTTTGGACCGACTTTGGTCTAAATGGAATGGTTACTTTGGACGTCGTCTTTCTTTCTTTTTCTATTTATAATAATAATAACTTTTATTTATATAGCGCTTTTCAGTGACCCAAAGACCTATTCTCTCTCGTTCCATTTCTTGGTTTTGTTGTTTTAAATAAATAAAATAAATAAAATAAATAAAATAAATAAAATAAATAAAGTAAATAAAATAAATAAAATAAATAAAATAAATAAAATAAATAAAATAAATAAAATAAAATAAATAAAATAAATAAAATAAATAAAATAAATAAAATAAATAAAATAAATACAATAAATACAATAAATACAATAAATAAAATAAAGAAGACCCTTGACTGAAGATTTCTACTTCAGTCAAAAATGTGTTAAATTTTAATGCAGTGAGCAGGAATAATGAAGCGTGAGTGAAGCTAAAAACCACTTCAGGTATGTTTCTGATGAGGGAGCAATGATCATCCTTTTAAACAAGGTGCTTTTGTTACATCTTAAAAGAAACAGTGCGCGTCCCCCTGATGACCCGCTCCTCCCCCGTCCCCCCTCGTTCCGGCTCTTTCTCTGATTGTACGCACCCGTCGCCGTCCCGCACACTTTGTCTTCTTTGTGCGGTGATTGCAGCTGTTTCCGAAGCAGTGGCCGTCCTCCGCAGAAGTCCCATTACACCTGTGTACTTTCCGCCGCAGCAGCAGGCACATCCGAGCGCTCACGCCGCTTGGTAAAGAGCGCGCCGTCCCCCAGGGCTGCGGGGGGCCGAGGTGTGGGGGAGTCGAGTGGTGGAAACAAAAAGAACAGAAAGGACAGGCTTTGTTCTTGATTCCGTTTTAAAAGTATTATTTTGGCCTCTGTGTTAAATTTTTGACTTTTTGGAACTTTTAAAATGCAATTTTCTTGTCAAAAACATTGTTTTTTTGTTACGTTTTGTTCAAATGGTGTCAGTGATTTTGCATATTCATAGTTTCGAGTTGTTTTCAATGTGCAAAATTAGAATATCGTGTACATTGTCTATATTATAACAACTATTTGACATAGCACACATGCAGAAAACTATAATATAAACATTAACTGTACAATTAAAGTTAATACAAGTTAATAAGTTGCATAAAAGCCATCCACCACAATATATCTACATGAAAAATACATTCTGTGAAATAAATCTAGGAAGGCGTTGACGAGAGTCGTGGTCAAAGATACCTACGCTCAGCACAGACGTGTGCAGAGGCAGATAGCGCGTTGATGTCTAGGGACGGTCCAACATGGGAAAGAATCAATCTAAAAGCGATGTGTCCGTTCCAGAGACGCCTGTCACTATGGCAATGTCAAATAAATATGGGAAAGAGTGTCTGGAGTGTCTGCCAGTGTGGGACAGTGTGAGACAGTGTGAGACAGTGTGGGCCAGTGTGCGCCAGTGTGAGACAGTGTGGGCCAGAGTGGGCCAGTGTGAGACAGTGTGGGCCAGAGTGGGACAGTGTGAGACAGTGTGGGCCAGAGTGGGACAGTTTGGGCCAGTGTGGGACAGTGTGGGCCAGTGTGGGCCAGAGTGGGACAGTGTGAGACAGTGTGGGCCAGAGTGGGACAGTGTGGGCCAGTGTGGGCCAGTGTGGGACAGTGTGGGCCAGAGTGGGACAGTGTGGGCCAGTGTGGGACAGTGTGGGCCAGTGTGGGACAGTGTGGGCCAGAGTGGGACAGTGTGGGCCAGTGTGGGACAGTGTGGGCCAGTGTGGGACAGTGTGGGCCATTAGATATGATTTTTCCATTTGTCGGATCAATAAGCACGGACAAAATTATGATCCATGTCAGCAAAACTGTTAAATCGAATGAATAGAAATGAAGGCTAAAGATGTCTTTGTGATTTTAAAGCATTTTTTCCCTATCGTGTGAAGCACTTTGAATTGCTTTATACACGAACTGTGCTTTACAAATAAACTTGCTCGTGGTTTCGTCCATACATCGTCACCAATTTGTTTTCGTCCTGACGCTGCTCAAATTGCCTCCATTAATCCCCCGTCGTGGGACAAATAAAGGTTTGCTTACCTTAGCTGCAGTTCACAAAAAGCAGACATTGTTTTCCACCGCGTCAGAAATGCAGATGCAATGTGTTTCTAAATCTGAAAAATGCTTGAGCTCTGATTGTTCACGTGCAAAACATGTACACAGCCAATGCACGATTCGGACATGAGCAAAGTGTACAAAGAACCCAGAGCTCCGCATTTGAGCAACCCACCACCCGACGGGACATGCGCTCGGTCACACCCTGTTCCCGGGGCGTTTCCCAAAGCCGAGGCCCCTTGCCGTGCCTTGGACTGATCTGGGCGTGGCTGGGCATCCGAGTCATCCAAGTCCTGTTCCAGTGTTGATGTCTTCCAGAGGCGCGTGTCCTCCGTTTGGTTAGCATGTGGCTAATTTACCATTACCATACATCGGCCATCGCTGCATTGAACGGGTGAATTTACCCATAATGCACCGTGATCATTTTGGAAGATCACATATGAGAGAGAGCATGGATCTGTTCTGCTTTTGAAAAGACTAAAGATACAAACTGTACTATTGTTGTTTTATTAAGACAGAATAAAAACAATAACATAATTCAATTTAAATTAAATAATACGTCCCCCTCCCCAGAAAGACCCCGCCGCGGCATTTTGTGACCCCAAAAATACATGTGACCCCCCTTCAGAATGCATGTGACCCACCCGAATATATGTGCCCCCCCAGAATACATGTGCACCCCAGAGTGCCCCCCAGAATACATGTGCACCCCAGAGTGCCCCCCAGAATACATGTGCCCCCCCAGAATACATGTGCACCCCCAGAGTGCCCCCCAGAATACATGTGCCCCCTGGAATACATGTGCCCCCCGGAATACATGTGCCCCCCAGAATACATGTGCCCCCTGGAATACATGTGCCCCCCGGAATACATGTGCCCCCCAGAATACATGTGCCCCCTGGAATATATGTGCCCCCCAGAATACATGTACCCCCCAGAATACATGTCCCCCCAGAATATATGTGCCCCCCTGAATACATGTCCCCCCTGGAACATATGTGCCCCCCAGAATACATGTCCCCCCCAGAATATATGTGCCCCCCAGAATACATGTCCCCCCTGGAATATATGTACCACCCAGAATACATGTACCCCCCAGAATACATGTCCCCCCCAGAATATATGTACCCCCCAGAATACATGTCCCCCCCAGAATATATGTACCCCCAAAATACATGTCCCCCCTGAATACATGCCCCCCCCCAGAATATATGTACCCCCCAGAATACATGTCCCCCCTGAATACATGTCCCCCCCAGAATATATGTCCCCCCCAGAATATATGTACCACCCAGAATACATGTCCCCCCCAGAATATATGTACCCCCAAAATACATGTCCCCCCTGAATACATGTCCCCCCCAGAATATATGTACCCCCCAGAATACATGTCCCCCCTGAATACATGTCCCCCCCAGAATATATGTCCCCCCCAGAATACATGTACCCCCCAGAATACATGTCCCCCCCAGAATATATGTCCCCCCAGAATATATGTACCACCCAGAATACATGTCCCCCCTGAATACATGTCCCCCCAGAATATATGTACCCCCCAGAATACATGCCCCCCCCCAGAATATATGTCCCCCCCAGAATACATGTCCCCCCAGAATATATGTGCCCCCCAGAATACATGTCCCCCCAGAATATATGTGCCCCCCAGAATACATGTCCCCCCCAGAATATATGTCCCCCCCAGAATACATGTCCCCCCCAGAATACATGTCCCCCCCAGAATATATGTCCCCCCCAGAATACATGTCCCCCCCAGAATACATGCCCCCCCAGAATACATGTCCCCCCCAGAATATATGTCCCCCCCAGAATATATGTACCACCCAGAATATATGTCCCCCCCAGAATACATGCCCCCCCCAGAATATATGTCCCCCCAGAATATATGTACCACCCAGAATACATGTCCCCCCTGACTACATCTCCCCCCCAGAATATATGTACCCCCCAGAATACATGTGCCCCCCTGAATACATGTACCCCCCAGAATACATGTCCCCCCCAGAATATATGTCCCCCCCAGAATACATGTCCCCCCCAGAATATATGTGCCCCCCAAGAATATATGTCCCCCCCAGAATACATGTCCCCCCCAGAATACATGTCCCCCCCCAGAATACATGTCCCCCCCCCAGAATACATGTGCCCCTCTAACGTCTGAATGGAAGTCAACATTCCTTGATCTTAAACTTTGTCCAGATGACTCCATGAGAAACCTTTGTTACCATGGAAACCTCCAGGATGAATGGGGCTCAGCACGAGACCACAACATGTACAGTTTGTTGTGCACATTTACAAACGCCGACATTAGCGGCCTGGTCTCCTGATTTCTCTCCGCGTGACATGTACATTCTCTCTATGTACAACATCTAACCTGTTAGCGTTAGCCTCGCCTCTGCATGACATCTGGATACATCCTCCTGTTAGCATTAGCCTCCCCTCTGTACGACATCTGGATACATCCTCCTGTTAGCATTAGCCTCGCCTCTGCATGACATCTGGATACTTCCTCCTGTTAGCGTTAGCCTCGCCTCTGCATGACATCTGGATACATCCTCCTGTTAGCATTAGCCTTCCCTCTGTACGACATCTGGATACATCCTCCTGTTAGCATTAGCCTCGCCTCTGCATGACATCTGGATACTTCCTCCTGTTAGCATTAGCCTCGCCTCTACATGACATCTGGATACTTCCTCCTGTTAGCATTAGCCTCGCCTCTGTACGACATCTGGATACATCCTCCTGTTAGCATTAGCCTCGCCTCTGCATGACATCTGGATACTTCCTCCTGTTAGCATTAGCCTCACCTCTATACAACATCTGGATACATCCTCCTGTTAGCATTAGCCTCGCCTCTGCATGACATCTGGATACATTCTCCTGTTAGCATTAGCCTCACCTCTGCATGACATCTGGATACATTCTCCTGTTAGCATTAGCCTCGCCTCTGTACAACATCTGGATACTTCCTCGTGTTAGCATTAGCCTCGCCTCTGTACGACATCTGGATACTTCCTCCTGTTAGCATTAGCCTCGCCTCTGTACGACATCTGGATACTTCCTCCTATTAGCATTAGCCTCGCCTCTGCATGACATCTGGATACTTCCTCCTGTTAGCATTAGCCTCGCCTCTGTACGACATCTGGATACATCCTCCTGTTAGCATAAGCCTTGCCTCTGCATGACATCTGGATACTTCCTCCTGTTAGCATTAGCCTCACCTCTATACAACATCTGGATACTTCCTCCTGTTAGCATTAGCCTCGCCTCTGCATGACATCTGGATACATTCTCCTGTTAGCATTAGCCTCGCCTCTGTACGACATCTGGATACTTCCTCCTGTTAGCATTAGCCTCGCCTCTGTACGACATCTGGATACTTCCTCGTGTTGGCATTAGCCTCGCCTCTGTACGACATCTGGATACTTCCTCCTGTTAGCATTAGCCTCGCCTCTGTACGACATCTGGATACTTCCTCGTGTTGGCATTAGCCTCGCCTCTGTACGACATCTGGATACTTCCTCCTGTTAGCATTAGCCTCGCCTCTGTACGACATCTGGATACTTCCTCCTGTTAGCATTAGCCTCGCCTCTGTACGACATCTGGATACTTCCTCCTGTTAGCATTAGCCTCGCCTCTGTACGACATCTGGATACTTCCTCCTGTTAGCATTAGCCTCGCCTCTGTATGACATCTGGATACTTCCTCCTGTTAGCATTAGCCTCGCCTCTGTACGACATCTGGATACTTCCTCCTGTTAGCATTAGCCTCGCCTCTGTACGACATCTGGATACTTCCTCCTGTTAGCATTAGCCTCGCCTCTGTACGACATCTGAATTACCAATGGGGGAATAAACACAACTTTTACATAATATGTCGTTTAATACTCACCACAAAATACCTAATAATAAGTAAATTAACTGAAACTGATCAAAACTACCATTAATAAATATTGCAATATCATTGTAATCATAAGTGAACATTTTTTGCAGTGCATTTAGTCGCTCAAACCGCCGCTGGGTAAATTATAGCACATTTTAGTTCAGTCACATCTCAGATCAGCCGTAATTAAGTCATTTTCGTCATCTTTTATCTGCATTAAAGCCATAATGTGCCACTTTTCTCAGCGTCTCTCAGCGGCAGACGCAGCGAGACCTTTTGTGCAGTAATTATTGTTTTAAAAAATCACTGCTGCCCGGTTTTAGAGCGATGTTCCCAAAAGAGAGGGAGAGAGGAATGGCAGAAGAGGAGAGACAGAGAGAGAAAAGAGAGAGAAAAGAGAGATGTACTGTATGTCAGAGAAAAGGAGAAGACTCAGTGAGAGGGAAAGGAGGGGGAGGACAGAGACAGAATGTGAGAGGAAGAAGAGAGAGGAGGGGAGGAGAGAGGGAGGAAGAATAAAGAAAAGGAGAGAGAGAAAGAGAGAGAGAGAGAGAAAGAGAGAGAGAGAAAGAAAGAGAGAGAGAGAAAGGAAAAAGAGAGCAGAAGGGTAAAGTCCTGGCGTCACTGTGTTGACTGTTGTTGAGGTTCTTAATACATTTAGCTCTAATTATGAGCTAAACCTCTCCATTATCCACTGACCTGTGTCTCCACGACGACCGGGGTGTTTCTCTCCAGCCGTTTACAGTGAGCTCAGTGTAATCGCTTTAATTAGTCTGAACACACATCCTGGTTCTTCTGAGCAGAGCTGAGGTCACACGAGTCCAGACCCGAGAGGCCACGCCTCCTCCAGACTGTTCTGTTCAAACTGAGGTGAGAGGACCGCTAATGAGGACCGCTAATGAGGACCGCTAATGAGGACCGCTAAAGAGGACCACTCCGAGTGTCGCCCCCTGCAGGAAACCCTGTCTGCGCCGAGTGTCGCCCCCTGCAGGACGCCCTGTCTGCTCCGAGTGTCGCCCCCTGCAGGACGCCCTGTCTGCTCCGAGTGTCGCCCCCTGCAGGACGCCCTGTCTGCTCCGAGTGTCGCCCCCTGCTGGACGCCCTGTCTCTGCTCCGAGTGTCGCCCCCTGCTGGACGCCCTGTCTCTGCTCCGAGTGTCGCCCCCTGCAGGACGCCCTGTCTGCTCCGAGTGTCGCCCCCTGCAGGACGCCCTGTCTGCTCCGAGTGTCGCCCCCTGCTGGACGCCCTGTCTCTGCTCCGAGTGTCGCCCCCTGCAGGACGCCCTGTCTGCTCCGAGTGTCGCCCCCTGCTGGACGCCCTGTCTCTGCTCCGAGTGTCGCCCCCTGCTGGACGCCCTGTCTCTGCTCCGAGTGTCGCCCCCTGCAGGACGCCCTGTCTGCTCCGAGTGTCGCCCCCTGCTGGACGCCCTGTCTCTGCTCCGAGTGTCGCCCCCTGCTGGACGCCCTGTCTCTGCTCCGAGTGTCGCCCCCTGCAGGACGCCCTGTCTGCTCAGATGAACTGTTGCTTCTTTCTTCTGGTCTGGTTTTGTTTACTTCTAATCTCTTTTAATCCGGGTTTATTTCCACCGCGGCTTCGTACTCGGGATTACGTTGTTCCATTTTAATTGCGTCTTCCATAAAACCAGAAATGTTGGAAATCTGGGAAACAATCCATTGGGAGTCTAAATCATTATTATAATAATTCTTCACCTCGAACCTGGATCAGATTAAGAGCGACACGTGAAGCCGGCGCTGGCTCAGTCTGACTTGATGCTAATGTGATCGTCAATCTGCAGAACTAAAACAGACTCACAGTTATTCTCTCCTCAAGCTCTCTGAAGAGGTTAGTTTGCTGTCGAGCACATTTTCAAGTTAATTTAGGTTCAGTTTGTGAAAGATTCTGTGGACTATTTCAAGAAAAGATATAGAAATAACAATGAGGTTAAAAAAAAAGGTTACATTGTGCACCTTTACGTTGATTAAAATACCTTTAATTCCATAAATACCAGGTTCAAACGAATGGGTTTGAACTTAAATGGAAAATACATCTTGTTTTAAAGTTTGCTCTCTCGAAAAAGAAAAATTTCACCTGGAAACTGGAACTAAATTGTCAAATTGAACATGTTTTATTCATGCGTTTAATCAATTTGCAGTCAGATGTTTATATATTGGACATTGTAACGTTAAAAGCCGTTTTGCATTAAATATCAGGCCTTTAAGTGGCTCCTCGCACCAAACTTTACCATCTTGGACTTATCAGGAGTTTGACGGACCATAGCAACGACATAGCAACCATGTTATGACGTGTTATTTCAGTTTTAAAGACATTTGAATTGATTTTTTTTCCAAAATTGTCATGTTTTTGGCTCAATCCATTTTTCTAGGTTTGAAAAATGTGCAATTTATTGATACGAAAACATGACATGATGAAACCCTTTCTTACTTTTAAACTGAAGACGTTGTAATTCGTCAGCTCCAGATTTCAGTTGTTTTTGTCTCGTCTGAATCACATTTATTTACGTCCTCGATTCTACAAAACGTTCTCAAAGCTGTGAAAATGTACGTCAAAGAACGTGTTTTTGATCCGGAATTATGTTTTTTTGCCCTTTGCCCTTTGTTGATGATTATGCGCGGCGGTTTTCATCTCTCTCATTCCACATTCAAAAGCCCCTCCCCCGCCCACGCCCCCCTGGTGGCGGAGGATGCACTGATCAATCACGGCGCCGGGGAGAAAGTGCAGGTGACATGTTTCCAGGTGAACCTTAAAATATACATGCAGCCATACATCACACAGTCATGACAGGTGCATTAGAGAGGGGGAGGGGGGGAGAGAGGAGAGAGAGAGAGGAGAGAGAGAGGGGGGGGAGAGGAGGGAGGGAGGAGGGAGAGAGGAGGGAGGGCGGAGGGGAGGGAGAGAGAAACAAACGTAAGGGGGAGAGAGAGGAGAGGAATGGAGAGGAGGGAATGAGAGATGGAAGGAGGAGAGAGGGAGTAGAGAGAGGAGAGAGAGGGACTGGAGAAAGATGGAGTGGAGAGAGAGTGAGAGCGAGTGGAGAGAGAGGGAGAGGGAGTCACGCACTGACTCCCACATGTAGTGAGTCTCCTGCGGGTCATGGATCTGACACATCTGTAAATGTGATGAATCTACGCCAGGAGTACATTAGAACTCACACATAAAGTGCTCAGTGTAAGAGCAGGAGGGGGAGGAGCCATAGGAGGAGGGGGAGGAGCCGGAGGAGGAGCAGGAGGAGGAGGGGGAGCAGGAGGTGGAGCAGGAGGGGGAGGAGTTGGACTTTAAAGTATGTGCACTTTAAAGTATGTGCACTTTAAAGTACGTGTATCTGTTGTGGGTGTTTTGGGTTGATGGGGCAAACGGAAGATGGTAAAGCGCCACCTACAGGTCGGACGACAGTTCAGTTTCATGTGTTTACAATTTCTCAAAACAATATAAAAATGTATCCCAGAATATACATTTTTTTTAGGTTTATAATTTCACTTCCTGGTTGCAATTGATGACATCACACTAGGAAATTACCCAGAAAACACTGGGCCAAAACTCATCTAATGTCACATTTTTTTTTTATTTGACAAATAAAAATATAACAGAGCGACTATATTTTGTCAAAAAAGTTGTTTATTTTGTGTAAATTCTGCATTAACTTTGTCAGAAATGAGTGTCCCTGGTGTGATGTCACTTCCTGTCAGTTTATTTTTACAGATTTTTCAACTTTTCTCCACAAATACCTACTTGATTGTTGTAAAACTATGATTTATATGTACAACAGGTACAAATACACCAAATCAAGTCAAAATTGGAAAATCACAAGAACCTGTCACGGGCCCTTTAACCTTGACTTACTTGACCTTGACTTACACTCTAAACGTGACTTTGGGTGAGAGTAGTGAGTGAAAAACTATTCTTCTGTTAAAACGATCCACTCTGCGTTCTCCGTGGCAGTAGCTATAGTTGGGTCGTACGTCTGGACCACAGGCTGCACGTGAAGGCGGTGCAGGGCTTTCGTTTCCCGGGCGACGGTGTGTTTTCGTGGATGGATCTGGGAGTCGGCAGGAGGCTGGGAACAGTCACAATCCAGGACTTTTGAGACAGTCGGAGACGCTCTGTGCCCCTCAGCCAAAAGTTTAGACATCTTTTAGCGAGGAGAGGAGATAAGCTCACATAATTTACTGCCACCAGCTCGGAATGTGCCGGAGGCACAGGAGTTTGAATCCAAACAATAACTCACATGGAGAGAGGAAAGTTTCACATGTAAGTTATGTATGAACCAACAAGGAAGAACAAGCTTTCCACCTTTGTTATAGTCCTGGTTTAGTCCTGTTTAATCCTGGTTTTGTCCTGGTTTATTCCTGGTTTAGTCCTGGTTTAATCCTGGTTTGGATCTGGTGTAGTCCTGGTTTAGTCCTGGTTTAATCTTGGTTTAGTCATTGGTTTAGTCCTTAGTTTAGTCCTTGGTTTAAACTTGGTTTGTCCTTAGTTTAGTCCTTGGTTTAAACTTGGTTTGTCCTTAGTTTAGTCCTTGGTTTAAACTTGGTTTAGTCCTTAGTTTAGTCCTTGGTTTAGTCCTTGGTTTAGTCTTTGGTTTAGTCATTGGTTTAGTCCTTGGTTTAGTCCTTGGTTTAGTCCTTGGTTTAGTCCTTGGTTTAGTCCTTGGTTTAGTCATTGGTTTAGTCCTTGGTTTAGTCATTGGTTTAGTCCTTGGTTTAGTCCTTGGTTTAGTCCTTGGTTTAGTCCTTGGTTTAGTCCCTCTCGTTCCTAATCAAACACACAGTTTGATCGATCTCGAACTCTTCAGGTGGAGCTTAAGTGCATCGCTGACACCGTTTGGATCATCGCAGTAAAGTGCCATAAAGCTCCATCACGTTGCCGCGGTAACAGCTCGTCTCCCCGGGGATTCCTCTCATCTGACCATTCATCTCTTTGTGTACAGCGCGGGCAGAATCACTGGCAATGCCGCTTGTTCGTGTACCGCTTTCCACCACCAAAGGGCGACGCTTCAAACGCCCCGAGAACACACGCCGATGGGACTCGAAAAGACGAGATGAACAACGTGCCACGCCCACATAAAGCACACGTACAAACTGTGAAAGGAGGAGTTCGATATTTGAATACGACTTGTTCCTTGTACTCATTCACGGGTACTTTTTTATTCTTAGAAGTGAAAAGTCAAAGTGCGTTCCTTGAGCGGTTTGGTCCAGCGGTTCCTAAACGCACCTTCTCAGCTTTGTCTCAAACTCAAGTATACGTCAACTCAGGAAGTAAGCGAATACACCTGTGTACTATTGAAGTATACGGTATATTTTTAGGCTATAAGAAGACTGGACGGTGATTGGACGGTTGAATCTGAGTTTTTTTTCTCTTAAGACGATGCAGTTTACTGGTATTTCTCTGTGTACATAGTTGTTTTTCGTGTGCGATCCTCCAATTGTAGAGCGTTTGTAGTGCCACGCCCGCTTTTACCGGATTCATCGACGCGTTTATCGTCTTTCCTCGACTACATTCTGGATCGTGCGCTTTCCAAATCGATTCAGGCGGCGCGCTGAGGTCTGACCGCCATGTCGAATGTCTTTCACAAGGAAACTCATTTACAAAAAGGGAGGAGTCAAGCTCACCACTTCCTGTCTCGTCACACGTCTCCAAAGTCCTTCATGTTTTGGCGAAACCTCTCGGCGGACACGGCATCGATCGTGTGGCGCGGGACAGAAACGCCTCTCCGACAAAAGGAGAAGTGAAACATTTTTAGGCCCACTTTCCCGCCGTGCGCACAAATTGGGAGAACGCACGGCTGCGTTTAACAACCCGGCTCCGAGCGGTGGAGCCTCCACCTGCCTCCGCTCTGCATCTCCGAGCACCTGCACAGCGCTGACGCCGCACATTTTACAGATTATTTTAGAGGAAGAGATGCAACGCCGGCCGAGGGCTAAATCCCCAATATCACGTTCAGCTTTTCCTCCGCAGCAGTTTAACATGTTTAATGCAGGAGCGCCACGTGTCCATCTGAGGGGCGTGGCCGAGCAGAGGAGGAGAGGAGGAGGGGGAGAGAGGAAGAGGAGGGGAAGAGGAAGAGGGGGAGAGAGGAGGAGGGGGAGAGAGGAAGAGGAGGAGAAGAGGAAGGGGAAGGGGAGATGAGAAGAGGAAGAGGAGGGGAAGGGGAGAGGAGAAGAGGAAGAGGAGGGGAAGAGGAGGGGAAGAGGAAAAGGGGGAGAGAGAGGAAGAGGAGGGGGAGAGGAAGAGGGGGAGAGAGGAAGAGGGGAGAGAGGAAGAGGAAACAAAGAGGGGAAGAGGAGAAGAGGAAGAAAGGTGGAGAGAAAAAGGGGGGAAGAGGAGGGGAAGGGAAGAGGGTGAGAAGCAAAGAGAGGAAGAGACGAAGAGAGGAAGAGACGAAGAGGGGAAGAAGAGGCGAAGAGGGAGCGTGTGTCGTAGTGGCTCAGGGGTTAGAGCGATCGCCCATCAACCCGAGTGTAGCAGACACAAGGCTGCAGTGAATTAACATTAGAATTAGACAAGATATGGACCATGATTATGATTGTGCAAAACTGTAAATATCATATCTACTTGTCAATCACAGTGAATAACTCACGCTACAAAGCATGAGTCATCCATCGCCCATCAACCCGAGGGTCCGAGGTGGCTCAGGGGTTAGAGCGATCGCCCACCTACCCGAGGGTCCGAGGTGGCTCAGGGGTTAGAGCGATCGCCCATCAACCCGAGGGACCGAGGTGGCTCAGGGGTTAGAGCGATCGCCCATCAACCCGAGGGACCGAGGTGGCTCAGGGGTTAGAGCGATCGCCCATCAACCCGAGGGTCCGAGGTGGCTCAGGGGTTAGAGCGATCGCCCACCAACCCGAGGGTCCGAGGTGGCTCAGGGGTTAGAGCGATCGCCCACCAACCCGAGGGTCCGAGGTGGCTCAGGGGTTAGAGCGATCGCCCACCAACCCGAGGGTCCGAGGTGGCTCAGGGGTTAGAGCGATCGCCCATCAACCCGAGGGTCCGAGGTGGCTCAGGGGTTAGAGCGATCGCCCATCAACCCGAGGGTCCGAGGTGGCTCAGGGGTTAGAGCGATCGCCCACCAACCCGAGGGTCCGAGGTGGCTCAGGGGTTAGAGCGATCGCCCATCAACCCGAGGGTCCGAGGTGGGCTCAGGGGTTAGAGCAATCGCCCACCAACACGAGGGTCCGAGGTGGCTCAGGGGTTAGAGCGATCGCCCATCAACCCGAGGGTCCGAGGTGGCTCAGGGGTTAGAGCGATCGCCCATCAACCCGAGGGTCCGAGGTGGCTCAAGGGTTAGAGCGATCGCCTATCAACCCGAGGGTCCGAGGTGGCTCAGGGGTTAGAGCGATCGCCCACCAACACGAGGGTCCGAGGTGGCTCAGGGGTTAGAGCGATCGCCCATCAACCCGAGGGTCCGAGGTGGCTCAGGGGTTAGAGCGATCGCCCATCAACCCGAGGGTCCGAGGTGGCTCAGGGGTTAGAGCGATCCCCCACCAACACGAGGGTCCGAGGTGGCTCAGGGGTTAGAGCGATCGCCCATCAACCCGAGGGTCCGAGGTGGCTCAGGGGTTAGAGCGATCGCCCACCTACCCGAGGGTCCGAGGTGGCTCAGGGGTTAGAGCGATCGCCCACCTACCCGAGGGTCCGAGGTGGCTCAGGGGTTAGAGCGATCGCCCATCAACCCGAGGGACCGAGGTGGCTCAGGGGTTAGGGCGATCGCCCATCAACCCGAGGGACCGAGGTGGCTCAGGGGTTAGAGCGATCGCCCATCAACCCGAGGGTCCGAGGTGGCTCAGGGGTTAGAGCGATCGCCCACCAACCCGAGGGTCCGAGGTGGCTCAGGGGTTAGAGCGATCGCCCACCAACCCGAGGGTCCGAGGTGGCTCAGGGGTTAGAGCGATCGCCCACCAACCCGAGGGTCCGAGGTGGCTCAGGGGTTAGAGCGATCGCCCATCAACCCGAGGGTCCGAGGTGGCTCAGGGGTTAGAGCGATCGCCCATCAACCCGAGGGTCCGAGGTGGCTCAGGGGTTAGAGCGATCGCCCACCAACCCGAGGGTCCGAGGTGGCTCAGGGGTTAGAGCGATCGCCCATCAACCCGAGGGTCCGAGGTGGCTCAGGGGTTAGAGCGATCGCCCACCAACACGAGGGTCCGAGGTGGCTCAGGGGTTAGAGCGATCGCCCACCAACAAGAGGGTCCGAGGTGGCTCAAGGGTTAGAGCGATCGCCTATCAACCCGAGGGTCCGAGGTGGCTCAGGGGTTAGAGCGATCGCCCACCAACACGAGGGTCCGAGGTGGCTCAGGGGTTAGAGCGATCGCCCATCAACCCGAGGGTCCGAGGTGGCTCAGGGGTTAGAGCGATCGCCCATCAACCCGAGGGTCCGAGGTGGCTCAGGGGTTAGAGCGATCCCCCACCAACACGAGGGTCCGAGGTGGCTCAGGGGTTAGAGCGATCGCCCATCAACCCGAGGGTCCGAGGTGGCTCAGGGGTAAGAGTGATCGCCCACCAACCCGAGGGTCCGAGGTGGCTCAGGGGTTAGAGCGATCGCCCACCAACACGAGGGTCCGAGGTGGCTCAGGGGTTAGAGCGATCGCCCATCAACCCGAGGGTCCGAGGTGGCTCAGGGGTTAGAGCGATCGCCCATCAACCCGAGGGTCCGAGGTGGCTCAGGGGTAAGAGTGATCGCCCACCAACCCGAGGGTCCGAGGTGGCTCAGGGGTTAGAGCGATCGCCCATCAACCCGAGGGTCCGAGGTGGCTCAGGGGTTAGAGCGATCGCCCATCAACCCGAGGGTCCGAGGTGGCTCAGGGGTTAGAGCGATCCCCCACCAACACGAGGGTCCGAGGTGGCTCAGGGGTTAGAGTGATCGCCCACCAACCCGAGGGTCCGAGGTGGCTCAGGGGTTAGAGCGATCGCCCATCAACCCGAGGGTCCGAGGTGGCTCAGGGGTTAGAGCGATCGCCCATAAACCCGAGGGTCCGAGGTGGCTCAGGGGTTAGAGCGATCGCCCATCAACCCGAGGGTCCGAGGTGGCTCAGGGGTTAGAGCGATCGCCCACCAACACGAGGGTCCGAGGTGGCTCAGGGGTTAGAGCGATCGCCCATCAAACCGAGGGTCCGAGGTGGCTCAAGGGTTAGAGCGATCGCCCACCAACACGAGGGCCCGAGGTGGCTCAGGGGTTAGAGTGATCACCCATCAACCCGAGGGTCCGAGGTGGCTCAGGGGTTAGAGCGATCGCCCATCAACCCGAGGGTCCGAGGTGGCTCAGGGGTTAGAGCGATCGCCATCAACCCGAGGGTCCGAGGTGGCTCAGGGGTTAGAGCGATCGCCCATCAACCCGAGGTTCCGAGGTGGCTCAGGGGTTAGAGCGATCGCCCATCAACCCGAGGGTCCTAGGTGGCTCAGGGGTTAGAGCGATCGCCCATCAACCCGAGGTTCCGAGGTGGCTCAGGGGGTAGAGCGATCGCCCATCAACCCGAGGGTCCGAGGTGTCGGTTTTCACTTCGGACCAGTCGTTGTGTCCTTCGTTAAGATGCTTCACGCTCCTAAGTCTGAACATGGTCGTAAAGACCAATGAGTTTAGGAGTTTTATTGTGCTAAATATACGAACGGAAGAATAAAGTGTTTGTTTAAAGTTTTCCAAGAATGCAAAAGAACAATACGTTTCCGAGGTAACACCAGGTCAACACCCTCCATTACGACTCAGCTGTGGCTTGAATTGGACACAATTCTGTTGGAAATGTATTTGAAGAGTTAAAAAGTTGCGTTCCCTTTTGAATTTAGACGGTTTCTATGGAGACGATAACAGCCTTTAATCTTATCTAAGGCTCGACTAAAGACGCCGGTAAAACATACAGCAATTTTCATCCATTTCAACCTTTTATGACTTAGATGTGACGAGGCCACAACATTATCAAACCAATAACTAAAAAGAAATCAAACTAATATCTGTGTCATTGGGTCTGGCAGCGACTGTTAGAGACTTTTCTGTTTCACATTTGGTCAGGACAATTTAAAATGCACAAATATTTCAGAATATTTGTAAATAATTTAGCAAATTGGAGTGTTTCCTGACATTCTGGTTGAAAATCATGGTTCTCATGGTTCTTATGGTTTGTCTGGCTCTTATGGTTCTTCCTGGTTCTTCTGGTTCTCATGGTTCTTATGGTTTGTCTGGCTCTTATGGTTCTTATAGTGCTACTGGTCCTTCTGGTTCTTATAGTTCTTCTGGTCCTTCTGGTTCTTATAGTTCTTCTAGGCCTTCTGGTTCTTACGGTTCCTGTGGCTCTTATGGTCCTTCTAGTTCTTCTGGTTCTTATAGTTATTCTGGTCCTTACAGTTTTTCTGGATCTTATAGTTCTTCTGGTCCTTCTGGTTCTTGTAGTTCTTCTGGTCCTTCTGGTTCTTATAGTTCTTCTAGGCCTTCTGGTTCAAATGGTTCCTATGGCCCTTCTGGTTCTTATAGTTATACTGGTCCTTCTGGTTCTTCTAGTTCTTCTAGGCCTTCTGGTTCATATGGTTCCTATGGCCCTTCTGGTTCTTATAGTTCTACTGGTCCTTCTGGTTCTTCTAGTTCTTCTAGGCCTTCTGGTTCATATGGTTCCTATGGCCCTTCTGGTTCTTCTGGTTCTTATAGTTCTTCTGGTTCATGGTTCTTCTGGTTCATGGTTCTTCTGGTTCATGGTTCTCATGGACTCTTTCACCTACGTTTCTCCCCCTCCAAAGCTCTTGATCCCACAGAAGTTAAAGGTCTTTCCTGGATGTTTTGTGCCACTTCTTGAGGCTGTTTTCGCCGACACACTTTTATTTCCTGACGTCTCAAAATATTCATCCATTAAATGAATAATATAAAAACCATCAGGAGTTTAAAGTCTTTCTTCCATATGTTCTGAATAGTCTGAGGACCGATGGTTCCTGGGACAAAAGCGTGTGGGTCCTGTCGTGTTTGAGCGAGCGCCGATGCAAATGTGAAGTGTCTTCGATTGCCCCGAAGAAAGCTCGACATACGTCAAACGCATTATGATGATGATTATTAAAGTATAAGTCAAACGCATTATGATGATGATTATTAAAGTATAAGTCAAACGCATTATGATGATGATTATTAAAGTGCCTTTGGACGATGTTGAAATTGACTTTTCTAACATCGCTATCGCCGTCAGAAAAAGACATGAACCTCTCAAACACTCAAATCTGTTTATGCAGTTTTGTGTGTGAAAGTTTTAAATGTTAAGTATCTTCATAAAACATGGATCTTTGTTGTGTCGTGCTCATGTTTTGAGAGTCTCATATTAATTCAGTCCGAGCCGAGTTCTCTGTCTTGAGTTTCAAATCTTTATTTAAAAGTGCATTTGCAATTCATGAGTATTTTTTAAATGGTTCTAAAGTGTCAAACTTACTTCCCTCTGACCTCCCTCTGTCTCTCTGACCTCCAGCCAGACCTCCCTCTGCCCCTCTGACTTCCCTCTGACCTCTTTCCAGATCTCCCTTTGCCCCTCTGACTTCCCTCTGACCTATTTCCAGACCTCCCCCTGCCCCTCAGACCTCCCTCTGCCCATCAGACCTCCCTCTGTCCCTCTGACCTCCCTCTGTCCCTCTGATTTCCCTATGACCTCCCTCCAGACCTCCCTCTGCCCCTCAGACCTCCCACTGCCCCTCTGCCCTCCCTCTGACCTCCCTCCAGACCTCGCTCTGCCCTCCCTCCAGACCTCCCTCTGCCCCTTTGACCTCCCTTTGCCCCTCTGACCTCCCTCTGCCCCTCTGACCTCCCTCCAGACCTCCCTCTGCCCCTCTGACCTATCTTTGCCCCTCTGACCTCCCTCTGGCCTCCCTCCAGACCTCCTGCTGCCCCTCTGACCTCCCTCCAGACCTCCCTCTCCCCCTCTGACCTCCCTCTGCCCCTCTAACCTATCTTTGCCCCTCTGACCTCCCACTGACCTCCCTCCAGACCTCCCTCTGCCCCTCTGACCTCCCTTTGCCCCTCTGATCTCCCTCTGACCTCCCTCCAGACCTCCCTCTGACCTCCCTCCAGACCTGCCTCTGCCCCTCTGATCTCCCTCTGATCTCCCTCTGACCTCCCTCCAGACCTCCCTCTGCCCCTCTGACCTCCCTTTGCCCCTCTGATCTCCCTCTGACCTCCCTCCAGACCTCCCTCTGACCTCCCTCTGCCCTCCCTCCAGACCTCCCTCTGCCCCTCTAATCTCCCTCTGACCTCCCTCCAGACCTCCCTCTGCCCCTATGACCTCCCTCTGCCCTTCTGATCTCCCTCTGACCTCCCTCCAGACCTCCCTCTGCCCCTCTGACCTCCCTCTGCCCGTCTGACCCCCCTCTGACCTCCCTGTTTGAGCCTGTTCTCCACTGTTCACTTTGCTCTGATCCTTTTAGTCCTCTCCGAGCCGCCGTAGGCACCGGGGGGAGCTGTCCATTAGCATGTGTCCACAATAACTTTAACTCGATTACGCCGGCGTTTATCACTGCTCCGCGCCCTCTTCACCGCGTTTTAGGACAACTACGAGAGAGCTGCGAGGAGAGGAGCGTCCACATCCTGGTCATTTGTCCAGCTTTACACCATTACAGACCAAAGCCTGTGAGTCGAGAGGAAATGAGACACACACAGGATCCTAAAACGCTGCTGTGATGCTAAAGTCCAGTTTGATGCTAAACCTTACAGTTTTCAAACTTTAAAAATGACCAACACTTGCCTGCTTGACCTCTGGATGAGCCGTGTGCTGCTGCTGGTTCTGCCCCCATCTGCAGACCGTCTAATCAGTCCTTAAGCCGTCAGGGATGAACAAAGACTGTTTTCAATTGAATAAAATGCAACAGAATAAAAAAGGCATGTTCAAATATGGATCTTTTGAGTCAAAATCGAAAAACTGGTGTTTGCTAATGTTGATTTAAAAATGTTTCTATTTAAAATGAGCGCGGCAGACGGGTTTTGACCCTTCGACGGTTGATTTCTGTTGGCCGTACGTCCGTGCTAGCCGTGCGTCCGCGCTAGCCGTGCGTCCGCGCTAGCCGTGAGTCCGTGCTAGCCGTCTTTACGTGTAAATGGAGATGAGTTTTGTTCAGAAGCAGGACAAAGCTAACTATACGCCAAAGGTTCTTGTTCATGCTAGCTTTTGCCACGTCTCACAGCGCCACGAACTTGGAATTACTAAACATGATTAAAAAGTATCATTCGGGTACAATTTAGATTATATTTATAATAAAAAACAGAGGTTATGTTTGGGTGAATACTGCGAGCCAGGACCTGAGCATGGGCCCGGGACGCTCCAAAGTGAACCGCTCTGTGGGCCGTGCGGGCCGGGGCGATAGTCGCTGCGTCCGGGGAAGGAGGTGTGTCGCATGTCGGCCGATTGATCCTACGTCTCATCCGTGTAACGTTGTGTGTTTTACAATGTCCCTTCTCTAAGTCAACAGCTCACTGCACTCACACACGCTAGGACACACACACAAGCTAGGACATACGCTAGAACACACACGCTAGGACACACACACACAAGCTAGGACATACGCTAGAACACACACGCTAGGACACACACACACAAACTAGGACATACGCTAGAACACACACGCTAGGACACACACACACAAACTAGGACATACGCTAGGACACACACGAGGACACACACATACAAGCTAGGACATACGCTAGAACACACACGCTAGGACACACACACAAGCTAGGACATACGCTAGAACACACACGCTAGGACACACACACACAAGCTAGGACATACGCTAGAACATACACACTAGGGCACACACACACAAGCTAGGACATACGCTAGGAAACACACGAGGACACACACATACAAGCTCGGACATACGCTAGAACACACACACACGCTAGGACACACACGAGGACACACAAACACACACACTAGGACACACAAATGCTAGAACACACAAACAAATACCCACACTCTAGGACACACACAAATGCTAGGACACACAAACACACACAAACAAACAAACGGTAGGACACACAAACACACACACACACACACTCTAGGACACACAAAAACGCTAGGACACACAAACAAACAAACAAACGCTAGGACACACAAACACACACACACGCTAGGACACACAAACACACTCTAGGACACACAAACCCACACACGCTATGACACACACACACACACTCTAGGACACATAAACCCACACACGCTATGACACACACACACACAAACACACACACACACACACACTCTAGGACACACAAACGCTATGACACACACACACACACACACACTCTAGGACACATAAACCCACACACGCTATGACACACACACACACACACACTCTAGGACACACACACAGGCTTTAACACACACGCGAGGACATAGCGTCTTGTACATAAGTGTGTTTTCCTTTGTCATTTCCACGCTCCGTTTGCCAGATGTTGTCGGGGCCTTGATGAGTCTGTAATGACGCTCTTACACGCGAACATTTCCACATTAATGAAGGCATCAGGAGCAGCTAACGTCTATTTCCCCCCTCGCTTCCTCATCTCCTACTTCTATCTATTTCTTTATACAGATTAATAGATTAAACTGCCAGTGCTGTTAATGAGACCAAGAATTTTATTGGTTATAGCAACTAATTATTTTTTTTATTCTAAGGATTTAGACGGACCACAGTCAAAAAGACAATGTGTGAAGCTCTAAATACAGTCAAATTAAGAGTTTTATTCTTCCTTGTTTTTATTTATCTTTTAATATAAATAATGAAAAAATATATGTAGTAATACATGTAGTATTTCATCTATTTCTGTATATTTTTCTTCATTAATTATGTTAAGCAAGTGCATTTTTTAAATTAAAATTTTAACATAAATAAATATAAAACATATGTAGTAGTGCATGTAGTATTTAATATAAGTCAACATATTTTTGTTGATTCATTATGTTAAGCAAGTGCATTGTTTTAATTTTAATATAAATAATGAAAAAATATATGTAGTAATAAATGTAGTATTTAATTTATTTCAGTACATTTTTCTTCATTAATCATGTTGAGCAAGTGCATTGTTTATACTTTATCTATTGATTAAGGATTTTGAGTACTACCATTTCAGTTACATTTGTGAAACACGGAGCTCGGGAATGTTCTCCGAGTTTACGAGTTGGTATTCCGAGTTGGAGAGACGTTCCGGTGGGAATATTCGAGCTCCGCGAACGACCTGAACGCGCCGTAAAGTCACCGTAATCTAGAAGGAACAGACGTTTGGAAAAAGCCCAGAGTCAGATCAAAGTAAAGGATTCTGTGAAAGGAGCGAATTTATGGAACGATCAAAAGAGTCAAGAACTGCATTTAAGTAAAGAAAAGAAACTTAGATTGTAGAGAGAAAGGACCAGAGATGTGTTTTATTCTAATGTGTTTTAAAATATCAGTGTTAAGTACGAGCTGAAAAGGGGCATAAGAGCGCTCTTCTTTCTGCGCCGTTCCATTCATTCTTTGTGTAACTGTGTGTCCCCGATCGTGTATTTTATATGTTATGAATGAAATAAATACGTAAATAAAGAAAGCGGCGCCACATAAGAGCCCTGTGTGTTTCCATGGAGATAGAACATTAAAAGAAAATAACCTTTCGGATCACAAGCCCGTTCAAGTGTGCAATGAAAACACCTGCAATGAAGTATGTTGTTGACGTTTGAGAGAAGATGGAAATATCTACAGTATCCATCCCTCCATCCATCCTCCATCCATCCCTTCATCTATCTATCCCTCCATCTATCCCTCCATCTATTCCTCCATCCATCCATCCATCCATCCCTCCATTCATCCCTTCATCTATCTATCCCTCCATCTGTTCCTCCCTCCATCCATACATCCATCCTCCATCCATCCCTCCATCCTCCATTCATCCCTTCATCCATCTATTCCTCCATCCATCCTACATCCATCCCTTCATCCATCCATCCCTCCATCCATCTCTTTATTCATCCCTCCCTCCATCATCCATCCAGCCATTTAACTCCCTCCATCCACCCCTCCATCCATTTCTCCCCTCATCCATCCACCCATCCCTCCATCCAATCCTCATCTATCCCTCCATTCATCCGTTCCTCCACCCATCCCTCTATCCATCCATGCTCCACCCATCTCTCAATCCATCCACCCATCCCTCCATTTATCTATCCCTCCCTCCACCCCTTCATCTATCTATCTATCCCTCCATCCATCCTTTCATCCATCTACTATCAACTCTCCAGTACCTTTTTCCATCTTTTTGTTGTTGTTTCTTCCGACTCTCTTCCTCCTTTTGGTGTCTCTTCCTCTTCTCTCTTCCTCCCTTTCTCTCGACCCCTTCTCTCCAACTTTCTTCCTCTCTCTCTTTCCCACTCTCACTCCTCCCCTTCCCTGTTCTGTTTTTCCATCTCTAGTTCTTCTCCTTCCTCCAGTTATCCCCTCTCCCCTCTCTCTTGCTCCTCTTCCGCTATCCTTCTCCTTCTCTTACACCCCTCATCCTTCGCTCCCCTCTCGCCCCGTCCCCTCTGACAGCAGTTACTCCTTCTTCCCTCCGTCCCTTGCCCGTTTGCAGACACTGGTGGAGCTTGTTAAAACGAGCGGCCCGATGATTGCTCTCGGTCCAGAACGTGATTGAGCCTCTCAAAGACCTCGTCGCGTGTGGGAGGAACGAGACCCGCGGACGGAATGGGGGAAGCGTAAAAGAACAGCCATGAAATCAGGAAAAAGAGGGAGAACGGGTGGCGTTTCGGAGGCGGTTCAAGGGAGACGAGAATGCAAGACACCAAGCAACGCAAGTCGATCGGTGAAGGTCGGTTTACAAAGTTTTGGTGCATCAGTGGAAGACATTGTTCCACACAATTGTACATGATCAAAAGCAGCGGATCTCAACCTTTTTCAGTCGTGATAATAACAACTTTTGGCTTTGGCGATCCACAAACTCACAAAACAGGCTCGCAAAATGATAAAGTAGCATATTTTCTAATAGAGGAACAAATAAGTGAAATAAATGCAGATAAAGGCGAGGATAAACTGGAAGTAGTTTCTTGTTAGCTTTAGCTTTGGCCACGTCTCACAGCCACACAAACATTATAGTGCTAAACGTCTTTTTGTCAATTTCTGAGATCGGCCTTATGAAGAAAAAGTATAGTTCAAGTACAATGTATTTTGTTATATATATTTCATCTCACAAGCTGTGTAAAAAATGACCAAAACAATACAGCTCATCTTTGGAACACTAGAGGGCGTACTTTGGTACACTTTTCTGCATCACCATTTGGGACCCCTGTTCTATTTACCTCTGATGGGTGTGTCCAGGTTCCCCCAGTGTGACAATGAAGGGATCCACCCATACCACGTGCGGCCCTTCTGGAGGCTCCACCTGTGAACTCAGGAGCCTGAAGGTGTTGCTGGTGTTCGTTCTTAGAGCCTTTTACCGATTAATCCACGAATTATACACACTATTTACGCATCATATACACAAAAGTGAACGTTTGATTTCTCCGCAAACAATCCGGAGCCTCAGGCCGCTCGCTTTTCAGTATTTCGTGGATTAAAAAGCCCTCCTCACTCTCTAGCTCCAGCCTGAACTAGCGTAGCCTAGCCGCTAGCGTCATGGCTGGATCTACCTTTACCTGTTTGAGCTGTCATATGTCGAGTCAGAACCCTGGCTCCTTCTCTGATGATAGGTGCGTGAAGTGCAGTGTAGTGGTAGTTTTGGAGGCCAGGGTTACGGAGTTAGAAGCGCGGATCCGCTGTTTAGAGGAGCTTAAGTCCAGTTATAGTTCGGTTTTAGCGCGAGGGCTACCGGACCGCGCTGCAGGGCGTAGCATTAGCATTAGCAGTAGCAGTAAGGCCGAGCTCAGCCCCTCAGCGTCTCCCGTGCAGCCGGGACTAGACCAGGAACAGAATAGGGACCATTTTGTGACAGTTCTGAGGGGACAAGGCGCTAAACGCCGAACCTCAGAGCGCCGTGAGCTTCACGTCTATAATAGGTTTTCTCCCCTCAGCGATCACACGCCCGCTGAACACACGAGAGAAACTCTTGTAATCGGGAGTTCTATTGTTAGAGACGTGAAGCTGCCAGCTGCTAGCGTTAGGTGTTACCCGGGGGCCAGAATGGGTGACATCGAAGGAAACCTTAGGATCTTAAAGCGGAGTAGGACCCGTTTCCGGCGAGTCGTGGTTCACGCAGGCGGTAACGACGCCCGGCGGAGACAATCAGAGGTGCTCAAAGTTCAAGTAGCCGCGGTGTGTGACCTAGCGAAGTCGATGTCGGACACTGTAATATTTTCTGGTCCCCTGCCCAATCGGATCAATGCTGAATTGTACAGCCGTCTCTCAGCATTCAACAACTGGTTATCCAGATGGTGCCCTCAAAACAACGTTGTCTTTATTGATAACTGGAGTGCGTTTTGGGGAAAGCCCGGGCTCATACGCAGGGATGGCATCCATCCGACTTCGGAGGGTACATCCCTATTAGTTCGGAATTTGACCGATAGTCTTAGTCGTGTTAAGTGACCATCTAGGGATGAGCCCCGGGCGCAGAGCAGCAGTTTAAGACGCTCCTCTGTCGCTGAACTCTCGCCCGTTCTGTTACATGTGAAGTGTTCAGATTCAAGACAGATAGAGACTGTGTGTGTCCCTCGTGTCCCTCGTGTCCCTCGTACAAATAATGCCAAAAAGTCACATCTCAGAAAAAATATTTCAGGCGTCAGACCAAATAACTTAAGGAAAATAACAATCACAAATGACACAAATACACAAATGAATAAACACGTAAAATGTGGACTGCTAAACATTAGAGCAATTTCCTCCAAATCGCTCTTAGTTAATGAATTAATTAGTGACTATAACATAGATCTTCTAGCTCTAACTGAAACGTGGCTTCAACAAGACGACTACGTCAGACTAAATGAGTCCACCCCACCCAGCCATGTTAACTTTCAGACTGCCAGGAGCACAGGCCGAGGTGGTGGTGTGGCAGTGATCTCACACTCAAGCCTACTCATGAGCCCTAAAACTAACAATGCATTTCACTCATTTGAAAGCCTTATGCTGTCAATCACATGTCCAAATATGAAAAACCAAAAAGGAGTTTTGTTCATAGTTATCTACCGACCTCCTGGTCCCTATTCAGAGTTTTTAACAGAGTTTTCTGACTTTATATCAAACTTAGTGTTAGCCTGGGATAAAATAGTTATAGTTGGAGACTTTAATATCCACGTGAACATGAGTGATGACGCTCTCAGTAATGCCTTCAGCGCCTTGTTAGACAGCATTGGTTTCACTCAGAATGTAAATAAACTGACTCACACTCACAAGAACACTCTGGATCTTGTCCTAACGTATGGAACAGAGATTAGTGACCTCATTGTCCTCCCTCAAAACCCTATATTGTCAGATCATTTCCTAATTACCTTTCAGTTTATTCTTAAAGATCATCCAGTCCCACAAAATAAAGTTATAATGAAAAGGACAATATCTGAAAAATCTATCTCAAAATTCAAAGAAATAATAGAGCCAATATTCAGTGACATGTCATGTGATCACGTCATGTGATCATGTCATGTGATCACGTCATGTGATCCTGCTGAGAACAGCTTTAGTCCCAGTTTAAGTGATCAATGTGTCGACTTGACCATGAATTCTCTGAAGTCTGCTCTTGACGTTGTCGCGCCGTTAAAACAGAAGGTCATTAGGCCAAAGCGCGCCTCCCCATGGTACAACCAAGAACTGCGTTCACATAAACAAAAAGTTAGAAAGTTAGAGGGATTATTTCGTCGCTCTCACACCGAAGAATCCCTAAAAGCATGGAAAAGTTGCCTGCTGTCCTATAAGCAGGCTCTGCGTAAGGCCCAAACCAGATATTATTCAAATCTAATAGAAGTCAACAAAAGTAACACTAAATTCCTTTTCAGCACTGTAGCTAGGCTAACAAACTGTCACAGTGCAGTAGAGCCCTCAATCCCAGCTACACTTAGCTCTGATGATTTCCTCCTATTTTTTAATAATAAAATAAAAACAATCAGAGATAAATTAGATGAAATTACCCCCGCTATTAGCCCTGAACTAGCCCAAGCTGTAAATCTAACGTCCCATATAAATCCACCTGTAAACTTAGAAAGGTTCACAGCTGTTGATCAAGCAGAGATAACTTCAGCCATTATGTCCTCTAAAAGCTCAACTTGTGTCCTAGACCCCATTCCAAGCAGACTCCTCAAAGACATTCTTCCCCTAATTATAGACCCTATTCTTAATATAATAAATACTTCACTCGAAAGTGGCTATGTTCCACAGTCCTTCAAACATGCAGTCATTAAACCTCTTCTGAAAAAGCCTAATCTAGATCCCGACCTATTGGTAAACTACAGACCTATTTCAAATCTTCCCTTCGTCTCTAAAATCCTTGAAAAAGTTGTAGTAAAACAGCTTTGTCGCCACCTGCAGGACAATAACTTATTTGAAGTTTTCCAGTCAGGGTTCAGAGCCCACCACAGCACTGAAACTGCACTAGTTAAAGTCACAAATGATTTGTTATTAGCCGCTGACGATGGACTGGTCTCAATCCTGGTTCTGTTGGACCTCAGCGCAGCGTTTGACACCATCGACCACAACATTCTACTGCAGAGGTTAGAATGTGATGTAGGTGTTGGAGGAACAGCCCTCAGCTGGTTTAAATCCTATCTATCTGATAGGTTCCAATTTGTTAATGTAAACCAGAGCTCCTCACCAAGCTCTAAAGTAATTTACGGTGTGCCACAGGGTTCGGTACTCGGTCCAATTCTGTTTACTCTTTATATGCTACCATTAGGCAACATTATCAGAAAGCATGGCATTAACTTCCACTGCTATGCAGATGACACTCAGCTGTATTTATCAATGAAACCTGATCAGAGCGATCAAGTAGACAGACTTAGTGCTTGTGTGAAGGAGATAAAAACCTGGATGACACTAAACTACCTGCTTCTTAACCCTGAAAAAACCGAGGTCATTGTGCTTGGCCCTAAGCATCTACGAGACGCTCTATCTGAGCAGATAGTCACACTGGACAATGTCAGTGTAGCCTCCAGTTCTACTGTAAGAAACCTTGGAGTCTTATTTGACCAGGAGCTCTCATTTAAAGCTCATATAAATCAAGCTTGTAAAACAGCCTATTTCCATTTGCGCAACATCGCCAAAATCAGAAGAATCCTGCCTAAAAGTGATGCCGAAAAACTTATCCATGCATTTGTAACGACTAGATTAGACTACTGTAACTCCCTGCTTGCAGCGTGTCCTAAAAGCTCCATAAAAAGCTTTCAACTGGTTCAAAATGCAGCAGCAAGATTACTAACAGGAACAAAAAGAAGAGAGCACATTACGCCAGTGCTGAAGTCTCTTCACTGGCTCCCCGTCGAGTCTAGAATCAAATTCAAAATTCTACTCTTGACCTACAAAGCCATAAATGACATGGCCCCATCCTACCTCAAAGATGCTATAGAACCATATCATCCAAACAGAGCTCTTCGCTCTCAGAATGCCGGCCTTCTGGTGGTGCCAAGAGTCTCTAAAAGTACTGTAGGAGGTAGAGCGTTTAGCTACCAAGCTCCTGTGTTATGGAATCAGCTCCCGACCCATGTTAAATATGCTGACACAGTCTGTTCATTTAAGTCCAGGCTTAAAACGTTCCTCTTCGAAATCGCTTATGGTCAGAGTAGTTAGGAACAGAAACATAAACCCACAGCTTCAGCTACGCTGCCCTAGGAGTAACTATGCTGGGGGAAGTATGACAGCTTGAGCACTATCCTCTTCTTCTTCTGACTACTTATGCTATCAAACAATATTTATTTTTTGATTCCACTTGCAAACTGTTCACCGCCTTCTTTTCTTTTCTTTCTCTCACTCCTGAGGACCTGTGGACCCAGATGCCCCTCCCCTGGTGAAGTGGTCCCTGCCCTGTGTGGACGGTCCCTCATCTGCCTGAAGAGTGGCTCCAGTTCGCCTCAGTCGGTCCCTCATCTGCCTGAAGAGTGGGTCCAGCTCGCCTCCGACGGTCCCTCATCTGCCTGAAGAGTGGGTCCAGCTCGCCTCCGACGGTCCCTCTTCTGCCTGAAGAGTGGGTCCAGCTCGACTCAGACGGTCCCTCTTCTGCCTGAAGAGTGGGTCCAGCTCGACTCAGACGGTCCCTCATCTGCCTGAAGAGTGGGTCCAGCTCGACTCAGACGGTCCCTCTTCTGCCTGAAGAGTGGGTCCAGCTCCAGTCTCCTTGTGTCCGTCTGTCCGTCTGTGAGAGTCGGATCTCTCCTTCACTGGAACTCCTCCAGGTTTCTACGCTTTTTTCCCAAAGAGGTTTTTTTTGTAGTTTTTCCTGGCCGAGAAGGAGAGTCTAAGGACAGAGGACCCTGGGACATCGTCCCTCGCCACCACAGACATTGTCTGACTTCATCGCCACCACAGACATTGTCTGACTCCATCGCCACCACAGACATTGTTGATTCATTTCTCCCTGTGGCCCTCAGAGGCAACTGTTGTTGTGATTTTGGGCCTTACAAAAATAAATTGATTTGATTTGATTTGATTTGGTGTGGGTGGATCGCCATGGAGGACACGCCTACTCACTGGAGCCCAACCCACCCGCTTTGAAACGGTGTGATTCCATTGGTCGAAGGGCACCACATGACCTGGATTTACAGGTGTCAAAAAATACAACACCGTTTCTGAATAAAATAAATATATATACATTTATCTATGGGCAGAATATATTCATGTGTTGAATAAATACAAAATACAATGCACTATGTAACTATTTGTATGGTGCAAAGAAATGGCTTATCATTTCAGGCAAAGGGATAACATCTCCATGGAAACACACAGGCCACCAGGAAAAAAAGGCTAGGTTATTCATCTTTGAGAGCTAGCATTCTAAGATACAAGAGTTTTTCATTTGTGACATCCGATCCTCGTATTGAAGGTGCCACTCTTGAGTAATTTGACACAAGCAAAATTAAACATTGGTTTCGCACGAATCCCGTCCGATCTCGCACACGGCGGCGCTAAAGAGCACTGCGGTTTATTACCCCTAAGACATGTGTTTTGAGTCGCTCCTCTCGCCTCGCGCTAATCTGCAAACACGCCGTTGTCAAAGCAAACAAAACACGTGTGCGCAAATCGTCTTAGAGCAACAACAACGGCCTCTTTTCATCACAACTGGGTCGACGCTTTGGCTAATTTACCTTGCGCGGGAGAGCGGCGGCTTCTTACCGCAGGCGCAGAGTCAAGAGTGAGCGGCTAAAATAAGAGCTGAAATCATAGACTCTGGCCGTGTTTGAAATGAAACTGAAGTGAAAACACGGCGGGGAGGGGGGGGGGGGCAGCGCCGCGGCGTTCTCGAGTACTCGCCGTTCTGGAGTTGTGTGGGTGACGCTGAAAAGATGTGTGCAGCGTTCAAAAAGGAAGGGAAAAAAGATCTATCTAAATACATTCTGAGAGGACTAAAGACGTTGGGTTACTAAAGAAGAGTTGATTGGTTGGCTGAAAGGGACAGTGGCTCGAAAATGGCAAAAACTCTCACCATTTTTCATCTTGACTGTGATATGAACGTGTATCTGACCCAAAACTGAACTTTTTTTTCAGCAAAAACGACAAAAAAGTAGTATTTGTAAAGAGCGCGATCAAAGGATTCGCTCCGGCTTCGTCACCGGTGATGGGCGGTACCAACGATTTTTGATCCGATCCCATTCTGAGTAATACTACGGCAAATGTCGCGATAACGATACCGATACCAATATGTTTTGTACTAAAATACATGGAAACTCTGCAACTGTGTACAAGTTGGCCATTGTTACTTTCTTTCGACCTCTGCTTGAACTAAAATGAACAGTAAAATAAAATGTGCAGAAAACCTAACATGTTTCAAAAATATAAACAAAATAAATAAAACAAAACTGCATTTTTTTGGGAGAAATTTTAAACAATGCTTTTTCTCGAGAATCGATACTTTTCAATCCCTTTGTCTGTGTCAATATATCGATATTTGGCACCGATCTGCTACTCTCCATCACAATTCGTCACTCCACGTTTTCTCCGTTCAAAGTAAAAAATAATTTGTCGATGAATAAAAATAAATACTAGTGTTAATAAATTCTCATTTCTGGGGATATGCATGAAAGCAAAACACAAACTATGGAGCAAAGAGACACTTCACAGACACTTCACCGGTCGTCAACGACAACTGTGTGAAAGTTCAGTGCTACGATGAAGAACTAGTCCAGATTCTAATTTAGCGTTTTGTGCGGACGAATAAATGTCTTCAAATACGTCAAATGAAGTATAATAGTTTTAAACAATCGTGGAACAGTACTTTCGTGACAAGTCTCTGTGGAATATTTCAAATCATTACATTTCGGATACATAAAAATGAACGAGTTAGCTTCAGAATTAGCTTTTTGGACCCTTTATGAAACGCCTGGATGGAAATGGATGAGAACTGGCTCATTTTGAAGGAAAACGTTGGATAAAACAGAGATATCCAGGAATAGTTTCATATTGTTGGAAAATAGTTTGTAGTTATTTGTTTTTTGGAGTAGGCAAACGTTTTCTACAGCGCTTTTGGATTAGCCAGAGGCAGGACATGAATGCAGTCCACATTTTAGGACAAAACATTTGCTTTTCAACAATATACAGCATGTTTCTCTTGTCAAAACCAAAAGTAAAACGTAAAGAGTCTCAAACCAACTCTCCTAATGTTCCTCGCGGTTCCCTTTTGTTTGCACTTTCCAGATTTTCCAGATTTGATCATAAACCCTTTGTATTTTACATTTACTTCTGACGCTAACTGCTTTGGACGCATGGTTTTGCAGCCGTAAGTGCTTAAAGTTCAGCGCGGGACCCTCCAGGCTTCCACAAGGTCAGGAAAAGGGACAACAGAACGGCTACAAGCTCAGCGGAAAAGCTCACCATGAAAGATTAATCAAGCCGCCATCACATTTCTGAATTATGTACGACCAAATCTCTGAAAACTTGGCTTCAAAATCAGTCGGCTGATGGAAAGTGAAGGCGGACCACCAGCAGCTTTACAGGGGTTTTTAAGAAGAATTTTAAGAACAATGGGCCTCATTCTTGTCATGTTGGTCTACATATTTCACACAAACGTAGTGAACATGATTATATTGAAGACCTTACGGAACATTTTGCCTATTTTCCCCCAATTTGACCATTTTGGTGACGTTCATAATAATGTCACTTCCTGTTTGGACAGATAAGTCGAAGTGAGGCTGCGTTCCAGTCGTCCTCAGAAGTCTGAACTTATCAACAGTGTTATTATATGTGTAAGTTATCAACATTTGAATGTGAATTTCTGCTTTTCTTGTCATTACCTCTTTGTTTTCTATCAAACTAGCCTCTTTGTTTACTATCAGTCCTTCAATGGGCCTAACTAACCCTAAGCCGCCATTGTCCCTGACTCACTTGGATTTGGATAAAACGTACAGAACGATTTGTGGATATCTAATTCTTAGCCTGATTCATTAACGTTTTAAGTCTGTAAAGAATGAGACACAATTTGAAATGTTAGGCCAATTGTCAGTCCGATCGAGTTTACACAAGGAAAATAAAATAAGAAATCCAGAATCCACTTGGTCCTTTTACTTTCCCACCATCGTTAAAACCTTAAAGGACTCTGTATCATTTCCTCATCTCACTCAGTTCAAATGATCCCGTTGTATTGGTCCAAATGATCTCGCTCTGGTTGGTATCGTTCCCGTTGTCGGCGTCTCCGTTGTCACTGTATTGAGCTGTTTCGTGTGTCCTCTGCCGGGGACGACTAACTCCATTGATTTTCAGCGCCGCACCGAGAGCTCCCGCTTAAGTGATATTGAATCTGTGACGGGGAAATTTGATAACAATTTGAGGAGAATTCAGATTAAGTTTGTCGGCGGCCTCGCGGGCATGACTCCGTCTCCCTCGCTCCGGCGTCGCCCCTGGTCGGGAGGAAGGTCCCGTCGGAGAGTGGAGACGTGTCATGACGGATCAATGCGTTCAGTAAAGAGAAAGTGGGATATCGAAAGAAGGGATGAGCACTATTATCGTTGTTTATCGCGATAAAAAGAGTACATCATGATCGTTTGTGGCCTGGTTTGAAGCTAAAAGTCCATTTTTAGCATATTTTCCGGACTATATGTCGCACCTTTTTTCATTGTTTTGGCCGGGGTGTGACTTATACTTATATTTATACCATACTTCTACTGCGGAGCGACTTATATGTGATATTATTTGTTATTTTTCACACTTGCTACCGCATTTCATACTCCAGTGCGACTTATATGTGTTTTTTTTCTTCTCTATTATGCATTTTTTGGCTGGTGCGACTTATAGTCCGGAAAATACGGTAGTAGGTCTCCTTTAAACATGCACCGTCCTCCAGAAAATGACTATATCAGGCAATAAAAAACGGCTGGATCGATGAGCTGTAAAGGGTCTAATAACTGGAGCCAAACTCAAACAGAACTGTGCAATCAGATTGTTTCACCGACGAGTGTGAAACAAAAACGAGCTCACGGTTTAAACTCCACTCGCTTCAGATTAACAGAGGTTTGAGCGGAGCAGCTTCGTTTGCTTTGAACCTGGGTATTCGATCAGACCGATATCGATCTGCATAAAAACACTGAGCGATATCTTAACTTCGAAAAAAAATTACCGTATTTTCCGGACTATAAGTCGCACCAGCCAAAAAATTGATAATAGAGAAGAAAAAAACGTATAGAAGTCGCACTGGAGTATGAAATGATGTTGCAAGTGTGAAAATAACAAATAATATCACATATAAGTCGCTCCGGAGTATAAGTATAAGTATAAATATAAGTATAAGTCGTACCCCGGCCAAAACTAAGGTGCGACTTATAGTCCGGAACATACGGTTTAGACACTGAATAAGTACTGAAATGTTTCATTCGTTCATATATTCACTTATTTATTTATTATAGCTCATATTTTTTTTAATGATAATACACATTTAGAAAAGTATTTAGTGCGATTACTCTGCGTTTGCGTTATTGTATCAGTGGCATAATTATCCTTTATCGGAATATTTTTTCACTTGCAATAAATCACACTTTGAAATGCGTTATTATTGTATTTATTTATTAGGCCCGAGCGCCACAAGCTGGCAAGAGGCCTATTAATCTCGTAAGGCCGTGCAAAGCACGGCTGCAAAAGTGCGCACATAGTGCGCACGAAATCGAGCGCGAAGCGCTCGCCCACTTCCAAACACTCACTAACGCACTCCTTCACTCATGCACGCCCCGTGCATACTAATTAGTAGTAGGAAAATGGAACATTACCGTTGTAAACGGGCGAAGCCCGTGCAAAAGTACGCACTAAACGAGCACTTTACATTGAGATGACGGCCGCGAAGCGGTCGTCATCCCCATATAAAGCACTCATTTGCCCTAAGTAGCTCACGAATACGTTCCCCATCTCTTGCATGTTCCGTGCATATAAGCATGTAATGCAAAAATTGAACATTATTACTGTATAGAGGGCCAAAAACACAAAGTGGGCGGCGCCCACTCAAAATTAACGAAAGTACCCGTCGGTGACCAGGGACCCACACCATGAGGTAGGAAAGCGCTCGCGCTTTCCGAAAATGTGTAGTTAATGATATTTGAAAAATGGGAAACATTGTTTTCGCATCGGAATATTATTAGGCCCGAGCCCCAGCAGGGCGGAGGGCCTATTGCTCCCGCAATGCTGCCGAAGGCAGCGTTGCAACTGTCTGACCAAACATGCGGGCGCAGCCCGCATGTTTGGTACCCCGTCGCCCCTGGCAAGTACAGTGAACTAGCCCATGCCGAAGGCATGGATCATGCATACTTACTCCTGCTATGACAGCGAAGCGCTGCATTCCTCCAAAAACCCTCCTGGCATCGTCCTGTACGCGAGAATCCATGCCGCAGGCATGGGCCATGCTTGTATCTGCTCAAATCAATGGAAGTCTATGGGGAGTGGGCGGGGCATCCCGACGGAATAGGGAGTGACGAGAGCGTAAGCGCTCGTAATGATGATTCCACCCCATGGCGGCATCGGGAAGGCTTAGAGCTTTCAAACGATGTATAATTTGTTGTTATAGTGGAAACGGCTATATTGTTTTTGCTAAAAGTATTATTATTAGGCCCGAGCCCCAGCAGGGCGGAGGGCCTATTGCTCCCGCAACGCTGCCGAAGGCAGCGTTGCAACTGTCTGACCAAACATGCGGGCGCAGCCCGCATGTTTGGTACCCCGTCGCCCCTGGCAAGTACAGTGAACTAGCCCATGCCGAAGGCATGGATCATGCATACTTACTCCTGCTATGACAGAAATAGTCAACAATTAGTGAATGGGCGTAGCCCATTCACTAATTGTTGACAACAGCAGCGCAAAGCGCTGCATTCCTCCAAAAACCCTCCTGGCATCGTCCCGTACGCGAGAATCCATGCCGCAGGCATGGGCCATGCTTGTATCTGCTCAAATCAATGGAAGTCTATTGGAAGTGGGCGGGGCATCCCGACGGAATAGGGAGTGACGAGCGCGTAAGTGCTCGTAATGATGATTCCACCCCATGGCGGCATCGGGAAGGCTTAGAGCTTTCAAACGATGTATCATTTGTTGTTATAGTGGAAACGGCTATATTGTTTTTGCTAAAAATATTATTATTATTTTTCTTGTTCTTCATCGCTTTGAACTCTAATTTGACCCCCTGAACATGCTCAAAAACTCACCAAACTTTGCCCAAAATTCAGAATCGGCGAAAAATTTAGTTTTTTCTGGGCCATTTTTTTTTTTCGTTAAAAAATGGCGCGACAGCGCCACCGACAAAAGTCAAAATACATTGCGCCTATGGGAGACGCCCCGAGGTCAACTTTGTCGTAAAGCTACGAAATTCGGGACACGCATTCCTCTCGTGAGGACAAACAAAAAAAAATCATTGTGGCCACGCCCCCAGACTTACCCTATGGCCGCCATCTTCCTTTGAAAATGAAAACACGCTGTGTTAGCCATTTTGTTCACGTTAAACTTTGACGAACTCCTCCTAGTTTGGACCAGTTTATGATGACAAAATTGAAATGGGCGCGATAGCGCCCCCTACAGAGTGACCTTTAAATTAACATTGAAGGTCAAAAATTAGTTTTACCAAAATTTTCTAAACTTTACCCAAAATTCTATTTTGGCGTCCCGATCAAAAAAGCCAATCATACAAATGCCTTAATTTTTACGGCGTAGTCGTAGCGATGACATAAACCTCCCATGTTATCCCTATGGGAAAACCGCTAAATCTCTCGAATACCCACACTTTTCTGTTTCACACTTTAACGAACTCCTCCTAGTGCGTTTTGCCCACCAACCTCAAAATCGGTGTACGTCCTTTAGACAAGTGGGGCATCTAAAGTTATCCAAATTTTAAGGATAGCTTTTACGGTCTCTGTGCGACGGAGCCGCAAACGTTTCCCAGAATTCTGACTATTTGGCCTTCAGAGTGGCCTATAAACAATAGAGTTTTTTCCAAATTGTCATGGAATTAGACATACACCCGATGCTATTCCTTAACACATAGAGAACACAATTCAACTTAGAATATTAAACGACACAGAAATATCAGACATTTGTGTGGCATGCATGGGAGAAAACGCGGGGACTGTGTCAGCCAAGCCGTTGTAAGGAGCCTGGCTGACCCTCCTGCGTCTCACCCCCGCGTCTCACCTCGTTTTTTCCCATGCTGGTTGGTTTTATTAGATATTCTGGAATAGGCGGGTCACATTTCTCATTGGTCAGCCTCACATCAAGGCACTTGGTATTTTTCCGTAGAGATCAAGCCTTGGGTAAACATTACCCAGACTCCTCTGGGTTATCACCCCCCCTAGGGTAAACATCCTTTGGCCCATCTTTATGATACCTTCACAAACAAATGCAGTTTGTCACACACCCGTTCTTCTCTTAGACTAATGATGCAGATAAAATATCACTATTATGCAGATAAAATACATCACAGAAATATACTCATATATTCACATTTTATCACATTTCCCTCCTGTTTATCAAAGCATTAGTCTACTGTCTCATATGCCAAACACATTATTCTTTTCAGTTTTCAACATGTCTTTCATATTGGTGTTAAAATGACACTTTTACACACAAAAAGTTTATGCACATTTCTCAACATTGAACACACTTCTTTTCTCTCGGCCCACAACATTTCTACAGCATTACTGTCCTAAATTTTGAGTCAGATTGGTCAATCTCTGTAATTTGACGAACAGACAATTTATCTTGTCTATAATTTGGTGCGGTGTGATGGGAAATATAGAAGTACAAGCGGAAAGCCCTTAAACCCGCTGCTCTCTGGTCAGTCAGTTTGACTCGTCAGGGACCTCTCTGGACACCCCAATAGAATCAAATACGTAGTATCAGGTGCTACTGGAACCAGATTATCCACTAACCTCTCGACCTTGACCCTGCGGTATGGTTCTGGGTGATGCTGGTCTTTGTTATGACCATGGCTGGCCACAAAAGGGATACATAGGCACAACGTCCCACAAGTGTCCCCACATCACCATACGTCCTCTCTTGGTTCCTTAAGAGACCTCCTTCCGCTGCTCGCTTCGCTCACACCTATTACACATATGAACTGGTACATTTCCCATCTCAATTCATAATCTCATTAACATTACATGTAGTTATGTTGTAGCAGATAAAAAACTCTCTTAGTTAGTGCAAACAACTGTGGCTGTATAATATGCCATTGTGTTTCTTCAGCTTCTGTCATGTCAATTATACATTGTACATTATCACACATCATGCATTTCACAACCTTTCATGTTGATCACTTATTTTCTTCCCTCTATTCCAGGTCTGTGTATGTTTCATTTCCCGGTAAACACAGTTGTGTATGTTGATCGATTGTCCCGATTGTCCCGATTGTATAATACAGGTGTTCAGCACCCATATTACCGTCATCACTTGTGATGATGATAACTGTTGATTCTTTTTCCACAGAGTATGGTACTCTGCGCACCGTAGCCTCTGTCTCTCGTTCATCGTAGCAGAGTATCGTACTCTATCGTAGACTCTGGACAAAACTCATACAAACGAAGTCCTGCGTCTGCGATGTTATGGATCTGCCGCTGTGTTGTCCAGACATTTCTCTCACTTTCCCATGAGAGCACCCATGTTCTCGTCCCTCCAATGGTCAGTGTGAGGACGACACGGTGTGGCTCCGTCCACTTTGCTCCGTCCACTTGGATCGTCTCTGTAAACACCACATCAAATCAAATCAAATCAAATCAATTTATTTTTGTAAGGCCCAAAATCACAACAACAGTTGCCTCTGAGGGCCACAGGGAGAAATGAATCAACAATGTCTGTGGTGGCGATGGAGTCAGACAATGTCTGTGGTGGCGATGAAGTCAGACAATGTCTGTGGTGGCGAGGGACGATGTCCCAGGGTCCTCTGTCCTTAGACTCTCCTTCTCGGCCAGGAAAAACTACAAAAAAAACCTCTTTGGGAAAAAAGCGTAGAAACCTGGAGGAGTTCCAGTGAAGGAGAGATCCGACTCTCACAGACGGACAGACGGACACGAGGAGACTGGAGCTGGACCCACTCTTCAGGCAGAAGAGGGACCGTCTGAGTCGAGCTGGACCCACTCTTCAGGCAGAAGAGGGACCGTCTGAGTCGAGCTGGACCCACTCTTCAGGCAGAAGAGGGACCGTCGGAGGCGAGCTGGACCCACTCTTCAGGCAGAAGAGGGACCGTCGGAGGCGAGCTGGACCCACTCTTCAGGCAGACGAGGGACCGTCGGAGGCGAGCTGGACCCACTCTTCAGGCAGATGAGGGACCGTCTGAGGCGAACTGGAGCCACTCTTCAGGCAGATGAGGGACCGTCCACACAGGGCAGGGACCACTTCACCAGGGGAGGGGCATCTGGGTCCACAGGTCCTCAGAAGTGAGAGAAAGAAAAGAAGGCGGTGAACAGTTTGCAAGTGGAATCAAAAAATAAATATTGTTTGATAGCATAAGTAGTCAGAAGAAGAGGATAGTGCTCAAGCTGTCATACTTCCCCCAGCATAGTTACTCCTAGGGCAGCGTAGCTGAGGGTTTATCTTTATGTTCCTAACTACTCTGACCATAAGCGATTTCGAAGAGGAACGTTTTAAGCCTGGACTTAAATGAAGAGACTGTGTCAGCATATTTAACATGGGTCGGGAGCTGATTCCATAACACAGGAGCTTGGTAGCTAAACGCTCTACCTCCTACAGTACTTTTAGAGACTCTTGGCACCACCAGAAGGCCGGCATTCTGAGAGCGAAGAGCTCTGTTTGGATGATATGGTTCTATAGCATCTTTGAGGTAGGATGGGGCCATGTCATTTATGGCTTTGTAGGTCAAGAGTAGAATTTTGAATTTGATTCTAGACTCGACGGGGAGCCAGTGAAGAGACTTCAGCACTGGCGTAACATCTCCAACACGTTCTGCTGTGGTGATAAACAAAGTCTTTTCGACAATTCAGTGTATTTCAAACAGTTTTCTTGTTTACAATTTTTTTTTAGTAATTATTGATTCGGAATATTTGTTTACACGTACATCCCTCCATTTGATAAATGGCTTTGCCCATTTCTCAAACTTCTACACAATTCTACATTTAAACAAAATTCAATAATCCAGATAGTTTACAACGTTCACTAATCCAAGATGTAATCAAGGAAGAGATGGAATTGCGTCTGTCACTCCACTCCGCAATGTCACCTCTTGACCTTTCACAGTTCAGCGGTCACATCCCTGGCTGAGCCCCCCCTTACACGGCGCTGGGCTCCCACCCTGTGTGTCTGTAATCCGACACTGCCAAACCTATCTGTTTTACCACCATTTGTTTCAAACTCTAAATGTCTCAAACTCTAAATGTTTCAAACTCTAAAAGTTTCAAACTCTAAATGTCTCAAACTCTAAATGTCTCAAACTCTAAATGTTTGGTCTCCACGTGTGCGCGCGTATGTGTGTGTGTGTGTGTGTGTGCAATACAAATACATCAAACAATAATAATTGTCTCAATAATTCCCCCGTTGAGCTGGCCATAAGGGTCAGTTCACAACTTAAAATGTTTCACATAATTAATAATTTCACATCTCCTCTGTTTGTGTGGCCTGCATAAAGTCACACATCTAATGTAATATGTTCTAATCTTTTATATGTGCTTCAGGTGAGATTCAAACTCGATCTCTCACACCTGCTCATGTGGTGCGTTACAAACATTGTGTATTAGTTTGTTCTAGCAAGTCTATATGTGTATAACAATCAAAATTATCCTAAACCTTCCCCTTGTCCATAAGGCACATCTCTTTTATCAACCTGTTTTCCCCTTGCTGCCTACTTTCTTTGTCTTTCCTCTCGCAACGGAGGAAACACCCATTTCCAAATTTCTAAACCTGCTTTTTCTTTCTCTCTTTTCACTTACTCTTTACCCTCACTTGTAACCTGCTTTTACTTTCTCTTTGCTGCTGATATAAGTATCAGACGCTGCATCCCCTGGGATTCCAGTTAGTTATCTTTAAAATATCCCTGTCATTCTGCTTCTAAACTCATGTATTGATTACCCATCCCCCTGTTTAGTTTTCACTATCTTCAGGTAATCTGCGGGTCTCATAAAATTTATTCTTCTGCATTACACTCCTCCCCCCGGGTCCGTCCTGACTCCGTCCTGAGTCCTGTAATGTTAAGTTCCTGTTATCACTGGTTTTCATAACTTCTATAGCGTCTAAATTTAGATGATATTGTCTTATTTAAATCTATTCAATTCTTGATTGAATCTCCACAATCCTTCAGGTAATTCCTTTTAGAATGTCAAATTCTTTCGCTGTTAATGTTAACTCTTCTCCTTAATACCCATCACGTCAACCCCCCCTGAGGTGTTGCTGTTGATACGCAAAGATAACAACATCTGCTCCATCCTGAGTCCTCCAGATTCTTTGCCAGTCAATAGCCCCTTATCTCTGACTATCTTTATGACCCATATTCTCCCATGTCCCCCCACTTCTGCATCAATTGCCTTAGTTAATGACACACAGTCATGTCTTTCCTGGGAGGGCATTTGACGTCACTATTTAACTTATTCCCTGCTTACGTCTACATGCAATACGAGGTTTCCTCATGATAATACAAATAAATAAGTTACTGATATAACTTTTACTATCACTTTACTTACTACTCATTCTACTCCTATGTCCAAAAACATCAGTAGTCACTCAGTTGCCCACATTATCACTTCCAGGCCTGTGCCTGCATTTGATCCTAAATTTAAAAACACATGCATTAAGTCCAAAAAGATAATTTTCGTCAAGTCCAAAAATAAAACAAAACAAAACAAAACGTAGGTTTGTTCTGTACACTCAAAAAACACAACTTTTGTCTTCTATGTCGGGGACAGGAAGTGTCCTGTCTGTGATCACATTCCCCAAAAAATTGGCCATCTATAAAAATCTGAATTCATCTTCATCTCTTATCAAGCTTAATATAATCTTTATAATTGATTGTTGTCAATCAAACAAAAACGATTAAAATTTGTTGAAATACTAAAATTTAAAACCAGCTGAGTTTAGTTTTACTTATTTCATCAGTTCAGAGCGTCCTCTGAACTGCTTTCCCCTCTCCTGCCTTGTTGACCCCCCTTATCTCCCCCTCTCTGCCACGTCATCTGAGCATACTCGAAGTCTCCCTCCAAAATCCTCCTATGACTTTTCCTTTGTCTTTTTACAGTCTGGGGTGATAATTCTGGCATTATGTGGTCTCGGTCGTCTGAGAGAAATGCTACTTGCTTTACAGTCACGTCATATCTCAAGCTTCTAGTAGAATTTCTTATTGATTTTCCACCGGAGATAATGCTAGGTGTTTAAAGATTCACCCGTGACTGCAAATTTTAGATCTCTCAGAATAACGCCTTGTGACCCTTGTATGATTAATTAGGATTCACACTTGTTAGTTAATCACTTATTAATCCTCATTCACACATTCACACTTCTCTCTTACTTACTTCGCTCGTGCACAGCGCTTACATTCACACATATTTCCTCAGTAATATTAAACTGGGTATTTCCTCAGTAATACCTAAACTGCGTATTTCCTCAGTAATATGAAACTGGGTATTTCCTCAGTAATACCTAAACTGCGTATTTCCTCAGTAATATGAAACTGGGTATTTCCTCAGTAATACCTAACTGCCTTGCTTATGTGAGAAACTTATCTCGTCCATAAGTCTACAATATTTTTCCAGTAAATATCAAACTAATGCATAAAACGTTTTATGGCTAACTCTTTTTCACACACAAAGTTTTTGTCTGACCTTCTTTGTCGCCTGTGTTCTCCTGCTGCTTCGAAACGACGCGCTCTCCTCGCGGAGACTGAGGTGCGATGGGCGGCCACGGGAAAAGTGGACTTCCTTTAGCTGTGCACAGACTTCACCGATTCACCCGTCAATCTCCACGAAGGCAGCTTGTCATCCGGCTCGAAGGACCAGAAAATGTCATGGAATTAGACATACACCCGATGCTATTCCTTAACACATAGAGAACACAATTCAACTTAGAATATTAAACGACACAGAAATATCAGACATTTGTGTGGCATGCATGGGAGAAAACGCGGGGACTGTGTCAGCCAAGCCGTTGTAAGGAGCCTGGCTGACCCTCCTGCGTCTCACCCCCGCGTCTCACCTCGTTTTTTCCCATGCTGGTTGGTTTTATTAGATATTCTGGAATAGGCGGGTCACATTTCTCATTGGTCAGCCTCACATCAAGGCACTTGGTATTTTTCCGTAGAGATCAAGCCTTGGGTAAACATTACCCAGACTCCTCTGGGTTATCACCCCCCCTAGGGTAAACATCCTTTGGCCCATCTTTATGATACCTTCACAAACAAATGCAGTTTGTCACACACCCGTTCTTCTCTTAGACTAATGATGCAGATAAAATATCACTATTATGCAGATAAAATACATCACAGAAATATACTCATATATTCACATTTTATCACACAAATGACATGATATTTTCAACAAAATTCTAATTTGCCATCCTGATCATAAAAGTATGAGAGCCAAAGTCATATTTTGTACGGCGTAACGGTAGCGATGACAGAAACATCCCATGTTATCCATATGGGAAAATCGTAGAATTGCTCAAATCACCACATTTTTACGCTTCACACTTTAACGAACTCCTCCTAGGGCGATTGTCCGATCAAGTTCATATTTGGAGAATATCATCTACACAAGCGGGGCATCAAAACTTATCCATATTTTGATTCTAAGTGCTACGGTCTCTGTGTGGCGGACCCGCAAATATATGTCAGAAATGGGAAAACAGCGAAATCTCTGAAATGTTCACATTTACGCTTCACACTTTAACAAACTCCTCTAAGGGCAATAGCTCGATCAAGCTCATATTTGGGGAAAATCATCTACACAAGCGGGGCATCAAAAGTTATCCATATTTATATTCTAAGGGCTACGGTCTCTGTGCGGCGGCGCAGCAAATTTGACTGACACTTGTGTTCACTTGCACTGAATTGGCCATGTCCAATGTGTCCCACAATAAGGGCGCCATCTTTATCAAGTCGAAAGTGCAGAGTCGGAAGGCCGGCGGCCCGCGAGGGCCGTTGGATGCCGCTTGCGGCTTTAATTCTTTCTTCTTTCTTTCTTCTCGGGACCAACCCCCCTATTTTTCACCCAGTGAACATTGACGAAAAGTCACAAAAATTTGCACACCTCTAAAAATCGTGCCTCTCTACATTCTGGCTATTTCCCTTTTCTAAAATAAAAAAATTGGCGCGTTAGCGCCCCCAAATGTACCAAAAATGCATTGAGAGATGGGAAATGACCCAAAAAAAATCTGATCGTAGAATCATGAAATTTGGCGCAGAGGTAGATGATGACAAGAGAAGTAAAAAATATTATTACGGCAACGCCGTTCGCCCAACCAAATGTCGGCCATATTGCTTCAAAATGGCTAAACATGACTTTGGAGTTTTTCCAAACGTCGTACTTTTACGAACTCCTCCCAGGGCGTTGGCCCTAAAAAGCTGAAATTTGGTGAAAATGCTACTGAGGAGTGGGACATCAAAAGTTATCCAAATTACATTGATACCTCTCACGGTCTCTGTGCGGCGAAGCCGCAAACTGTAGCTAGAATTTCAGAAATCTCCCATATTTAAAATTTCTGCCGTTTGCGCAGATAAAGTCCAAATTGCGTCAAATTAGAATCAGTTGTTAAACTCTTTGCCCTAAACCTACTTGAAGTGAAATTCATTTGGCGCCACAGCACCCCCTACAGATTTTATATGGAGGTTAAATGTTTAGTTTTGCGAAATTATATGAAATTTGACCCACAACTCAATTTTAGCATCCCCATCAAAAAAGTCAATGAGATCCATGTCATAATTGTTGACCGAAACCTCCCATGTTATTCCAATGGGGAAATCGCCAGAACATGTTTACACTTTAGACTTTCACAAACTCCTCTTAGGGCGTCGGCCCTATTAACCTGAAATTTGGTGAGACTCATCTTCAGGGGTCGACCATCAAAAGTTATCCACATTTTTAGTAAAAGAGTCACGGTGTCCGCACATTTTACCAAGAATTCAAAATAAAATTGCTTTTTGATGGTAAAACAAAGGGGAGAAGATGTGACAGCGTCACAGATTCAGCAGTAGGCGTGATAAAAGGACAATTGGGGCGCGTTTGCGCCCCCTCCTCTTGCGGCGTGGCGGCGGCGTAGCGAGGGCCGATCATTGCCGCTTGCGGCTATATTTTAGATTATTTTTGTATTTATTTATTTACATTTAGGTGGTGCTGACCCGCCCGGGTCAGTCCCCCACCGGTTCCTCACGCGCCATCGACTGGTCAAACGTCGACGCACGGACGAGAAAGCCGCTTTTCCTCGCTCGCCGCCGGATCAATCGCGCCGTTCAAAAGGGCGCCGTCGAAAATCGCGGACGAGACAAGATCGGGCCGAACGCTCCTCGCGGCGAGCAAAGCCGACCCTCTCCACATCTTAAACCAAAGCCCAGAAGCGACGCCGACGAGATACGCTTCATTTTCAAATTAACGACGCGCTCGGGCGTTTCAGATCCGCGCTCGCCGCCGCCGCCGCGTTCTCCCTTTCTTCTGCCACTTGTCGTCTTTGTGATAAAACGGGTGGATTTTCAGAGGCACTCGAGCCCGTGCGACAGATACGGCCGCGGCATCTGCATTTAAATGAGCCGGGCGACTTAAAGGCAGTGGCTTTACGTATAATGGCCGCGTCGCGTCTCACTTTTCGACGGGCGCCGGAGTCATTAAAGCACAATTGAAAACAGGCCAGTCTCTTATGCAAATGGGACTGGATTAAAAACGCTTTCTACTTTCAAATAATTTCTTGTTCCGATGTGGTTTGTAATTGGTTACATCCACTTATTCATGATTTACACATTTTGGAGACTGTTCCGTGTGTCGCCCACAGAAAATGCCTTTAAAACGTCCTCAATAATGTGCACTCCCAATTGTCGTTATTTTAATGTAAGACTTTGCTGACACTTTGCCGGGAAAAGAGGTTTTTAATCATAATGTGACTCTCCTGGTTAAATAAAGGTTGAATAAAACATAAATGCATATGAAGTCGTTGCATTTAAACATGGTTAAAAGCAATAGCTGCCAGCTTTTAAGTGGTGTATCAGTAACGGACGCATCGGACTGAAAGCATTTTTGGTTCGGTTGTTTGTGTTTGGTTGTTGGCTGCTCTGTGATTGGTTCCAGGGCCTAAACGCCATGTGATTGGCCCGTTTACCATTGGAGTTTTGACTGTAAACGAATCAGCAAGAGCCAAACGAGATGGATTCTCAAGAGTTTGTGAAAAATTGTGAGGATTCATCTTGCTGTCAAGGTTATGGCGATGATTGATGGACTTAAAAACAGCTTCCTCCTTTGACGTCACAAATCTGGGAAATTTAGAGTGTTAGAGAGTATTTTTGTGAGACGCAGAGGAAGAGGAGCTTGTAAACAAGATTCATGAAGTGTGAATAAAGTTATATACAAGTCCAGGTATGTTTTTGATGAGGGGACAATGTTATGACACAATTAAAAACTAAAAAAAAGTACATTTTCTGAGCTTTAAATTGTCAAAAAAACATGCATTCTGTGTAACTTTGTTCGCCTCTCCGCGGATCTGACTTGATCGATTGGCTTTACTGTTTCGAGCTCATGACAGAAGAGCACGAGACAATTGCTTTACAATATTTACAGATCATCACATCACAGCGTTCACAGATTCGTACACGTTTGAATGTCCGCCGTGTCCATGTAAATGCAAAGAAACCATGTTAGCTCGAAATGCTAACGTGGTAGAGTGGCTAACGTGGTAGAGTGGCTAATTTAGTAGAGTGGCTAATGTGGTAAAGTGGCTATTGTGGTAGAGTGGCTAATGTGGTAGAGTGGCTAATGTGGTAGAGTGGCTAATGTGGTAAAGTGGCTATTGTGGTAGAGTGGCTAATGTGGTAGAGTGGCTAATGTGGTAGAGTGGCTAGTGGCTAATGTGGTAGAGTGGCTAGTGGCTAATGTGGTAGAGTGGCTAATGTAGTAGAGTGGCTAATGTGGTAGAGTGGCTAATGTGGTAGAGTTGCTAATGTAGTAGAGTGGCTAATGTGGTAGAGTGGCTAATGTGGTAGAGTTGCTAATGTGGTAGAGTGGCTAATGTAGTAGAGTGGCTAATGTGGTAGAGTGGCTAATGTGGTAGAGTTGCTAATGTGGTAGAGTGGCTAATGTAGTAGAGTGGCTAATGTGGTACAGTGGCTAATGTGGTAGAGTTGCTAATGTAGTAGAGTGGCTAATGTGGTAGAGTGGCTAATGTGGTAGAGTTGCTAATGTGGTAGAGTGGCTAATGTGGTAGAGTTGCTAATGTGGTAGAGTTGCTAATGTAGTAGAGTGGCTAATGTGGTAGAGTTGCTAATGTAGTAGAGTGGCTAATGTGGTAGAGTGGCTAATGTGGTAGAGTTGCTAATGTAGTAGAGTGGCTAATGTGGTAGAGTTGCTAATGTGGTAGAGTGGCTAATGTGGTAGAGTTGCTAATGTGGTAGAGTGGCTAATGTGGTAGAGTTGCTAATGTGGTAGAGTGGCTAATGTGGTAGAGTTGCTAATGTGGTAGAGTGGCTAGTGGCTAATGTGGTAGAGTGGCTAGTGGCTAATGTGGTAGAGTGGCTAATGTAGTAGAGTGGCTAATGTGGTAGAGTGGCTAATGTGGTAGAGTTGCTAATGTAGTAGAGTGGCTAATGTGGTAGAGTGGCTAATGTGGTAGAGTTGCTAATGTGGTAGAGTGGCTAATGTAGTAGAGTGGCTAATGTGGTAGAGTGGCTAATGTGGTAGAGTTGCTAATGTGGTAGAGTGGCTAATGTAGTAGAGTGGCTAATGTGGTACAGTGGCTAATGTGGTAGAGTTGCTAATGTAGTAGAGTGGCTAATGTGGTAGAGTGGCTAATGTGGTAGAGTTGCTAATGTGGTAGAGTGGCTAATGTGGTAGAGTTGCTAATGTGGTAGAGTTGCTAATGTAGTAGAGTGGCTAATGTGGTAGAGTTGCTAATGTAGTAGAGTGGCTAATGTGGTAGAGTGGCTAATGTGGTAGAGTTGCTAATGTAGTAGAGTGGCTAATGTGGTAGAGTGGCTAATGTGGTAGAGTTGCTAATGTGGTAGAGTGGCTAATGTGGTAGAGTTGCTAATGTGGTAGAGTGGCTAATGTGGTAGAGTTGCTAATGTGGTAGAGTGGCTAATGTGGTAGAGTGGCTAATGTGGTAGAGTGGCTAATGTGGTAGAGTGGCTAATGTGTTAGAGTTGCTAATGTGGTAGAGTGGCTAATGTGGTAGAGTTGCTAATGTGGTAAAGTGGCTATTGTGGTAGAGTGGCTAATGTGGTAGAGTGGCTAATGTGGTAGAGTGGCTAATGTGGTAAAGTGGCTATTGTGGTAGAGTGGCTAATGTGGTAGAGTGGCTAATGTGGTAGAGTGGCTAGTGGCTAATGTGGTAGAGTGGCTAATGTAGTAGAGTGGCTAATGTGGTAGAGTGGCTAATGTGGTAGAGTTGCTAATGTAGTAGAGTGGCTAATGTGGTAGAGTGGCTAATGTGGTAGAGTTGCTAATGTGGTAGAGTGGCTAATGTAGTAGAGTGGCTAATGTGGTAGAGTGGCTAATGTGGTAGAGTTGCTAATGTGGTAGAGTGGCTAATGTAGTAGAGTGGCTAATGTGGTACAGTGGCTAATGTGGTAGAGTTGCTAATGTAGTAGAGTGGCTAATGTGGTAGAGTGGCTAATGTGGTAGAGTTGCTAATGTGGTAGAGTGGCTAATGTGGTAGAGTTGCTAATGTGGTAGAGTTGCTAATGTAGTAGAGTGGCTAATGTGGTAGAGTTGCTAATGTAGTAGAGTGGCTAATGTGGTAGAGTGGCTAATGTGGTAGAGTTGCTAATGTAGTAGAGTGGCTAATGTGGTAGAGTTGCTAATGTGGTAGAGTGGCTAATGTGGTAGAGTTGCTAATGTGGTAGAGTGGCTAATGTGGTAGAGTTGCTAATGTGGTAGAGTGGCTAATGTGGTAGAGTTGCTAATGTGGTAGAGTGGCTAGTGGCTAATGTGGTAGAGTGGCTAGTGGCTAATGTGGTAGAGTGGCTAATGTAGTAGAGTGGCTAATGTGGTAGAGTGGCTAATGTGGTAGAGTTGCTAATGTAGTAGAGTGGCTAATGTGGTAGAGTGGCTAATGTGGTAGAGTTGCTAATGTGGTAGAGTGGCTAATGTAGTAGAGTGGCTAATGTGGTAGAGTGGCTAATGTGGTAGAGTTGCTAATGTGGTAGAGTGGCTAATGTAGTAGAGTGGCTAATGTGGTACAGTGGCTAATGTGGTAGAGTTGCTAATGTAGTAGAGTGGCTAATGTGGTAGAGTGGCTAATGTGGTAGAGTTGCTAATGTGGTAGAGTGGCTAATGTGGTAGAGTTGCTAATGTGGTAGAGTTGCTAATGTAGTAGAGTGGCTAATGTGGTAGAGTTGCTAATGTAGTAGAGTGGCTAATGTGGTAGAGTGGCTAATGTGGTAGAGTTGCTAATGTAGTAGAGTGGCTAATGTGGTAGAGTGGCTAATGTGGTAGAGTTGCTAATGTGGTAGAGTGGCTAATGTGGTAGAGTTGCTAATGTGGTAGAGTGGCTAATGTGGTAGAGTTGCTAATGTGGTAGAGTGGCTAATGTGGTAGAGTGGCTAATGTGGTAGAGTGGCTAATGTGGTAGAGTGGCTAATGTGTTAGAGTTGCTAATGTGGTAGAGTGGCTAATGTGGTAGAGTTGCTAATGTGGTAGAGTTGCTAATGTAGTAGAGTGGCTAATGTGGTAGAGTTGCTAATGTGGTAGAGTGGCTAATGTGGTAGAGTGGCTAATGTGGTAGAGTTGCTAATGTAGTAGAGTGGCTAATGTGGTAGAGTTGCTAATGTAGTAGAGTGCTAATGTGGTAGAGTGGCTAATGTGGTAGAGTTGCTAATGTGGTAGAGTTGCTAATGTAGTAGAGTGCTAATGTGGTAGAGTGGCTAATGTGGTAGAGTGGCTAATGTGGTAGAGTGGCTAATGTGGTAGAGTGGCTAATGTAGTAGAGTTGCTAATGTGGTAGAGTTGCTAATGTGGTAGAGTGGCTAATGTGGTAAAGTGGCTAATGTGGTAAAGTGGCTAATGTGGTAGAGTGGCTAATGTGGTAGAGTGGCTAATGTGGTAGAGTGGCTAATGTGGTAGAGTGGCTATTCTGAAGGCCTTTCCATGAAGCCAGACGTGTTTAATGCCATCTGTGGAACATTCCTGGCATAAAAAAGCAGGTGAAGGATCTTCCACCTTTAAATTTTAGCCACACGTGTAAATATATGTCCAATAACCCCACTCCTGCCAAGTGAGTTTACATTGCACACACCGTATAGTCAATAGAACGAAAGAAAAAAGCCAGTAAAAGGTTGTCGTATTTGTGTTACAAGCTTCTCAAGAGCCCATCAAACAGTTTCACACAAACTCATTTGGCTCCTCGACTCCCGCCGTGTCCCTGCACCCCCGAGTGGCTCTGCTCCAGTATGAACCCAGCTCCAGTGGAGGACGCAGGGGGTCGATCTGTGCCTTGATCACCCACAACTGTGCGCTACACACTGGGGGGAAGCTGAGCGAGAACAGAGACCAGGCCCACAGATTGAGAACGACGCTCGGACGAGAGGCTGAATGTCTTTTTTTCTAGAATCGTGCCACATGGCTACAACCGGAGCTTTTTCTACAATCTTCCATAATCGGACACTCAGACTGGGAATAAACTCAGGGAAAAGGGGAGTTAGGACAAATCAGATTACAGATACAAGGACAGAAGATTAGACTAAAACTGGTCAGCACTCATGCAAAGACAGACTGAACAGAAAGGGTATATACAGTTTAGGCTATCCTGGGACGATTAGGGAATGAGAGGCGGAGAAAAGACAGCGGGAAAACCAGAAACGTAGCCAAAGATGGACCGGAATGGGACTGAGAAATGGAACCGGACTGGGAAAAAACATGAACAGCAAAAGGCCGAACAGCGAAAATCAGCAATACTGCAAAAAGACACAAAAACAACCCCACAAACGCAAAGAAATTACTATTGTTTTGTGTTGAATACGACAAGTACTTGTGGTGTCGATCGAAGTTTGACATTTTAGCACCGTGGCAACACTAAAAACTATGTAATCCCTCATTCGTCCACAGGGGCGGCGCATGATCTGCCGCCAAACAAACCGCGTGCGAAACCAGTCAACTCAAATGTGATTTTCCGTGGCTATTTTTACACGCCGATAAAGCGTTCGCATGAAATCCGGGAGACGGCGAGCCCGACGTGGCCCGGCGCGAGGCAGATGGTTTATTACAGCGCCGGCTATTTGTGGGACGGCTCCAGAGCTAATTATACCTCCGCCGTAATGTCTTCCACAGGCTGTTAGGACGCGCTCCAGTTTGGTGCCGCTGCGCTTTTCTTATTTACCGGCGAGCGATTATGACCCCGTCGCTTGTTAGCGCGTCCGTTCCGCAGTGACCGGAGCCGTACCGGTTTTGGCTGATATCGTTGCGGAGCTCATTTCGAAGCCCGGTGTGTTTGAACAATATGGCAAATTGGTTTCAGCATCCATTTCGCTTTAAATTGCCTTCCGACCATTGACTACAGAGTGTGCGGCAGTTTAGACTTACAGGTTCATTTGCGCAGCCGCGTCTTAAGAACGAGCACTAAAAAGGACACGTATTAAGCTAAATTGACTCTTTTGAGCTGTAAACCCTCATTTCCAAACCGACCTGGAGTTGTATTTCTGCTTCGTTCACGCTTGTTTCATTAATCCCGTCTTCTTGTTTCATTAATCCCGTCTTCTTTTCCGAGCCCCCGTTTGAGTTTTCCCAGATTTGCTGCATCCCAAATAAAAAATCTAGAGATTGTTCTGCGTTTTTTTAAGGCCATAAAGCGTCAAAGGACTCACACGCAGCTCGATTAGCTGAGCGGTCACGTTGCCAAAGAGCTTCATTTATTAAGTTTTTATGGTTCACAAAGACAGAAAGCAACAAATCCCTGAATAGCGTTGTTTGTTTGCTGTGCGTGTTGTTCTTATTCTCTTATATAAATGTGTAAAAGCAAATTAAACTGTATGGAAATGTTCTCTTTAGAGCAAGCTTTATGTTATATGTATTAGTTGGAATACTTAAACCTCCAAACATGTTCAGACACAAACCGTTATGTTCTTTGAGTTGGATGTGCTTTGTCATAATTACTGTGTTGTTAAGTGAGAGTGGAAACGAGTGTGTTGCTTTATGAAATGAGCTGTTTGTCATATCACAGGGTCAGGCGCTTATCAAGCCCCGAGTATGACAAAGATTAAATAACAGTTTTACCAAAGATTTGCCTTTATTTTATTTTATCAAGCTACTAGCAAATCACATTCACACTCATTCACTCGAGATGATCAAGTACCAGAGCCGATAGTTTCTGTATTCTAACCCTTTCTGTTTCCAAGCCTCGCGTTGGGAGATTTGTCCTCTGCGCTTCGAGTTAGCCTAACCTTAACCCTCATTGATATCATTGCCATGCTTTATGTCAAGATGCTTCCGAAAGCCCAAATAAGCCTGACATTTTGGATGACAAGCACTTTGATCACAAGTGAGAAGGAACCCATCACCAGGATAAACTGCATGTTAAACTGGAGATGTCCAATTGACTCCTGAACATTACTGAGTATCAGAACGATGACACATTATCTTAAATCAAGATGTTTCCCCTCATGGCCTTGACCCTGGGGCTTCCATGACCTACAGTGAGAATTAAATCCACAATTTAAATAAACGATAGAAATCTTAGCTCATTTACTCCACTTCAAAAATGATTTTATTGAGTTAAACTTTGAGTTAAGTTTCTGTAAAGATCTGTACACAGACGTTTCAGTGACTCACATGATAGATTTGTGAGAGAAAACGGCCCTAGGGACTTTGATTCTGATGGAAGAACTCAAACGTCTCAGGCTTAGCACGAGCTTCACGTTGAGCTGAAAACCTGCTCCATCGGCACCATCGTTTCCACGTCCTCTTTACAGTGGTTGGTTTGGTGACACTTCTGCTGACAGATCATCAAAAACAAGGACTTAACTAAAGATAAATGAACGAAAAGCGTAAAACGCGTGGACGTATGTGAACGGGGCTTATCACAGGGTTGTCAGCGCATTAAAACAGGTACAGCAACGTGACGAGGAAAACACTGTCATTTAGAAAGTGTTTCTTGAAGAATGACAGGTCCAAACATGGAAACAGAGCCGGAGCGTGAAGGAACGTTGTGTTAAGGAGACGCAAACACAACGCACAAGACTCTTATTAAGAAAACTAATCTAAACAGAGCGTAACTCATGGATCGGGTCCAAACAAATCCAGCCCGAGCCAAGTCTGTGAATACTAAAGCTGTCAGATGAATCACAATCGAAATTAAATTTGAATGGACGCAATAGGCGAATGACAAAGGCTTCAATTTACTTCACTGACGACAAACTGTTCAATTCTGTTTAAAAACTGCCAACTATAGTTTAGATCGGCACAAACACGCTCTGAAACACATGTGAGTTCATGAGCCTTTTTGTCAATTTGCGTTTAAATGTGAACTTTGAACAGAATCCCATTATTAATACATAAATCGCCAATGTCGGTGTAATCCCTCATTCGTCCAGGAGTGTTCAATTGTAGAAAAATATTCAGTTGTATCATCTGGACTCATTCCAGATGATACAACTGAATTCTTAATAATTCTCAATCTGCGAATCTCCTGATGAAAAGGTGTTGTTGGTTTCTACAGAAACTAAACCTCTTTGTTTCCTATCAGTTCTTTAATGGGCTATCTGCCTCCTATTGTACTTGACTCACTCTCTTTCTCTTCCCTGAGGACCTGAGTAGCATCCGAATGCCCTGGGCGGTCACAAACTTGAGGAACAGTCACGTGTCAGACCGAGAGAATGAAGGAAATTGAATGATTTGACTGTGGTTTGGTCACAGTCTCTTGAGTCATAATCGTGAATAATCGTTAAATTGTGATTTTTTTCCTCACAATAATCTTAACGCTAACATTTGATATGGTGATGTTCCTAGCGTAGCGATAAGTCAAGGTGCTGGACCCTGGAAAAACAGCTCTTTTACAGCTCCAGCCACAAACAGTGTTATTTAAGTCACCAACGACTGACCACAGCTTATCGCATGCAACATCCAAGGCCGCTCTTCCTTTTCCCCCGCCTCCCTCCCTCCCTCCCTCTCTCGCTCCCTCGCTCCCTCCCTCCCTCTCTCGCTCCCTCCCTCCCTCCCTCCCTCCCTCTCTCATCTTTGTTGCTTCTCCTCAGGACCTGATCACTCTTTAGGAATATTCATGGACTTTGAGTGAACACAGATTCTTTTAAGGCCGGTGCCGTCTCCCTCACTCGCTCTCGTTGCTTCTATAATTGATATGCTAATGTGGCGAGATTTAGTCACCGGTCCTCCGCGCAAAACCCGCGTTTGAAGATCCCTCCATCCGCCGAGGTACGGTAGAGCGAGCTGACGGATAATGAATGCGCGCGGGGGTTTTGCTTGTAATTTGGCGCAAGGGGAAAAAAAGGGGGAAAAAAGAGACAAATTGCGGCCTAAAGAAATTCAACAGTACGCGCTTATTTGGTTCGTTATCTCGCGGCCATCTGGTGACGGGGCGGAGAGACGCGCCGACGCATGCGGCGTGCGAAATCAATCGTAATAATGGGAGGAGGATGGAATGTGATGTGTTTGTTTTGTAGTAGATGAAGCCAGATGTGGTGAGGTGCGTGTACTCGGTCGTCCGCGCTCCTGGGGCCCTCGGGGGCCCGGGCGGATGGTGAGGTCTGGAGTATCTCGGCTGGAGGTGAGAACATGCGACGTCCACACTGAGCAGGGGTCGATATAACTTAACTCGCCCTGGATGGAGTGCGGTTAGTCGTGCGGCTGCAACTAACGATCGTATCGCCAATCGATCAGCCTTGCGATTAATCAGTTTGTGGTTTAGAATGTAAAAGTCGCGCAATGAAAGGTTGTTTTTTTACTAAATTTGACCAGGATGAAGCTGAAGTGAAGCCGTTTGAGGAGCACATTTACGGACACTTAAATAAAAGTGATTTTCTCATCTCGTGGCATGTTCTGGGACCTGTGTATTGGCCAGTTAACGATTATTCAAAGACTCATTCGGTTAACGATTATCTAAATAATCGATTAGTCTAGCAATGAATCAGTTAGCGCGTGATGAAAGGTTGTTTTTTTACTCAATTCGACCAGGATGAAGCTGAAGTGAAGCCGTTGGAGCACATAAATGGACACTTACATACATTACATTTACACATGAGGAATAAAAGTGATTTTCTCAGCTCGTGGCATGTTCTGGAACCTGTGTATTGGCCAACGATTATTCAAGGACTCATTCAGTTAACGATTATCTAAATTATTGATTCATTGCGATTAACTTGTTGCAGTCCCAGTTAGATGTCTAAAACAGTTACTTTATAAAGTATACATTAACAATGAAACTAAGAGGCATGTGATAAATTTGAATAATTCTGCGTCATGTGAATCATTTTAAAATCCTTTGGGGAGTTAAATGGACCTGACTTCACTCTTATAATCGTGTAAATCAAGTTTGTTTCAGTAGCAGCAGCATTACGGGACAAAACCAGACCACTGAACGCTGTCTGCATCGAACTATAAAACATTTCGCTGATCACAAACCCAGAAGAGAAGTCGATCGAGTACTTTTTTTGGGATGGGAGTGGATCGACTGCAGGGTTTGTGAGTGAGACAGATTCAAACGTACTCCAGCCCTCCATCTTTAATTGAACACATATGGTTGATCGCAGCTACAGTCGCGTCTTTACCGAGCACGTTCTCGGTCTCGGCTCATTGAAGCCTCAGAGGTCACACCTGCACTTACTCTGAAGGGCTGTTTTCTGGCGCAAAGGATTGATAAACCCAAGACCAGGTCCAGGTGCAGGTCTATTTATTCCATTTATTCACTGCTAGTGGTTTTAGTAAAGTTTCTAAGCATTAGCAGCGCAAATAGGCCGACTGCAGAACGTGGCGGATCGCTCGATCAAACTGCTATCGGGAGTTACCCGTCGATACTTTTAGTTTGTTTAATCAGTTAAATGCAATGTTAATGTTGACTTGATCTGTATCGCTCAATTTAGATGACTAGAATATCACTTTTTATATCATCATCAGTGGTAATTCTCATGCTCCAAAACAGTTTCGACAGATAATCAAAGTCGATTGCTCTGGTGTGAGTGAACGAGCTACTGTTAGGAGGCACTGGCTTCAACTAAAAGAGAGATAACAAAAAAGTATACAGTATTTACTCATATTGTGCACTTATTTGTGCACATTGGACTAGAAGTTTTGGTTTTCTTGATGAATTGGTGCACTTTGTAAAGGAAGAAATAAGTAAAGTTCAAAGTGTTTATTGAACTCTTGTCTTGTCGTCATTGGTCCCTTCCGGGTTAAGGTCACTATATGTTAAAAATAGAATTGTTCTTTTATCTTATTACACATTTGCCAGTAAGTAATAGGTCAATATCTAAATTCCTGCTCTATTTTCTAAAGTTTACTATTTCCTGTGGGATTTGTGGCGCTTGGTGAAACAAAACGTAACAATTGTCAAACCGTTGGGCCGTTAGCGTTTAGGCCGTTAGCGTTTAGACCGTTAGCGTTTAGGCACGTCCCAGAGTCAACGCATTAATGACCTTGGATATCGGTCCTAACTCTGTAGAACGATACCAGCCCTAAGAATGCAGGCGTTCTGTTTACAAAAGGGTCAAAATAATAACCCATCAAATCTTTCCCTTCATAGTTCAAACTGTTCAGGCACAGAATTCCTCCTGGAGTTTTTAATTGCCTGAATAATTGCAACACTTCATTAGCTGCAAAAAGACAAGTTACGAGCAGCAGCGGCAGCAGCAGCAGCAGCAGCAGCAGCAGCAGCAGCAGCAACGCCTCAACACTCACTCACTAAAGACCAGACTAAATATATTCCCCTCGTCCACGGCCCACCATATGTAACCTGACAGTGGCTCTTTATGAGAGATACAAACAAATTGGCCCGGGGGATTACGGTGCCTTTCTCTGCTCAGTGAAATATGATATGAGCGAGCGAAGGGAGGGAGCTTTCTCTTAAGTAGTGCATAAAGTAGGTCATGAATTTGAAAAAAAGTGCAGATTACCATTTCCACTGTGAACCGCATTAATCAAAGCGATCCGCGAGCGCGTCCCACCAGAGACAACAACAAGAAAGTGCACGTTACTTCACAATTAATCTATTAATCAAATGGAAAAGTAACAGCGTTGTGACGGCATCCGCATGGTTTTAGTAATGAGAAGGTACAACTCCAACCCCCAGACGCCACCACTACTACGACTAATACTACAAGGCAAGTTTATTTATAGAGCACAATTTGTACACAAGGCAATTCAAAGTGCTTCACATGCATTAAAATCACAACGACATGACAGAAATCACTAAACCTTCTTTTCAATTCATTCAATTTAACAGTTTTGCTGACATGAATTTACATACATGTCATACATACATACATACAATACATTCTGTCTGTGCTTAGTGATCCGCCAGATGGAAAACAAAATCTATTGGCCCACACTGGCCCACACTGGCCTACACTGGCCCTCACTGGCCCTCACTGGCTCTCACTGGTCCACACTGGCCCTCACTGGTCCACACTGGCCCACACTGGCCCTCACTGGCCCACACTGGCAGACACTCCAGACACTCTTTCTTTCCGATGTTTGATCGTCCCTAGACGTCGACACGCTATCTGCCTCTGCAGACGTCTGTGCTGAGCGTATGTATCCTTTACCACGACTCTCGTCGACGCCTCCACCTTATGTGTGGAGCTTTTGCCTTTTTCAACGTCGGACTATAGAATTATTAAATGCCTTACCAAGGCTGGTGCCCCAAAATATAATACTAAACATGTAACACACGTATGCAGTGTCATGTTTGAAATCTTGATCCAATTCTTTAATCAATATGAACTTTGAAAGTCACCCTCTTTAAGTGGGAGAACCTGAATTACACTACAGTATTGGAAAAGTATATAAGTATAAGTTTTATTGCTTTATTTAACCAGGAAGTCCCATTGAGATTCCGAATCGTTACCCGTTTTATAATGCTCTGGAATCCATCAAACGGCACTACAGCTTACAATTCAAGGTCTTTCTGTAGATTATTCCAAAACCTTTATTGCTGCATGGCTATTGATATAAAATATGCACCAACGCGATTGGCCCAGTGTGTCTTTCCTCAGGGTACAAACAAACGGAATATTTAGATGTTAGTGGAGTAAATGATGGCACTTTAATAACTGCAGCCTCTGCAGTTTGCCAGTTGTGTCCATCCAGATTGTAATTTAATTTTGATTGCAGAAAAGCGCTTCATCTTCCCTCAGACTCTGTTATTGGGACTTTCACTGTTTCTGCTACTGCAACCGTTACTACAACCACCGCCACTATTACCACTACTGTGGCACCGAGGGAGCTCCGGCAGGTAAATGTATTTATTGTTACGGCGCTCGCACACTGCCTGGGAACGGAGCTTTATCGTCTCTCAGATAAGAGTGAATGAGGTGGCGGTAGGTGGCCGCGGCGAGGAGAATATGATTTTAAAGCGAGGATCCTGCGGGAGGATCCTGCGGGAGGACACGCGGCGGTTTATCAGGCCGTTCGCCGCTCAAATTAAAGATGGTTTCAGACACGGGGGAGGGAGCGGCGCCGTTTGAAAATGAAAAGGCCGTTTTAAACTAAATGGGTTCTGGAAACGGCGAGACGTATCAGTTCAAAGCCCATCGGGAGTGCGCTAAATGAAAAAGAAAAGGGAGAATCGGTGCGTCGGTTTGTAACGTGAATTACACACCCGGGATTGAAATCCAAGTAATTTCCTTTACGGACTTTAAGTAAAAATCAATTATTAAATAGTTTGTTTTAAAAGGCTTTCTCCCTGTCCATGTTCCTCCTGGTTTACACACTAATCCTTTCTTTTACAATAAACTACAGAGCAGATGGCAGATTATAACAGATCTCTTTAAAGGACACATATCATCCATTATTTGTGTTGTTATTCTCCTTTTTTACATTGGCATCTCATGATTTAGAGCTTAAAATTATTTACACATGACCACACAGTACTCCTGAATCAGTCGGGCGTTCCCTCATCAGGATTTGGTATTTGCACCCCATCTACTGGCAGCAGAGGGAATTACCACTGGGAAATGAACAAAAGCTAGCTTGCCCCGGACATGCTAATGTGAGCACACAGATGTAACGAACGTGATTTGAGTCAGAAATGGTCAGAAGGAGTCCGGTGATATTCATGAATGAGCAGAGAATAATGAAACAAGCATGAATGAAGTGAAATACAACTGCAGGTATCTTTTTGATGAGGGAACAATGTTAGAACGTGGTCAAAAGCTTTTCATATATCATTTAAAGATCCACGACCCAATTTTAACTAAATCATGTGACTAGCCAGGCATGTGGAAGTGTTCAAGGGGTAAATTAAAATCCCAAGCCTGATGCTCATGGCGGCCGTACTGACTCATGATCCCATCAGGTTCAGCTGGGTCTGGTCTTGGCGGTTCTCAAGAGTTCAGATAAAACCCGGTGAAGACTCAGTTTTTTTTCATCCCAATCGTGGAACTTAATTTTAGAAAATATGCATCTGGAAATAAGGCCTTTTTTATTTATTTATTTAAATCCACTTTTAATATTACTTCGGAATAAATGATGGCAGGTTATGCATGTATTTATACATGTATAGACTTGCAAGTATTTTAACTTTCAAGTTTATCCTTTGTATTAATCAGATCTGTGTAAAAATGTTCAACTTTTACAAAAAATACTGTATTTTCTGGTCGCACTGGACAAAAAATGCATAATATAGAAGAAAAAAACATATATAAGTCGCACTGGAGTATGAAATGCGGTTGCCAGTGTGAAAATAACAAATAGTATCACATATAAGTCACTCTGGAGTACAAGTATAAGTATGCACGTATAAATATAAGTATAAGTTGCACCACGGCCAAAACTATGAAAAAAGGTGCGACTTATAGTCCGGAAATGGTAAAACGGTAAATTGTGCTTAAATTCTGGGTAAAGCACGTAGAGTTGTCTGTGTGCAAGTGCTCTACAAAAAAGACCTGATTCATGTTTATAAAGTCTTCATGTCGTCATTTAATTTCCATTTTCCAGATTCATTTTTGTACTGGAAGAAAAATAATAATCATTCAAGACAAAACACTTTCTGCAGCAGCTTCCTGTTCTGAAGAAAAGTACTCAAGTATATCAACACTCACAGCTACACATTAAATATGGGGAGGGCTGTTTCCAACGACTTTTAATTGTGTGATAAAAATGCCTCCGCCTTTAACAGGACTCATGTGGAGGAAGTGGGCCGGGAGCTGTCAATCAAAGCTCAGACCCACGCTCCATCACATCAGGGCTAATACGAGTCGCCAATGTGAGATTTACAGCAGCAATTATACAAACGACCAGTGTTAGCGGGTTTCTGATGAACAGGTTCACTTTTAGACCACAGCACAGGCCTTTGACATTATGAAGGAGGTACAGGCCTTTTTCTCAATAAAACACTGAAATATTTTCTATTTTTCGAGTTTCTATCGTGGATTTTAAGTGTTTTTGGCCCCAATCTTTATTAAGGCCAAAAGAATCTTGTGGTTTCGTCTGAAAAACCCAACTATCATAGAATTTAAAGGACACACGTGATGTTAAATTGACTTTTTCTGTCTTTTATACCTGTTCTATCTCATCACAAACACACCTGGAGTAGCATATTTTGCATTATCATTGTTCATTGTCTCATTGTTTTTCCTATATGTAGTTCCTATATTTGTGAATTTTGTTCATTGACAATACACCTTTTCTGATTCTGTTTCTGATTTAGTTTCATTCACAGTTTGATGAATCCTGGTTAGAAAGTCTTCTCTCTCCGAGCGTCAAAAACACTCCGTTCTGAATCTCCTCCATAACTGATGTTTTCTCCATCTCTGACGCCGCTCTGAGAATCTTCTGCTGTTTTCAACTCCATAAATCATCTCCAGACTCGTTCTCTGCTTCTCTTCCGTCTAATCACGATCAGTACAACTGCGTGGCTGCCGAGCATCTCACAGAAAACGTTCCAGTTATTTTTTATGAAGCTGTGCAATTCCCCCTGCAGCCAGTAGATGGCTGCAGGGGGTGAGTGCTGTGGGTGAGTGCTGTGGGAAACAGCAGTAATCCAAATGTGGTTTATTATAAATATTTCCTTATATTGTTGATTCTATAACAGGCAATGCCAAACTAAAAGTACCCGAGAGCAGTTTAAAGGCTGATAACAAACACATAATGCAGAGTATTTGTCCTTTAAAAGACACATTGGGCAAAATTAACTATTTTAAATTATTTTTTTAGAAGTGCTAACCTCGTTCCCTCATTAAAAATACCTGCTGTTGTTGTTAGCTCTATTCACACGTGTTTCATTCATCCTGTTCACACGATCCTCGCTCTCTTAGCCACAAAAAATACTCTTTCAAACTTAGAGATCTGGAGGTTTTCGGGGCTGTTTTTAAAGCCATAACTCATTAAACTGGTTCTGAGCATTTAAATCTCTTTGATCAAAACCATGAGCATGAACACGGATGTTGGTCTTTTACCACGACAAAACATCCAAGGGCAAACTACATGTGAAATGCTACACACATCATTTACTCTTTAAATGTTGATGTTAAGTTTACTATGTTCGTTCATGAAAACTCAATATTTAAATCAATAAACCTGAGCAAAGACATCAGAGCAGAAAACACATCAAGGCCAACTGACTTTAATGTGATATTTAATGTGTTTGGTGACCATGGCAGGCACAAGAAGTGTCAATGAAAAATAAACGTGATGAAACTTCCTTATTTACTTCATTAATACTGACAAGCTAATGGCTACTGACGCAAATTAGGCAAAAGACGCTCACATTAGCATACCCGGCGCGAGCTATCTTGTTTATTTCCCCTGTGGTCATAGCCTCTGCTGCCAGTTGATGGCGTGCTAGCATCAGATTGAGAGGAGGGAGCTCTCTAAAGCATGAGATGAGAAGCAAAGGTACAAAAGAAGCGCATGTTTAAAAGATAACAAAGCAAATGTGTGTCCTTTAAAACAGTGTGAAATCTCTTCTTCGAGTTTTCAAAGCACTTAAAAAGTTTGGAGTGACTTTTCCCTCTCCGCGGTGACTCAAAGGCGGAGGCGGAGGGAGAATGATGATGTTTAAACTTCTAATTATAGACTTGTTAGCGTTCGGCTGGGCTCAAGATGCCCCCGGACCCTCGTTAAGTCCCGACAATCCCACTCAAGACGCACAAAAAGCACACACAGAGCGGGAGGCGGGGCGAGGGGCCGCAGCCGCCGTAAAGGTCGCACGGCTGGACTCGCGCGGGAAATTTTCAGCCGTAATTTGAAGCGCGCGACAAAAGAGCACGGCGATTACGACGTGAGTGACGTCCATGATGTGTTGCACGGACGAGCGGTGGAGACGTTTGATTGTATTTTTACACTGTACAATTTATCACTCGACTGGAGGTAAAACGAAGGCGTCTGAAAACCGTTCGGAAAAGTTTAGTTTCTTTAGAAAGTTTCCTTGGGATTAGTATTTCTCATTTTCTACCTTAAAATAATGTGTTTCTTTGCTTGGAATTTATGTAACTGTATCAATCTCCACAAGGGAAGCCAGAAAAGTTCCACAGTGCAGCTTTAAGCCTTTAAACTTAAACTTGTCAACAATGCCTAGAATGTGCATTTACTCATTTGTGTTTTTGCTTAGTACTGTTTTAATTGCTCTGTCATCGCTCTCTGAAGTGTCTCTAAAGTGTCTTTCCGACGCGGCGTTTACATTAAAGTTACGTTTGCTGTGATTTATTTGCGATGGGAAATCCTACGGCTCGTTTGAGAAGCGTGTTTATGCCACGAAGGGCCGCGCCCGCTCACCTCCTCTGACTCACAAAGACTGGGTTTGAATTATGCATAAGAGACGGACCAGGGGATATACTGCAGCGTCTCTTTATGATCTTGGTGTTCCTCGGAGCAGCGCCTGTGTGCACCGGCCACTAGGGGGGCCCCTCAAGTACAGTGTCCCATTGTTTAGTCTGGTTTAGAAGCAAGATTCCCATTTTCAGTTTGTAGATTTGTATTTGAGCTCCCTCTGCTGACAGCAAGAGGCATCAACTATGAACAAAAATGTCTGCATGTCCCTGACCTGTGGAGTGCCCCAAGGGTCAGTCCTGGGACCCCTTCTGTTCAACTTCTACATGCTGCCGTTAGGTCAGTTGATACGCAGTGAAAATGTGTCAAACATGGACCGGCCTCCTGCTGGTGCCAGAGTCAAGACTAAACATGGACCGGCCTCCTGCTGGTGCCAGAGTCAGGACTAAACATGGACCGGCCTCCTGCTGGTGCCAGAGTCAGGACTAAACATGGACCGGCCTCCTGCTGGTGCCAGAGTCAGGACTAAACATGGACCGGCCTCTTGCTGGTGCCAGAGTCAGGACTAAACATGGACCGGCCTCCTGCTGGTGCCAGAGTCAGGACTAAACATGGACCGGCCTCCTGCTGGTGCCAGAGTCAGGACTAAACATGGACCGACCTCCTGCTGGTGTCAGAGTCAGGACTAAACATGGACCGGCCTCCTACTGGTGCCAGAGTCAGGACTAAACATGGACCGGCCTCCTGCTGGTGCCAGAGTCAGCACTAAACATGGACCGGCCTCCTGCTGGTGCCCAGAGTCAGGACTAAACATGGACCGGCCTCCTGCTGGTGCCAGAGTCAGGACTAAACATGGACCGGCCTCCTGCTGGTGCCAGAGTCAGGACTAAACATGGACCGGCCTCCTACTGGTGCCAGAGTCAGGACTAAACATGGACCGGCCTCCTACTGGTGCCAGAGTCAGGACTAAACATGGACCGGCCTCCTGCTGGTGCCAGAGTCAGGACTAAACATGGACCGGCCTCCTGCTGGTGCCCAGAGTCAGGACTAAACATGGACCGGCCTCCTACTGGTGCCAGAGTCAGGACTAAACATGGACCGGCCTCCTGCTGGTGCCAGAGTCAGCAATAAACATGGACCGGCCTCCTGCTGGTGCCCAGAGTCAGCACTAAACATGGACCGGCCTCCTGCTGGTGCCAGAGTCAGCAATAAACATGGACCGGCCTCCTGCTTGTGCCAGAGTTGGGTCATATGACAAGAAGGATATTATTTGCACTCTTCTCATTTATTTCTTAAACTTTTGTGATTTCATCCTTTTGTGTGAAGCACTCTGAATTGCCGTTGCCTTGAAGATTTAAAGTATGATTCAAAGGGAATTATGCTTTTATTACTTTGTGAATAAACTTCAGAGTTTAAAAGGAACGTGATCGCGTGGATAAGACCGCCGCTGAATGTAGTGTACGTGAATATAAAGTGAAATACGACGGGTGAAACGCCACAAGCACTCAAACTGAAACTGAAACGAACCCGGCGTTTCAGCAGCAGCACAAGACGGAGCCAGAACATTAGGCTCAAAGCTAAAAAAGTAAAGTAACTCCACACAGGAAAAACAAGAAAATGGAGCGCATCGTACGGCACAAACGTTCATGTTTAACTATTCGTTGATTCTTAATGTTCTCCAGAGTTTCCATGTTGTTTTTTCTCACACACAAAATCACGGAATCGTTTTGAAGGAGCTTTATCGCATCAAACTGAGTCGATGAAGTCCGAAAACAGATTTGTAATTGCATCGTTTGGTGTAACGTTGTTCCACAGAATGGTATTAAAGTTCCCTTTGTCCCCGAAGAAAAGCAGAGACACCACCGGGGCGAGTTACAGGTCGGATCTATGGACAGGGGACCCCACTGACAGTAAGAATGACTCTACATGCAATTAAAAAGACGCTTGAATGGACAAATGCAAAACAGATGCGTTTGATGCTACACTGTGGAACCTTTTTGGAGACAAGAAGAAAGTAGAAGTTCCATAGTGCAGTTTTAAATGTTAGGGTTATACTTTGCACATGCACCGTGACATGAGCATCTGATTTCCGAGTACCACCGGATCCAAATCTCAACTTTATTGGATCTAAAATGAGTCTAAACCGTCGACGAGCGAGTTACAAATACAGACAAACCCAAAGGAAGACAAAAAACAGAATGTTAACTGTTCCTAAACCGAACCCCAGAGGCAGAGAAACACTGATCCAAGGTACGTACGGCACACGTGAAGCGGCCCCGCGGTCCGACCCCCCGCGGCCCCTCACTCTGCCGCGCTAATAGACCACCAAAACATATTCTCCCATCGGCCCCAAAGGTGGCATTGATCGAGGCGCGCGCGGGGCCCTCGTAGCACCCGATGTTCTGATCAAAGCGCACTCCGAGGCCGCTAAACGAGATTAATGACAAAAACACAGCCATTTTCACACACCACATAATCAGCTTGTTTACTCCGGACACCAAAGACGAGGCGACAACAAAGCGAGGTGAGACGGGACCGCCGGGCGCGCTCTCAAATCTCATTAAGTCTGTTCTGTTCGGAGAGAGTCAGGCGGCGCTCGGCCACCAGGGGGAGCGAGACTCGGATGAATGTGGAAGATTGTGTCGTCAAAGGGTCATAAGAAAAGAAGAAACTGAAACGTGCAGAACTGGAGACAAAAGATGCATTGGCGATCCAAACGGAAATACAGACCACAGTGGACTTCGGAGTAAAACTGTCGCTCAGGTGATGACTGTGTTTTACGGACTATGATCCACCCTCGCTGTGTGAAGGAGACGTTTCACAGGTCTTTCCTTCTGCTGCTGTCAGACTGTATAACAAACACTGTTAGTCCAGCACATGTGCAATACTGACGTAACCATGTGCAATACTGTCATAATCATGTGCAATACTGTCATATTCATGTGCAATACTGTCATAATCATGTGCAATACTGACTTAACCATGTGCAATACTGTCATAATCGTGCAATTGTAACCCACGTACTTTTATTGCAAATAGGAAAAAAAACTACAACTCCCAATACTTCTTGTCACGTGGTTTACGTATGTTACGCGTCACGCACGCACTGCGTCACTTTAGCCAATCACACGCTTGCCGGTTCAATATCAGCTTCCTGTGTGCCTCTCCGGGCACGGGGTCGGGAGAGGCGACAGGACGGCTGAACCAGGTACGCTTTGCAACAAACATCCGCTTTTTAATCATCTTAAATGTCGCCGGTTTTAAACTCGTGTATGTTAATAGACGCTTTATCAACCGCCGCTGATGCTGGACTCGTAGCGCGCAGGAAAACGTGGAATTTGGTGAGTCTGTCTGAGTTGTCTGTCTGTGTCTTCTTGGTGTGATGCATATTGCTTTGATTATTGAGATTATATGTATATGTATATGTATATGTATATGTATATATATATATATATATATATATATATATATATATATATATATATATTCATTGCCGTGCCAACAGATTATTTATCTAAACAGGTATTTATTCAAGTGTTTATTTAAATGTATTTGTACAACTGAATGTAATAAGTATTTACTGCATTACTTGTAATTTAAAGAGATGAACAAAAGAACCTAGAAGCTAGCTAAATGTTGGGTATTACACTGATGGACCTGTTTATTGATCGCAGGCCAGGTGTGCCCAGTGGGGTACCAGAACGAAGGATTAACTTGATGGCGAGCTGAGACCAGCCTGGACCCAGAACCAGAACTGAACACTGAACATTACAAAACTACAAACTTTCCAACATGAGCCACCTGCGGTATGGTAGGGGCTGATTCAGCCGTCCACTCCCACCCGAAAGACACCACACACCTTGCGAACTCTCCCCTCAGTCACAGCGCTATATTTTTGGACAATACAAGAACCCGGTTGCTTCTTTTATGGACATTTGTACTATTTTCATTGAGATTTGCAAGTGTTACTATGAGTGTGTGTGCTTTCTACCATGGATGTCTTGCACTGAACATTATTGAACCTTGGATTGTTATTGATACCACCAGAAATTGAAATATGTTTCAGTATACCATTAGAAATCTGCAGATTGTATATATTGTAAATATTGGTATGTTGGTCACTGTAAATATATAAGGCACAGCCGCACTTTGATTCGCTGTTTTTTGTATTATTACTTACATGCACCTCCCTGAGTCGAACCTTCTGATCTAGCCAAGTGGCATATTCTCACATATGCTACACAATACTGTCATATTCATGTGCAATACTGTCATAATCATGTGCAATACTGACTTAACCATGTGCAATACTGTCATAATCATGTGCAATACTGACTTAACCATGTGCAATACTGACTTAACCATGTGTAATACCGTCATAATCATGTGCAATACTGTCATAATCATGTGCAATACCGTCATAATCATGTGCAATACCGTCATAATCATGTGCAATACCGTCATAATCGTGTGCAATACCGTCATAATCATGTGCAATACCGTCATAATCATGTGCAATACCGTCATAATCATGTGCAATACCGTCTTAATCATGTGCAATACCGACTTAATCATGTGCAATATCGACTTAATCATGTGCAATACCGACTTAATCATGTGCAATACCGACTTAATCATGTGCAATACCGACTTAATCATGTGCAATACCGACTTAATCATGTGCAATACGGTCATAATCATGTGCAATACTGACTTAATCATGTGCAATACTGACTTAATCATGTGCAATACTGACTTAATCATGTGCAATACTGACTTAATCATGTGCAATACCGTCATAATCATGTGCAATACTGTCCTAATCATGTGCAATACCGACTTAATCATGTGCAATACTGACTTAATCATGTGCAATACTGACATAATCATGTGCAATACTGTCATAATCATGTGCAATACTGACTTAATCATGTGCAATTACTGTCATAATCATGTGCAATACTGTCATAATCATGTGCAATACTGTCATAATCATGTGCATTACCGTCATAATCATGTGCAATACTGTCATAATCATGTGCAATACCATCATATTCATGTGCATATAACTGATGAATATAAATTGTTTATTTTACCATTATTATTAGTATTATCTTGTTACGCTAGATGTTTTTATTTTATTTTATCTTTATTTTTCCCCTCCATGCCTTATTAAGAAATGAGAAGTTTTATCTATAGGAGTTTTTGTTTATAAGAGTTTTGTTTATAAGAGTTCTTCTATTCATTTAAACTTCCTATAAGTTATCTGTCCTTTTCCTGTGTATCTACCTGCGTTGCAACAATGGAATTTCCCCATGTGTGGACAATAAAGGAATATCTTATCTTAAGTGGCACTGGAGTATGTTATCATTAAAATACCTTTAATATTGATATAACGTCACCCGCACACTGCACACTGCTTCTCTGTGTGTTCCTTGTGTGTTCATTGTCATGTCTTACAGTCCCTGGCACCTGTCAGAGAGGATTAACTCTTAAAGATATATGTATCCTGTGTTTATATGCACCGTGCAGTCTGTGTCTCCAAGTCTCGATAGAATAACATTCTTTCCTCAAGTCTAGACTGTTTCTTTTTCACAAGACCAATATATTAGGGAAACTGGGCTGATCAATAAGAGGAGGAGGTCGAAGGAGGAGCGGCCAGATTTCAACCTGCATTCATATAAATTGTTCCTGTGTCTGTTAAGAGCGTGACAGGTTAACGCTCCACACTTTGTATTAGCTGTAATTGTCAGGGAAATAAACTCTTTTTACTACGACCATTTCATTGTCTTGTTTTCTCAGATATTTAGGACCCGACAGGTACAAGTCGCATTTTTGGGAAATGTATTTGATCAAATCCCAGAACAAGAACAGTCATTTCATCTTGTAATTTAAAATAATAACAGATGAGAGAACATGGTGAATAGGTGTACGTATGCTAACATGCTAACGCTAACACCTTCAGCTACATGAGGCACAGACAGAACTGTGGTAAGTGTCTGGTATGTTAACGTAACATATGAACAGTTATTCAGATAACTATAGCATAAAGAACATGCTAACAAGTTTACCAAAGCATCAGTTTTACCCCAAATCACTAAATCCATTGAATTCTTCCTCCTCTGTGTCACTTCTAAACAACTCCACAAACTCCAGAGGAAGAGGAAGTGCAGAATCTTCTTCTGCGTCGCTTAGAGCCTAGAGCGCCCTCTTGTGGTCGTCAGTGTGAGAATAACAAATATCACATAAGTCGCACCCCGGCCAAGACTCTGAAAAAAGGTGCGACTTATAGTACGGAAATACGGTACTCCTTAGGTTAATTTAAAACAGAAAAAGACAGAGAGCAACATGAAAACAGCTCTCTTTTTTAATAGTTTTAAATAGTGTTCATAGTAAAACGGTGATATTGATCCAAACTGGCTTCGTTAGAGAATGACCGAGCTGCAGTTTTTTAAAGTCCGGAGGATCAGGATAAGGTTCTCTGAGAGTTTGTTCCAAAACTTTATCTTATCGGACCAGAGTTTGTTTGTTTGTTTGTTTGTCTTACCAGACTTCGTACGTCTTCAGCGCGGTCACGTGACGCTGCCTTGACGGTCTCAATGACGCTCCATCCCAGTCCATAAAGTGTTGTATTTTTTATTTTTGACCACTCGAGCCTCATCTTCAGGACGATGAAGTCAGACTCAATCGTTAAATCTAAATAATAATATTGACGAGAGGAAATTTTATCACTTCATCATCATATCATTATCACGGGTAAAAGCTCTTAAACGTCTATAATTTTGCTTTATATGTCTCCTTAAATGTCACATTTTTCTCAAGTTTTGATTCAATATTTTGTTTTGTTGTTTTATTTAAATGGACTAATAATAATAAAATAAAATATAGCCGCAAGCGGCAATGATCGGCCCTCGCCACGCCGCCGCCACGCCGCAAGAGGAGGGGTCGCTAACGCGCCCCAATTGTCCTTTTATTATATCTACTGCTGAATCTGTGACGCTGTCACATCTTCTCCCCTTTGTTTTACCATCAAAAAGCAATTTTATTTTGAATTCTTGGCAAAACACTGTGACTCTTTGAATAAAAATGTGGATACCTTTTGATGGTCGACCCCTGAAGATGAGTCTCACCAAATTTCAGGTTAATATGTCTAACGCCCTAAGAGGAGTTGGTGAAAGTATAAACTGTAAACATGTTCTGGTGATTTCCCCATTGGAATAACATGGGAGGTTTCAGTCATTGTTACGGCAAAGCCATAACAATTATGACATGGGTCTCTTTGACTTTTTTGATGGGGATGCTAAAATTGAGTTTTGTGTCAAATTTCATATAATTTCGCAAAACTAAACATTTAACCTCCATATAAAATCTGTAGGGGGCGCTGTGGCGCCAAATTAATTAATTTCACTTCAAGTAGGTTTAGGGCAAAGAGTTTAACAACTGATTCTAATTTGACGCATTTCAGACTTTATCTGTGTAAACGGCATAAATGTTAAATTTGGGAGATTTCTGAAATTCTAGCTAAAGATTGAGGCTTCGCCGCACAGAGACCATGACAGGTATCAATGTAATTTAAATACATTTTGATGTCCCACTCCTCAGTACCATTTTCACCAAATTTCAGCTTTTTAGAGCCAACGCCCTGGGAGGAGTTCGTAAAAGTACGACGTTTGAAAAAACTCCCGAGTCATGCTTAGCCATTTTTGAAGCAATATGGCCGACATTTGGTTGGGCGGACGGCGTTGCCGTAATAATATTTTTTACTTCTCTTGTCACCATCTACCTCTGCGCCAAATTTCATGATTCTACGATCAGATTTTTTTTGGGTCATTTCCTATCTCTCAATGCATTTTTGGTACATTTGGGGGCGCTGACGCGCCAATTTTTTTTTATTTTAGAAAAGGGAAACAGCCAGAATGTAGAGAGGCACGATTTTTAGAGGTGTGCAAATTTTTGTGACTTTTCGTCAATGTTCACTGGGTGAAAAATAGGGGGGTTGGTCCCGAGAAGAAAGAAGAAAGAATAATACTCCGATGCGAAAACAATGTTTCCCATTTTTCAAATATCATAAACTATACATTTTCAGAAAGCGCTCGCGCTTTCCTACCTCATGGTGTGGGTCCCTGGTCACTGACGGGTACTTTCGTTGATTTAGAGTGGGCTCCGCCCACTTTGTGTTTTTGGCCCTCTATACAGTAATAATGTTCAATTTTTGCATTACATGCTTATATGCACGGAACATGCAAGAGATGGGGAACGTATTCGTGAGCTACTTAGGGCAAATGAGTGCTTTATATGGGGATGGCATCCCAATATAAAGTGCTTGTTTAGTGCGCACTTTTGCACGGGCTTCGCCCGTTTACAACGGTAATGTTCCATTTTCCTACTACTAATTAGTATGCACGGGGCGTGCGTGAGTGAAGGAGTGCGTTAGCGAGTGTTTGGAAGTGGGCGAGCGCTTCGCGCTCGATTTCGTGCGCACTACGTGCGCACTTTTGCAGCCGTGCTTCGCACGGCCTTGCGAGATTAGTAGGCCTCTCGCCAGCTTGTGGTGCTCGGGCCTAATAAATCATAAATAAGCCTTTTAATCTATGCAAATTATTGCAAAAAATAGCCCAATTTCTTCCTCTAAAGTAACTGAGGATTGACAGTAGATTCAAACTATACAAACACAAACAAACAATCACAAACAATCACAAACAATATAAACACAAACAAACACAAACTATACAAACACAAACAAACAAACAATCACAAACAATACAAACACAAACAAACAAACAAACAAACAAACACAAACTATACAAACACAAACAAACAATCACAAACAATACAAACACAAACAAACACAAACTATACAAACAAACAAACAATCACAAACTATACAAACACAAACAATCACAAACTATACAAATACAAACAATACAAACACAAACAAACAAACAAACACAAACTATACAAACACAAACAAACAATCACAAACAATACAAACACAAACAAACACAAACTATACAAACAAACAAACAATCACAAACTATACAAACACAAACAATCACAAACTATACAAATACAAACAAACAATCACAAACAATACAAACACAAACAAACAAACAATCACAAACAATACAAACACAAACTATACAAACACAAACTATACAAACACAAACTATACAAACACAAAAAATAAACATATAAACACAAATAAACAAACTATACAAACACAAACAAACAAACATATAAACACAAATAAACAAACAAACACACTATACAAAAACAAACAAACAAACAAACAAACATATAAACACAAATAAACAAGCATTTCATCCACAAAAGACACGATCCTGATTCGACTTTGATTAAATGCCGTATCCCGGTGCACAAACCCACTGGCGAAGCACATTATCTCTTTTTTTTCTCTTATCACGATTAGAAAGTCTATTTTAAGCGTAACGTTTCGGTGGTGCGACTCTTTCCTCGCCGCCCTGGCGCTCTTTCCTCGCCGCCCTGGCGCTCTTTCCTCGCCGCCCTGGCACTCTTTCCTCGCCGCCCTGGTGCTCTCGCGGGACTCGGGGATCACAGCCTCTTTGTCTGTGAACGCGGGACCGTTTCAGCAGCGTCCCGTTTGGAGATGACAGCTGTATAAATACTTCCCTCCGCGGGGACTCGAGGCTCTGAACTCGTCCCGGTGAAGAATGAGCCTGTGATGCTCCCCAGGCTGTGTCGCTGGTACAAACGCTCAAATGTCAAAGATGGCGGCGCGGGATATTTCGGGACATTAGCGATGACATTAGTGCTAATGATGTTGGGGAGACGACATCAGAAATCACTCCTCAAATGCCGTCGTCTTTGTGCTCGTTCGGATGATGAAATATGCCAAATATTTGAATCCATACAGACGTTTAATCTTTTAATAGCTTTTCTCTGGAAGAATAAAATGGTGTCTTCAATAATGACAGATGTTAAACTTCAGGCAGACTCTGTTTTGCTTTGTCCTGTGCATTTGGCTCATCTTTATGTACTTGGGGCAGATACGGTAGCTTCACTTAAAAGTAGTGAAAGGGTCAGGGTCCCCGATCAGGGCCGGTCTCTAATCTTTTGTTATTCTTAAGGATGGTTACCAACAGTACAGACTAAAACAACTATTGCTTACAGAAATTAGAACTTTTTTCCGCACCTTTTTTCATAGTTTGGCCGGGGTGCGACTTATACTCCAGAGCGACTTATATGTGATATTATTCGTTATTTTCACACTGACAACCACAAGTGGGCGCTCTAGGCTCTAAGCGACGCAGAAGAAGAATCTGCACTTCCTCTAACTCAGGAGGTACAGGGAGGAGGGGGTGCAGCCGGGTCACCGAGGCTCTCTCTCTCTTTCTCCCTGCTCAGGTCTGTGTTCAGCACGATCTCGCAATTTGTCAGGCCAAACTACTATTTGAATCGCAAACTACGCAATCATCAACTGTGAATTACTGAGCGTCGTTGGTGCCGCAAAACGCAGCAGAAAACATGGAGGGGCGGGAAGGCAAGAGCCATCATCACCGCTACCTACTTTAATGTAATTTGTTAAATTAAATCAGACTTTTTATCTTAAGTAGTACTACCAGTACTATTTACACACATGTTATACTTTAACGCAAGAACGCAGACACATTATCTAGTTTTAAATTGCATTTCAAGATTAGATGTCTGTTCATGTTTTTTATCAAATACATTTCCCCAAAAAATGCGACTTATCGTCTTCTCTATTATCCATTTTTTTGGGCGGGTGTGACTTATACTCCAGAAAATACGGCAGTTTATTTGAATTTGGTCAACATTTCTTTAAATGTACCAGTATTAGCAGTAGTTTAGCTAGTTTCCAACTGTAGAACAGGCAAACTGTAGAATACAAAACATACATTCACATCAAATACAGCACGATTAGGATTAGTAGAAAAATATAAAAGATTATGAGTCCATGTAAGAACAGATAAGTGGGTGAAACAAGAGCACAACAATAGACAACAATAACATGATTCAAGCCTGACACTAGACGCTTAACTATGGTCACAGGTTTGATTAAACGTTCTGTGTGTATTAGTGTCGCTTATGTGCGATGGTGTTGTGTTCCAAAACTGCACCGCTCGTACTGAAAAAGCAGATCGACCGAAAGCACTTTATCACAGCTTTCATTCTAAATGTATATGTATTTATGGTTTTATGACGATGTAAAGTTTCAATTGAAGAGACTGCGGTTCGATGTGAAGACAATCCAGTCCAAATCAAATACAACCTCATGTAAAGCTGGGGTACCACATAAGGAGAAAGTATTTAAATATATCTAACTTACTCCTGTCTCTCACAAACCATTTGGCACGTCGTTCGTCCCGCATGGATCCTGCTTTGTAAGTCCTGCTTTTTACACATTCTGGAGGATAAAACCATTTACACATTTATGAGAAAATCTATCGTCTAAAAAGATTATTCAGTGTCACATGATGAGAGGAATTCCAAACCGTGAGACGTACATTGTGCCATCATGGGCCACACCGTCCAGCCATGATTATGTCTGAGCAAATACCAGGCTCACACCCGCTGTACGTGCACAGTACTAGCGCTACAAGCTAGCAGTGTTTTAGCGCTTTGATGCTCGAGCGCTTGCGTTTACTTTGGCAGAGCTCGATCATCGACACAGCGAGAGGAGGGCTCACTCCTCAACCGAGATTCCAGAACATCTGACAGGTTCGCTTGTGGCTCGTCTTTGGTCGCGCAATGGTAATTTAACTGTTGCTGCGACGTACAAGTAATCTGCCAAAACCGTGCGGCGGACTCGATGATCTCGTCTTTAAGTTAGAAAATCACTCGGCGCATGAACACAGTTTGAGTTGAGATGTTGTCTACAGCATCATTCATCCCACATTTACACTTCAAACACCCCCCTGTATCCCACCCACAGCGCGCACACACCGCCAAAACAACAACCGCGCACGGGAAACGTACGGCCGACGACCGCCACATCTCCAGGCGCTCTCCATCACGAGTGCCTCCTGCGTCACGCGCCGGTGGGACTCGCCATTATCGAAGTCATTAGGCGTTTTCAGCGCGGACACGGTTTGATCGCGTGGGAACAAAGAGGCGGCGGAGGTGTTGGAGAGGCCGCGGTCCTCGTCGCGGCGGGAGAAAACACGTCCAATTATGCGGTTTGCCCTGGTCACCCTCGCCTCAAAGTCAGAGGGCTTCACTGGTTAGACTTTTATCTTGCTTCCAGAGAAAAGGTATTAATCAAATCTGCTGTTTTCAGGCACTGATCAAAAGTTGGCACGGTTCTGATGAGATGATTGGATGAAAGGAAGCTCCACGATGAGTCCACGAGCAGAAAGTTTCCATGTGTGTACAAGGGAGAAACCACGATGCCTGAATTAAAGAGGCTGTGCCCAGTGATTTTCTTTTCCATGTAATTGAGCACAATTTGTTTCGCCTTTGCACGGATATGTTGAAAAAGATGCTCTCGAAAAATGGAGAAGATTATGTTCGGAATTCCTTTGAAAATGAACAATTTTGTCAGACTTTGGACCAGATGGTACAATTACTCCGGACTACGTGTTTAGGACTATTTATATGGCTTGTATCACATCTCTCTGTCTTGTCGGAAGGCAGTCGAATTAGTCTAGATCAGGGGTGTTCAAACGATGGCCCGGGAGCCAAATGCGGCCCGCAGACAATTTTTTGTTAGCCCTCCGGCTGAATCGGCCCAAATGATAATAAATAGAACGGAAAGTAATTATACCATCATAAGCTCAATAGTAGTAGTCAAGACCATACTAATCAAGACCAAGACAGACACCGCTGAGTGTCGAGTACTTTTGAGGGTCCAAACCAAGACAAGACGAGTCCGAGACAAGGCCAAGACTTTTGAGGGCTGAAACCGAGACAAGACCGAGACTTTTGAGGGTCGAGACTGAGAAGACGAGACCAAGACAAGACCAAGACCAACGGCGCAGAGTGTCGAGTCCGAGACAAGGCCGAGACTTTTGAGGGTTGAGACCGAGACAAGACAGACTTTTGAGGGTCGAGACTGAGAAGACGAGACCAAGACGAGACCAAGACCAACGGCGCAGAGTGTCAAGTCCGAGACATGCCCGAGACTTTTGAGGATTGAGACCGAGACAAGACAGACTTTTGAGGGTCAAGACTGAGAAGACGAGACCAAGACAAGACCAAGACCAACGGCGCAGAGTGTCGAGTCCGAGACAAGGCCGAGACTTTTGAAGGTTGAGACCGAGACAAGACAGACTTTTGAGGGTCGAGACTGAGAAGACGAGACCAAGACGAGACCAAGACCAACGGCGCAGAGTGTCAAGTCCGAGACATGGCCGAGACTTTTGAGGATTGAGACCGAGACAAGACCAAGACTTTTGAGGGTCGAGACCAAGGCAAGATGAGACCGAGACGAGACCAAGACAAGATAGAGACTTTTGAAGGTTGAGACTGAGACAAGACAGACTTTTGAGGGTCGAGACCAAGACAAGACGAGACCGAGAAGAGACCAAGACAAGACGAGACCGAGAAGAGACCAAGACAAGCACAAGACTTTTGAGGGTCGAGGCCAAGACAAGAAAAAACCAAGACAAAACCAAGATGAGACCATGACTTTTGAGGGTCGAGACCAAGACTTTTGAGGGTCGAGACCAAGACAAGACGAGACCGAGACGAGACCAAGACAAGAACAAGACTTTTGAGGGTCGAGGCCAAGACAAGAAAAAACCAAGACAAAACCAAAATGAGACCAAGACTTTTGAGGGTCGAGACAGAGAAAGCCGGAAGCAGTGCAAGAAACAGAACAATACAAATTAACACTTTTTATGGACGATTTTGTTATTTCATGATCTTCCTCCGAATGTCACTGAAAACACACCCATTGATAACGATAATACAATTCATTAGCAAAGACCAAAACCTCCGGACTTTATGTTTCACGTTAAACAACATGTATCCAAGTGAAGGGGCGCGGTCTTGTCTCATCAATTACAATCTGCTAAGTGAACATGAATTGGTGACACGTTTGCTTGGAGATCACAACATGGCGGGTATATCGAAGCTCAAACTATTCACTAAGACATAGCGTCCGTGCGAGGGAACCGCTTCTCCGGATTAAACATGGAAAACTGTCCCATCAGCTCCTCGCGCAAATACGATTACGGACATCCGCCGCTCAGCTCCCGTCCCCGGAGCAGAAAGCGCGGACTGAATACAATAAGCGACGATCGGATCCGCGGATTTGATAATTACATTGTGGCGAGTCCAGAGTTCGATTTTAAACCAATTAACCTTTCGCCTCGCACTCCTCCGCTGTCACTTGGGTTTTCAGATTAGCGCCGGCGTCCTCGGACCTCCGCGGAAGGGAATCGGACAGGAATCGATCCGCGTCAGGAGATGGAAGGGAAAACCCGAATATGAACTGCAGAGAAGAGACGTGGAAGACAAACGGCAGCAGAAGGATTCAGAGCGCTGCCGTTTTGATCACACGCTTATTTAAGGCCACGACGCTGCTGATTACTTACTACTAAAGGGTCAACGGTCTTTTTTGGGTTGTGGTCATGTTAAATGCCACTGTAATTATCAAAGTTTGGCCTTGTCGCAGATGGTATCGAAACGTGGAATCGATTCACAGATCCGTCCTGGGTTTTGTCGGGTTCCGCAGTCAATTGTTTATGATGCGTTAAACTATTTTTTCCAAAACGCTCGAGCCACGTTTCAAACTGAAGCCGTTCCCGAACCCTTTGGAGCACGATCGAATGTCTCTTGGACTCTTTACGAAGCTGAGACGCTGTCGTTTTGTCTTCTGATGTCGGATTTACTCCAAGTACAAGTCGAAACGAGCGCCGCACAGAGAAAAACAAGATTTCTTTGTATGAAGTATGAATGTGAGGGTTGGTCATAAGTGAAGCCGGGGTTGGAGGACGGTCCGAGCGACACTAGTTTGGACATTTGTTGGGTTTTGGGAATCTAATTAAAAGTGTCTGGAAAACAACCTTGATTCTTAGACTGGAAATAAGCGGGTTATAGCTTAAGTACAACATATTTAGAAGCTTGAGAGTTCCCTTTTATTAGGAGTGGACAAACTGGAATAAATGAATAAAAAGTCGAATTTCCAACTCCTTAACAATTGTCATTTGTCATGTACTTCCTCTCACATATTGAATGAACAGTTTAATAAACAGCTTGTAACGGCTCCAACAAACATTTTTGCACATGTTTTATTAATTGACACATGTTTTTGTCAATGGCGTATCAACATTTATAAGTTATTCAAGCCATCTACAAATACTAACTGTCCAAGCGCTTATAAACCAGTAACTAGTGCTTATTAACCCCTAATAAATAGTAACTAGTTAACTAAGGGAGCGTATTTAAAAGCGTTACCCGTGTCGACAGTGTCTGTATGTACGGCCTTTTTGTACAGTTTGTCCACAATGACGCAGCTTTGGAAGAGCCGTTTCCTTCTCGCCCTTCAAACGACCTTCTCCGACGTCTAACTATGTAATTACGCTAATATAATTCCCCGCACGCTCGTTAAAGGCCCGACGCCGGAGCTGGCCGTGATCCGACCTCCTCCGTTATGCAATAGGACTGCGAGTTTGACTGTAATAGATGTAAATATGGTTTGTGATATTTTATTTATATCGATGTTTTATGATATTTCTGGCACACAAAAAACAACTACGATCTTATGTTTGTTATATTCCACTCGATGAATTATTGTTATTCTTGGCCTTGTTATTGCTCTTGTATCTTTGACGTATCGATATTGACATTTAAGTGAGAAACTACTGTGAGAAAAAAACATTACGATTTAAAGATTATTCACAACGATTGAGACCGTGAAATCTTTAATTTTCTTTCATTCTCGTGGTCGGACATGTGACATTTTAACTTTCTGAACAACAAAATAAAGTTACATTTGACAATAACGGCCAGATAAAAAGGTCATTTCCATTTAGGTCTATTTTTTGGAGGATCGATTCAACTAAAAATACTATTTTACTGTTTTGCTTCCAAAACCATCACGATTATTAGTTGTTGGTTCTTAAGATTATATTGTGACCTGAATAATCACAAATATTGATCCTTGACATCCCTAATCTCAACTGGGTGTTCTTTAGGATTAGGATTTGGTGCTGGCACTCCATCTACTGGCTGCAGTGGGAATTGCCATGAGGGAATAGACAAAAGCTAGCTTGTCCCGACTAATGTGAGACTCCATTAGGTCCAGTCCTGGTTTAGTCATGATGTAGACTCCATTAGGTCCTGGTTTAGTCATGATGTAGACTCCATTAGGTCCTGGTTTAGTCCTGACGCAGTCTCCATTAGGTCCTGGTTTAGTCCTGATGTAGTCTCCATTAGGTCCAGTCCTGGTTTAGTCCTGATGTAGTCTCCATTAGGTCCAGTCCTGGTTTAGTCCTGGTGTAGTCTCCATTAGGTCCAGTCCTGGTTTAGTCCTGATGTAGTCTCCATTAGGTCCTGGTTTAGTCCTGACGCAGTCTCCATTAGGTCCTGGTTTAGTCCTGATGTAGTCTCCATTAGGTCCAGTCCTGGTTTAGTCCTGATGTAGTCTCCATTAGGTCCAGTCCTGGTTTAGTCCTGATGTAGTCTCCATTAGGTCCAGTCCTGGTTTAGTCCTGATGTAGTCTCCATTAGGTCCTGGTTTAGTCCTGATGTAGTCTCCATTAGGTCCTGGTTTAGTCCTGACGTAGACTCCATTAGGTCCAGTCCTGGTTTAGTCCTGATGTAGTCTCCATTAGGGCCAGTCCTGGTTTAGTCCTGATGTAGACTCCATTAGGTCCTGGTTTAGTCCTGACGTAGTCTCCATTAGGTCCAGTCCTGGTTTAGTCCTGATGTAGACTCCATTAGGTCCTGGTTTAGTCCTGATGTAGACTCCATTAGGTCCTGGTTTAGTCCTGATGTAGACTCCATTAGGTCCTGGTTTACTCCTGATGTAGTCTCCATTAGGTCCAGTCCTGGTTTAGTCCTGATGTAGACTCCATTAGGTCCTGGTTTAGTCCTGACGTAGACTCCATTAGGTCCTGGTTTAGTCCTGATGCAGTCTCCATTAGGTCCTGGTTTAGTCCTGATGTAGTCTCCATTAAGTCCAGTCCTGGTTTAGTCCTGACGTAGACTCCATTAGGGCCAGTCCTAGTTTAGTCCTGATGTAGACTCCATTAGGTCCAGTCCAGGTTTAGTCCTGATGTAGTCTCCATTAGGTCCAGTCCTGGTTTAGTCCTGGTCTAGACTCCATTAGGTCCAGTCCTGGTTTAGTCCTGGTGTAGTCTCCATTAGGGCCAGTCCAGGTTTAGTCCTGATGTAGTCTCCATTAGGTCCTGGTTTACTCCTGACGTAGTCTCCGTTAGGTCCAGTCCTGGTTTACTCCTGACGTAGACTCCATTAGGGCCAGTCCTGGTTTAGTCTTGATGTAGTCTCCATTAGGTCCAGTCCTGGTTTAGTCCTGATGTAGTCTCCATTAGGTCCTGGTTTAGTCCTGACGTAGTCTCCATTAGGTCCAGTCCTGGTTTAGTCTTGATGCAGTCTCCATTAGGTCCAGTCCTGGTTTAGTCCTGATGTAGTCTCCATTAGGTCCAGTCCTGGTTTAGTCCTGATGTAGTCTCCATTAGGTCCTGGTTTTTGTCCTGACGTAGTCTCCATTAGGTCCAGTCCTGGTTTAGTCCTGACGTAGACTCCATTAGGGCCAGTCCTGGTTTAGTCTTGACGTAGTCTCCATTAGGTCCAGTCCTGGTTTAGTCCTGACGTAGACTCCATTAGGGCCAGTCCTGGTTTAGTCTTGATGTAGTCTCCATTAGGTCCAGTCCTGATTTAGTCTTGATGCAGTCTCCATTAGGTCCAGTCCTGGTTTAGTCCTGATGTAGTCTCCATTAGGTCCAGTCCTGGTTTAGTCCTGATGTAGTCTCCATTAGGTCCTGGTTTTTGTCCTGACGTAGTCTCCATTAGGTCCAGTCCTGGTTTAGTCCTGACGTAGACTCCATTAGGGCCAGTCCTGGTTTAGTCTTGATGTAGTCTCCATTAGGTCCAGTCCTGGTTTAGTCCTGATGTAGTCTCCATTAGGGCCAGTCCTGGTTTAGTCTTGATGTAGTCTCCATTAGGTCCAGTCCTGGTTTAGTCCTGACGTAGTCTCCATTAGGTCCAGTCCTGGTTTAGTCTTGATGCAGTCTCCATTAGGTCCTGGTTTAGTCCTGACGTAGTCTCCATTAGGTCCAGTCCTGGTTTAGTCTTGATGCAGTCTCCATTAGGTCCCGTCCTGGTTTAGTCCTGATGTAGTCTCCATTAGGTCCAGTCCTGGTTTAGTCCTGATGTAGTCTCCATTAGGTCCTGGTTTTTGTCCTGACGTAGTCTCCATTAGGTCCAGTCCTGGTTTAGTCCTGACGTAGACTCCATTAGGGCCAGTCCTGGTTTAGTCTTGATGTAGTCTCCATTAGGTCCAGTCCTGGTTTAGTCCTGATGTAGTCTCCATTAGGTCCAGTCCTGATTTAGTCTTGATGCAGTCTCCATTAGGTCCAGTCCTGGTTTAGTCCTGATGTAGTCTCCATTAGGTCCAGTCCTGGTTTAGTCCTGATGTAGTCTCCATTAGGTCCTGGTTTTTGTCCTGACGTAGTCTCCATTAGGTCCAGTCCTGGTTTAGTCCTGACGTAGACTCCATTAGGGCCAGTCCTGGTTTAGTCTTGATGTAGTCTCCATTAGGTCCAGTCCTGGTTTAGTCCTGATGTAGTCTCCATTAGGGCCAGTCCTGGGTTTAATCAAGGTCTTGTCCAGGTTTTAGGAGCGGGTGTGGTCATAATTTAGCCGCGATGTCTAAGATCACTCATATTTACCACGTCATTCAAACTAATTTCGACTGCGTATTTATTTATTTCTGCGGCGCCGGCGGAGCAGTTGTCACAGCGCGAGGCCGTTAGCATGCTAAACGCCGCCGCGGCCCCAGCACTTCTCCTTCTGCGGCGAGACGATAATTCACCCGGGTTAATACAAGACCACGACTCGTCCTCCGCGCGCCTTTTTAATCAAGGACCGAGGAGGACAGGCACACTTTGCCAGGGCCATCAAAATATTAAGTCTCCCAGAACAACCTTGGCTTAACTTTCTGAAAAAAGATAGCTGTTTGGACGTTATAGTCGCTCCATTTAACGCTGTCTGGGAAAGCGAAGGAGGAAAAAGCGTGCGATGACAGAGCGGAGACGGGGGACTGGACCGAAAAACGGCGGAAATTAAAAGTAAACAAGAACGAAAACAGGTTATGTTCTTTAGCAGTTTTGGCTCCGTGGATATGAATAAATGAGTGAACATGCCAAATTGAACTCATGAAGCCAGTTTCCAAGCGCTTCTCGTCACTCAGGAGGTGTAACTAAGAATCGTTAACCTTTTGTTTGGGCCCAGAAGATCATTTGTGGCACGACATCTTGTCCCATCGACTTCATGAAGAGGACAGTATTATGAACACTAGTTTGTTTCTACCATTGAACAGTTCCACAAAGGCGTGAGACGCTCCGTCACTTGAGATCGGTTTAAACTTGACGCCAAATATTCTAAAGCCACGGAGCCTTGATCAGCTGCTGGGTACTCAATGCGTTTACTACGATATATAGTCAGAATACTTCGGATGGAAGTTTCATTAAAGGGCCTTACCTTGGTTTGAACTGTAGCTCCGCCCACTGATCCATTTCGTCTTATGCAGTTGTTTCCACACTCATCCATCTCCACCCACTCGGTGCAGTAGACTCACTCTCGATAAAGCAGCGTGAATCGATTGTCTGGCGTAGTGTCCAGTTGTCTTTTCATTCTTCTCAGTGAATTACATAACTAACTGAATAAAAGTGTTTTTCAGACATTTCCCCCCCTCAATAATCTGCAATTACAGTATTATGGAGTTATGTCGGTGTAATCCCTCATTCGTCCAGGCGTGTTCCATAGTAGAAAAAGCTTCAGTTGTAGTCATCTGGACTCAGTTTGAAAAAATAGACGTTTCGACTCTCATCCAAGAGTCATTGTCAATAAAAGAATTTAGATCGAGAACTCCGATATTAATACTGTTCTGTGGTAAGACCCGCCCATTGGGAGGAGCCTTCCTGAAGTAGAAAGAGTTGTTTGTTTCAACAGAAACTTCCCCCTTGTATCTACCGAGCTAGCCTATTCAGAATCTTAATGGGCTATTAGAATCCTCTTTGTCTTTGTGAGACCCTGGCTCAACCACCCTGAGTACCTGATTAGCATTTGAATGCCCTGGTCCTTTACCTTTCCAGGGGTTCAGTAACCCATTATAAATAACAGGAAGATTAAACCTTAGCCCTCCATTTCTGTTTAAAGAAGGTCTTTCTTTTTTAACAAAAATAGCTTCCTTGACTCCTCTTTCAAACCATCTTTTCTCCCTGCTTAAAACCTTCACCTCACCGTCTTCAAACGAGTGATTAGAGGCTTCAAGATGGAGATGCACGGCACTCTGAGGTCCTGAACTTGTATTTCTTCTGTGCTGATAAAGCCTCTTGTGTAGAGGCTGTTTTGTCTCACCTATGTACCGTTCTTTACAACTTTCTTCACTGCATTGGATCGAATAAACTACATTGCTCTGTTTTTGAGTCGGCAACTTGTCCTTAGGGTGAACCAGTTTTTGTCTTAAAGTGTTTCCTGGTTTAAAATAAACAGGGACTTCGTGTTGTCTAAAAATTCTCTGCAGTTTTTCCGACAGGCCAGACACATAAGGGATAGAAACACCCTTCCTTCTCTGTTCAGTTTCCCTTTTGTCCTGCTTCTTGGTTCTCTTCACTCTGTTGAGAGCCCAAGCGGGGTAACCACAGGCTGAGAGGGCATTTCGGACATGTTTTTCCTCTTTCTTCTTGCCCTCTGAGCTGGTGGGCACACCTTGAGCTCTGTGTTGTAAGGTTCTGATCACACCCAGCTTGTGCTGTAGTGGGTGGTTGGAACCAAAGAGCAGATACTGGTCCGTGTGTGTAGGTTTCCTATATACCTCTATTTGGAGTTTCCCGTCCTCTCCTCTGATCGTGGAACAATCAAGAAAGGCCAAGCGATTCTCCTTAGCGTCTTCTCTTGTAAACCTGATATGTGGGTCCACAGCATTGATGTGATCAGAGAAGGTTTCCAGCTCTTGTTTCTTAATTGTTACAAAAGTATCATCGACATAGCGGAGCCATAGTTTTGGGGCTATGCCTGAGAATGAGGACAGTGCCTTCTTCTCAAAATGCTCCATGTACAGGTTGGCCACTATGGGAGAGACGGGCGAGCCCATGGCACAGCCATTAATCTGTCTGTAAAATTGTCCCCGGAATTAAAAGTAAGTGGTGTTCAGACAGATGTCCAACAGTTTACATATGTGTTCAGGTGTCAGTTTGGTCATGGGGTTATGGAGTATAAATCACATTTTTGGGGGAAATGTATTTGATAAATCCAAAACCAAGAACAGACATTTCATCTTTTACATAATTTAAAATAATAACACATGAGAGAACATGGTGAATAGGTGTACGTATGCTAACGCTAACACCTTCAGCTACATAACAGAACTGTGGTAAGTGTCTGGTATGTTAACGTAACATATGAACAGTTATTCAGATAACTATAGCATAAAGAACATGCTAACAAGTTTAGCAAAGCATCAGTTTTACCCCAAATCACTAAATCCATTGAATTCTTCTTCCTCTGTGTCACTTCTAAACAACTCCACAAACTCCAGAGGTAGAGGAAGTGAAGATTCTTCTTCTGCGTCGCTTAGAGCCTAGAGCGCCCTCTTGTGGTTGTCAGTGTGAAAATAACAAATAACATCACATATAAGTCGCACCCCGGCCAAAACTATGAAAAAAGGTGCGGTAAATAAGGTACACACTGCACAGGGTTTCAAGGTCAGGTACAGGCCTTTTAAGTATTTGGCCTCTTGAATACTCCATTGGTCTGCTTTGGGCTAATTTTAAGTTTGACAACACAATCCCTGAACCCGACTAAGGCCCAAAGTCACGGGGATAGGCTCCAGTGACCCTCGACCCCAAACGGGAACAAGCGTAAGAACATTAAATGAATGACACAATCGTGAAAGAAAGAAAATGACTGACCGATCGTGGTCAATGAGCAGGATCAACCACTGTGGCGTTTCCTTTTGTTTTGAGAATGATTTCTTGGTGAAATACTGCAGTACTTCCTGCTTCTCGCTTCTGTCGCCGTCGGAGATAATAACTGCATCGCGTTCTCGGAACAAGCCCCTGATCTTTTCCGCTCTAATCTCTGCGTCTGCAAAACTGAACCTCGGCCGTGTCTCGAGCGCGTTTCCTCGCTCGTGCTCTTTGATTCCCCCGTGTTCCGCCGTAACCCGCTGTGTCGCCGCGGCAACGCTTCAAACGCGACTCTGAAGGTGAAGCGGTCTCACTCCGGAGATCCCGCACTCGACAGCCACTTCCAGCTTTCAGGCCGTGTGTGTTTTCCTCCTCATTTCCATGGCGTGCGGCGCGAGGGGGGGAAGCGTCGGGCGGGGTCAAGGTCAGGCTGGACAGAGGGCTCTCCACACGGGGCCGAAGTGGCGCTGGAGCCCGGCCAGCGTGGACTCAATCTCCATCTGCCCAGAACCTGACGGTGACCAATGCGCTCGGCGAATGAGGGACCGCCGCTCCGAACGGAACAGAGATGTCATTTGTTTGTCGAGCGTTTGTTTGTCGAACGTTTGTTTGTCGAGCGTTGTTAGCGACGAGGCCCGTCACGCTAACACACTTTGAAGCGTAGAAAGTGTCATGATAAACGATACTATTGAAGGTATTTTGAACTGCTGACAGAATGATCCTAAATCAGGAAAACCCCAGTAACGCTTTGTGCCGTGTGGATTGATAAAAGGTGGTAAAGTGACAGGTTGTTAACAGATTTGAAAATGTTGACTTTATTTGGTGTGTTTTTACGTGTTTACCTGTATATATAAATTATAGTTTTACACCGATCGAGCAGGTGTTTGTGGAGAAAACGTTGAAAAATCTGTAGAAAATGACAGGAAGTGACATCACATTATGGGCATTTCTCATTCCAGTGAAAGTTTATGCAGAATTTACACAAAGAAACCACTTTTTTTAAACGTTCTAAACATGAATTCATCAAAGTCGTTCTCGTATATTTTTGTTTGTTCCAAAAAATTGTTTGCTGGGTTAATTCCTGATGTGATGTCATCAATTACAAACAGGAAGTGACATTTTAAACCTAAAAAATGGGCTATTCTGTGATAAGATTGTTATCATTTTTAGCTAAATTCAAAAATATTCATCTTAACTCCATTTTAGTTCAACGAGTCGCTTTAACTGCAACTAATAATTAAACTATAGAAATAGAAGATGCTTATTTGTCCCTAAAACACATGATAAATATTGTGCCCCAAACACAGTATATAGTTCCATCTATTGAACAACACGTGGATATTGTGATTATGGCGACAGAACCGTTTGTGAATATCGTTTCAAACACACGTCTACCAGATTTACCGGTTTGATAAAAGAAATGACAGAATAACTGACCCGCGTTGCCAGAGCGTGAACTCGCAGCTCGAGACGCAGAGGCCGAACCAGCTCTGGGCCCTGATTGGAGCAGGAGCCGGGCTTTAGTGACCTTACATCAGAGAGAGTTTAAACACACTGGAGTTCAGATTTGAAACGAGAGGCTCCTTATTCGGAGAAACACCAAGAAGCGTAAAAAGATAACAAGGTTTTTTTGTAATTAAAAGCGAATAAATTTAAAGAGTCGCAGGTGGACAATCGCGGGCGCGTAAAGGTCGAACTTTACGGTTTAAACCACTTCACCAGAGAAAGTCTCTGAAGAAACGCTGTGAAGATGGAAAAAAGAAAGAAAGAAAGGGAACGTTCAGTAGCTGCATTGTCATCGGCAAACGTTTTATTTGATTTGAACACGTTTCCCCCGGATATTTAAGAAGTTTACAGGAATATTTAGCAACTCTGAGATGTGACCATTTGTGAGATGCAACAGAGTCCTCTAGCTTTCCCTTACGACTCGTACAGAGGCAAAAAAATAACCTGTTTATTAAAAAAGTGGGATTTTATGTCCGATTTTCTATCATAAAAAATTACATTTAAGGGAATACCAAATATTACCTTTACTTAAATGTATTAAAACTGTACTTTTATATAATAGGGGAATACCAACTATATTAACTCTAGATTTGTGCTGAAACTGGCCTCACACAGACACATTCCTAGATAAGGAGAAAGCTACATACCGAAGGACATCTCTGTACGATTGAACGGCGAATGGAAGAATACAACCTTCATATCACGCCCCATATGAAAATGTATAAACAGTTTGAGCGCACAGGGACAGGGCTCATTCGGACTACGCCCGTGTAAGATGCCGTCACATTCGAAAGGGACATTTTAGGTAAGCGCTCTGTTTATCTGTATTAGTATTGTACATGGCAGGGATTAAACATTTCATTCATTCTCTTTTTGATTCTTGCCTCTTCTTTTATAAATGAGCACGCCAACAACATGTGAGTAGAGACTTGAGTAACCTGCATCAAGCTTTATTTTTATGAAGAAAGTGACAGATTTACACATATTTTTTTATCTTTATTTATTTTTCACAAGAGGGTTTGATGCCGACCGTTTGCAAAACACAGATAAAAGAAAGGAAGTTTAAGAGCCGAGTGTTTGTGAGCGAGTTTGTTTTTCACTTTCGGTCGAGTTTCTTTTTTTCCGCCGCAAAACCGCATCTGCCAGTCTTACTTCTGACGTCGCCGCACAGACTTTCAATTAAAGTTTAGGCTCAGACAGATGGCCGCCACGTTCACTTTAACGGGTTTAAATCAGCGCAGCGAGATAAAAGTCACATCCACAAGCGCGCGGGCCTGAGACGGAGACGTCCAGGTTCCATCCCGGCTCAGAACCAGCACGTCCCGTTGTGTGCTCGGGCCGAGACGCTGGCACGAGCTGGCACGAGCTGGCACCGCCTGACCCAGGGCAGAAGAGCGTGAATAACTTAGAATAACTTCCAATTTTCAAACAGTAATTGCAGAAAAAACATCTCCATAAACGACAAGCGACTGAAGCAAAAACCTGATCATCCCAGTTCCCACTTTTCCTACATGAACAATGAACAGCAGGATAAATTAAAAAGAACACGAGTTACAATGAATAAATAGACAATTGAAATGCTTTATGTGTGGAGTGGATTCTTATTTCAATGTAATGTATGTATTTGAATGTCCAGAAATGTGCGATAAACATCAAATTAGAGGAGGATAATATATAAAACGTTAAGATATTATCGTGAATGTTTTGAAGATATGAATCATCTTTATTTCAGGTGTGTATATCGTTTACAGGAAGAAAATAAATGCTACAAAAAGAGCTGTAATGTTGACAATTTTAAAATGAGGGAAGAAGGTGACATTTCTGCACTTTTGTGATTCATTTTACAGACTGAAACTGATACGTTTAAAGACACGTTTCAACACATTAATGTTGGATTGACAGAACCGTCTGAATATCGGGATACTTCAGATTTATTCACCTTTGTCAATATCGCCCAGGCCTACATCGAATGCATTATTATTATAACTTAAATACTGATTAGTAACAATACTACTAACTACTAGCCAGTAGTTTTGGATGAAAAAAATCACATTAACAAGACAAAATGTTGATTGTAACTTTTTGTTTTACTGTTGAAAAAGAGCTTCATCAGATCAAGTATAAGATCACAGAGTTTAATCAGACAAATTACAAATGAACTAATATAGAACATTATTATTTATCATGTGGTATTGAGAATTGAGTAAATTCCTTGGTATTGAAATCGAGTTTGAAATGTTGATATCGTGTCGCGAGAACTCCAACACCAGCTATATTATCATTTATTTATTTTATTACGTATTATTTTTATTATTATTTATTTCAGAAAATGAACGAATGTATTATTATTATTTATATTTATTATTCCTATCCATCCATATTATTATTCTTATTAAATTATCAATAATGTAGTGTTGAAAATTCATCCAAAACAGTGGCAAAAATGTGAAAAACACTCTTGGCAGCACATGATTTTCTGTTGCTTTTCTGTTGCTTCCTTCTAAGAAAAATCCCCAGTAAAGCACAAACTTCAGCCCTGACAAATGGACCGGGGGAGCACACGGGGTCTTTGTATTTGAGCCACCAACAGCCAACAACAAAGACATTTTCACCGGGCGAATAAGTGCAGATAGAATCAAAGTCATTTCAGGAGAAACGCGGCGGTGAAATACGACCACCATAAATCACGCATAAAACGCATTTCTCTTTTTGGGCTGCTTAGCGACTGCGTTTTAAAACCATCCATCTGAGAGGGACGAGAGCGTATGCCCCGCCCCCGCTCCCCCGAACTCGTTGTAGAGGATCGCGTCTCGTCCCGACACCGCCGCCGGGACAGGACCCCGAAACGAGGCATCTGCACGTTTACTCTACGGGTCGAAAGGTGGCAGTTGAGATGTTTGTAGAGATGATTTCCACACGTTCGTTAGCGCGTTCGTGGTTGTGTTCTTGGGCGGGACGCGTCACACACACGTCTTAACTTGACTGTCCTGTGAGTCGATCGCTAGAGAGTGTTTTTAGCTAGCTTAAACGCAGCACTGTAGAGACGTTCACCCGCTCACAAGGCCGCTGTCGTGTCCTCGTGAAATGTTACATTTTTGAATTATTGCAATATGTGATTTCAAGATGATTTGGCTTTGAGGTAGAGAGGAAGTCGTCTAGATAAGTTACAGTGTTTTAAGATCAAAACGTTTTTCTAAAGCTACTGCATTCTTTGAACCTCCAATGACTATTTTTTTAAGTCTTTACCTTGGAAATGTATTGCATATTCCTGAGCCCGCGAGTGTCCCGGCTCCAGCGCTCACTACCTTCGCCCTCTTTTTAGAGTGAGCCGTGAGTTTTTTAGGATGTCTGAAGTTTTTATGAATGCAGCTGAAACTTTGTACACACAACTTTGAGATGATGCCATGGTTCAGGTCGACGGCAGGACAAATACGCGTCTTGTTTTATGTGCTCTTTTTCACCAAACTTACATACATACGTTATATGCAGTATAAAAAATATCACCTCTTCTTCACAGATCTGACCTGTAACTGGCTGGTGTCATCAGTTTCACTTAAAAAACAAACAAATCTATTCCATTATTATTATTTATTTTCATTTTTAATGGTATTTTTATTGTATTTTTATTATTGTTTATTTAATTCATTTAATTTGTTTAATTTATAAAATTGTATTTCTTTATATTTTTTATGTATCTATATTTATTTTATTATATTGTATTTATTTAATCAATGCATATTCATTCACGTCTGTAACTGCCGTGTAAATCTGCCAGATTTGAGAGCAGATGCTACTTTCCACCTGTTGTTTATAGACATGTAACAGAGGCAACAATTAAAAATAAAAAAAAAACATACAAAAAAGCTAACACAGAACAATAAATGCCCAACTGTGGAACACTGCGAGCAGGGCATAAGCATCTCCATGGAAACAAGCAGGTGGCAGATCCTCGAACGTTACACTATGCATTGTATTATGGCTAATTTAACGATCACAGCGGACTTTTCTCCACTGCAGTCCACCACAGTCAGTCTTAACTCCACTCTACATCTCATCTCTGGGGGCTGCTGACAGGGATAACAGAAAGAGTACCCATTTCTATTCCCTCCACGCACACACACACGCACACACACACACACACACACACACACCAGTCTAACAAGCTCGCCCGATGTCAGCCCGCGCACACGTCGGGTGCCACACTGCTTCGTCCTGTTCGTTTTGCTGATGATGAGTCATGGCAAACTGAGTAAAAGCCTGTCAGAGTCGCTGAGGCCGGCGCGCGGAGACGAGCGGGAGGCGGGCGTGTCGCTGTGCCGGCTCCGGGACGATGACGGATGTGCGGGCGAATCGCTGACCGGCCACGCGGTAAAAGAGAGAGCCTGAGACGAGAGGGACGGTCGGGGGATGTGTCATGTATCGCGCAGGGGAACTAATGCGAAGTGTGTCGAGGGGCGGGAAGGGCAGCGGGGGACAAGAGAGCGAGGGAGGGCTGTAATGTGTGTCATCGACCGATGACACACATTACAGCCCCATCACAGGTCTGTGGAAGCTTGTCTCGAAGTTGGTGGATGCTTGTCTCGAAGTCTGTGTATGTTTGTCTGGAAGTCTGTGGATGCTGGTCTCAATATCTGTGGATGCTTGTCTTAATGTCTGTGGATGCTTGTCTCAATGTCTGTGGATGCTTGTCTCAATGTCTGTGGATGCTTGTCTCAAAGACTGTGGATGCTTGTCTCAATGTCTGTGGATGCTTGTCTCAAAGACTGTGGATGCTTGTCTCAATGTCTGTGGATGCTTGTCTCAATGTCTGTGGATGCTTGTCTTAATGTCTGTGGATGCTTGTCTCAATGTCTGTGGATGCTTGTCTCAATGTCTGTGGATGCTTGTCTCAATGTCTGTGGATGCTTGTCTCAATGTCTGTGGATGCTTGTCTCAATGTCTGTGGATGCTTGTCTCAATGTCTGTGGATGCTTGTCTCAAAGACTGTGGATGCTTGTCTCAATGTCTGTGGATGCTTGTCTCAATGTCTGTGGATGCTTGTCTTAATGTCTGTGGATGCTTGTCTCAATGTCTGTGGATGCTTGTCTCAATGTCTGTGGATGCTTGTCTCAATGTCTGTGGATGCTTGTCTCAATGTCTGTGGATGCTTGTCTCAAAGACTGTGGATGCTTGTCTCAATGTCTGTGGATGCTTGTCTCAAAGACTGTGGATGCTTGTCTCAATGTCTGTGGATGCTTGTCTCGAAGACTGTGGATGCTTGTCTTGAAGTCTGTGGATCCTTGTCTCAATGTCTGTGGATGCTTGTCTCAAAGTCTGTGGATGCTTGTCTCAATGTCTGTGGATGCTTGTCTTGAAGTCTGTGGATCCTTGTCTCGAAGTCTGTGGATGCTTGTCTTGAAGTCTGTGGATCCTTGTCTCGAAGTCTGTGGATGCTTGTCTTGAAGTCTGTGGATGCTTGTCTTGAAGTCTGTGGATGCTTGTCTTGAAGTCTGTGGATCCTTGTCTCGAAGTCTGTGGATGCTTGTCTTGAAGTCTGTGGATCCTTGTCTTGAAGTCTGTGGATGCTTGTCTTGAAGTCTGTGGATCCTTGTCTCGAAGTCTGTGGATGCTTGTCTCAATGTCTGTGGATGCTTGTCTTGAAGTCTGTGGATTGTTGTCTCGAAGCCTGTGGATGCTTGTGTTCACTGACACATGCGCCATGATGAAATCAGGACTGAATACGGCACTGTCTGGACCGGACGAGGACAGAACCAGGACTAAACCAAGTCAACTGGAGAACTGAATCAGAGACGGGAAGGAACTTTAGTTTAAGGATCTATCTGAAGAGATATAGTCTGGTTGATCTAGTTTGGTTCTCGGTCATTCCTCAAATACAGAGTTGAAAGAAACTGAGGCTCTTAAAAAGATCAAGACACAGTGGGTTAAGGGGGCACAACAACAGTACGGAGATGGAATCAAACCGAGGGCCAGTGGATCTGACTGACTCTGACCAAGGGACGGGATACCAACAGTCAACCATCGGATTAGAAGATGAGCACTTTACCACTGAACTACAGCTGCCCAACAACTTAGAATCATTTGTGACGACATGGCTGTACGTGTTGGGGTAATGCCGACACGTTTCTGCCCTTTTGGTGTAGTCGTTTCCTAAATTGTCATGTGGCAATAAACGCTTTTAAGTCATTGCATTTGAGACTGGTCCCTGCGCTGAAGAGCTCCAAAAGGACAATTGTATACAGTCCAGTCACTACACAGCCAAGTAACACTCCTGAAAAACAGCGACTTGCTTGGACTTTGTTATATCGTTAGTCGCTTTTCACTGAACAAGGTCTCAACATGGCCCAGAGTGGAACCTGAAGTATTTTTAAGACACATTTCAAAGTTGTCTATAACATGCAATCACTCTTAACCCCAACTCAGTAACAAGGCTCTAATCTAAACCCTGAAAAAAAAAGCCCTGGACTTTAACCAAACCCTTAACGAGGTTGGGACCTTTACTCTAAGGGGATTATCGGTCCCGATGTCTTCTATAGGTTTATATTTTGAAAAATCAGTAATGCATGTCAATTCAAATGAAGCTACACGATAAATTAATATAAAATAACTCCATTGACCTGTTTTATGGTGGTTTATATCCAATTAAAGAGTGTTGAAGTGGGCAAACAGCATGGCAAAGACTTGACATCATCGGCACAGCAACTGCACAGGATATGGCCATGCATTACCCAGTCAATCGCAGGCAGACTCTGGAAAATTAAGTCTGAAGAATAAAGTCTGGCGGTAATCCAACACTTGGATGCCAACCGCCATAAAACAACAACAACAACAACAACAACAACAGTCACTCGCAGTGGCTTCTTGCCATTAAACGGCTCTAATAGTCTTTAGTGCTTCTCATTGATTTAGCAGAAGAAGAGGAAAGCAACTGCAACAACAGCAGCAAGACAAGAAGAATAAAGTCTGGGTCTAAGTCTAAGTCTAAGATGTAGAACTATAGAGGAGGTGGCGGTAATGTAACGCTTGGATACCAACCGCAATAAAACACCAAAGAAGAAGAAGAAGAAGAAGAAGAAGAAGAAGAAGAAGGTTTAGCAGAAGTTCCCGGTTGACGTAGTCACTCTTTCATCCAGGAGCTGTCCATGGTAGAAAAGGTTTCAAAATTAGTCCAAACCAAGACCATTAAAGATAGAAACTGCATCCCTCCTCAGTTTGAGCCCAACAGAGCCTAATGTTTGCCTGCTCAAAACATTTCCATTAGATTGAAAATGACTTTCAGATGTAAGTCGAAACCTTTCTGAAAACAGCGTCCAAATGACTACGTTTGAAACCTTTTGTACTAAAGGTTCCCAGTGTTTCTGTGGTCTTTTTTGTATTTAAATGGAGTGGACGGACAATGCATTTCTGACTCGTATTGTACCTTTGTGCAGTAAAGGAAACACTACTAGACAGACACGGGTAGAACATGCAATGTCTGCGCAGAGGCCTAATCTAGAGTACAGAGTAAAAAAAATATATATAAAAGTAAAAAAAGACATCCAAAGTAAAAACAATTAGGGCATAAATAAAATAAACCTCCCATTTGTCCAAGTCTAAACTTTTCCTTTCTTTTTTAAATTTATATTTTAAGGTTTTTTTTTGGCCTGAAGGCTTTGTTAGACAGGACAGGTGAGCATGCCATGGGGGATGAGAGAGAAGGGAGGACATGCAGCACATTGTCGGAGTCGGTATTCGAACTCATAACGCTGCGGCCGGCTGCACTTGGAGCCTGGCATTTGTGCTGATGCCTTAACCACTCCACCACCGTGCAGCGCTCCAAATGTGTACTTTTCCAAAATGCTATGGCCTATGTGTTAAAGGAAAGGTGCGTTTACCGCCACCTACTGTAGTACGTCTTCAAAGTATGTGTTTTACGCTTTATCGTAACAGAAATTTAAATAAAGAGAGAAAGAGAGCGAGGGAAAGAAAAAGAGAGCAATATGGCCAGATATTTAAAGATCTTTAAGTATAAAAAAAATGACCTCAAAACGACACATTCCCGATAAATCAGTGCCAGCGCTGGTGACAGTAGATTCTGCGTTCTGATGTTTTGTTTTGACGTCTCGCTCCTAGTCTCAAACAGAATACTGCCAGTACTGTTTTCTGTAACCGCGGCTACTCAATCTCCACAGCCTTAAATGGATAAACACATGTTGAACTAACGACAAGGACGAGCTCGACCCTCTCCCCGGGGACGGAGCGCGAGACGAGAGACCGACAGTCCACAAAGCCGCGCGCACACCTCGGCGAGAAAAATGATCCTTTCGCCAAAGTTCCACGGTAAATCAGAGAGATCAACGAGCAGCACAGGAGCAGAACATAGAATATTTATGAATGGTGCGTTTGTTGTGGCAGAGACGAGAGGCAGACAGACAGACGCCTTCTCCCCAGAGCCCACAGGTATTTGAATACTGAAAAATGCATGAAGATCTTTATTGATAGAAACACGCCGTGGGTTTGATGGATGGCGTCTGATAGAAGAGGCAGGAACACAACGCAGAGCTGTTGTTTCAAAAGGCATTGTGCGAACGCGTTTAGTGTCATTTAGGTTTGCTTAGAAGTCTCTGCATGATTCATGGATCTGCTACTGGCTGCGGTTATGACAGTGGGAAAAAACGGTGAAGCGAAAGAGTATTAAGAGATGCAAGGAAATGCGCCAAACCTTTGCTGTACATTTACAAGTTGTATTTCAGAATCAGAATAGGGTCAATGCCATTGTCAATGAACAGAATTCACATAGGAACTTGCTTTGGTGATTCGGTGCAACATAAAACAATGAACAATAATAAAACAACCTATATAAGTCAAAAAGTATCTGTAGGATAAGAATAAAAATAGGCTATAAGATGAAAAAATAAAAAATAGGTTTACAATGTACACACATTTACAGTTGAGTTTACAAACGTTGTGCAGAAAGTGAACAGTGAGTGAGTGATTAAATTATGGTTATAGTGACTGTGTTAAAGAAGTGTTCATGAGTCCAACGGCAGAAGGAAAGAAACTGTTCTTGTGGCGGGAGGTTTTGGTCAGGATGAACTTGTAGCCTCCTGCCTGAGGGGAGTGGCCTCCTGCCTGAGGGGAGTGGCCTCCTGCCTGAGGGGAGTGGCTCAAATAATCTGTGTCGGCTGTGGAGGAGGTGATAAAAACCACATCTCCTCCAGCCCCCACACAGTATATCAGTATGTAAAGTGTGGACCCCAGAGGCAGCCTGCACTATCAGGGTCAGGACTTCTGAGCTGCAGTGTCAAATGAATAAACACATAAAAAGATCTGACCAATGTTTGAGAGTTTTGATGGTGAAACTTTCTTTTGGAACGATTTATCTAAATCTGTCTAAAATGTGAAACTTCTTGGGCAAAAATGTTCTTGTGGAAAACTGCTGAAACTCTCGGGTTTTGTGTGAGCTGTTTTGAATAAAGTGTCAAAGCAACTGAAAAAAACTACATTATGTCTTGCACATATGTGAATACAGAACTTTGGGCGTTGTCTTCCGGCTGCAGCCTCACTTGAGTCAAATCTTACAGTGCTTTTATTTTCCATGTCAGACTTGGGCCCGGATGTTTCACTCAAGAACCGCTCAAAGTCTTTAACTTAGAGCGTTTTATCAGCCCTAGCTTTTTATTAATAAACCTTTACTGACGTTTCACCAACAGATTTACACAACAAAATCAACCAATAGTTCAATGTTTACATAATCATTAAGATAGTTTGCCCTAATGTCAAAATTTTTGAACAAATTCCAAACTTTCAGGGGAAGAGCCGGAGAAGGCTTGACTTGATGTACATGTTTTGGCGAGCACCCGGTAAGATTCCTTTCTCCTTTTAACGCTAAGCTTAAAACTTAAAATACATTCAGTCAATTTTGTCACCAATTCTTGTGAGTAAATCCTTCTCATTTGGTTGTGCGATGTCCTAATGACATGGGCGTCAGAGCGGTTTCCCACATCAGAGCCTGGTGCCAGCACTGGTGCCCACATCAGAGCCTGGTGCCAGCACTGGTGCCCACATCAGAGCTGGTGCCATCACTAGAGCTGGTGCCTGAAGAGGCCTTCAGAGTCAGGGCCTTAAGGGCTGGGACCTGGGGCCAGCTCTAATGGGATTGGACATGCATGATCCAATCAGAACTGGAGGAGAGATAGCCGGCCTTCAAGATAAGATAAGATAAGATATTCCTTTATTGTCCCACATGGGAAAATTTCATTGGTGCAACGCAGGTAGATACAGAGGTAGATACAGAAGAACAGAACACTTATAGGAAGTCTGAAAAACACTTTAAGTAGAAGATCTCCTATAAATAAATAAAAACTCCCATAGACAAATAAATAAATACATAAATACCATTGCATGTGATCACGACAGTAATTGCACATGAATATGTGTCACGACAGCACATAGATTGCACATGAATTTCACAGTAATTGCACATGAATTGCACATGAATTCCAACAGCAATTGCACATATGACAGAATTGCACATCAGTATTAGGTTAGGTCAGTATTGCGAGTGTTCAGTACTAACAGTTTTTGTTATAAAGTCTGACAGCAGCAGGAAGGAAAGACCTACGGAACCTTTCCTTCACACATCGAGGGTGGATCAGTCTCTCACTGAAGCTGCTCTCCAGAGTGGACAGAGTGTCCTGCAGGGGGCGACACTCATGGTCCAGCATAGATGTGAATCTAGCCAGGACCCTCCTGTCCCCCACCTCCTGCACCGAGTCCAGAGCACAGCCCAGGACGGAGCTGGACTTCTTGATGACTCTGTCCAGCCTCTTCCTCTCCCTCTCTGTGATGCTGCTGCTCCAGCAGGCCACACCTACAGGAGGGCCGATGCCACCACAAAGTCGTAGAAGGTCTTCAGGAGTGGCCCTGTCACTCCAAAAGACCTGAGTCTCCTCAGGAGGTAGAGCCGACTCTGGCTCTTCCTGTACAGTGCGTCTGTGTTATGAGTCCAGTCCAGATTGTGGTTCAGATGAACACCCAGGTACTTGTATGAGTCCACTCTCTCAATGTCCCGTCCCTGGATGTTCACTGGTGAGGGGGCAGTGGGGTGGCGTCTGCGGAAATCCACCACCATCTCCTTGGTCTTCCCCGCGTTGATGAGGAGGTGGTTCCGCTGACACCAGTCCACAAAGTCCTGCTCCAGTCCTCTGTACTCCGCGTCATCGTCATCCGTGATGAGTCCGATGATGGCAGAGTCGTCAGAGAACTTCTGCAGGACACAGCTGTCCGTGTCGTGTCTGAGGTCTGCAGTGTAGAGGGTGAAGAGAAAGGGCGCGAGGACAGTGCCCTGGGGCGCCCCCACACTGCAGGTCCGAGTGTCAGACACACAGTTCCGGGCTCTCACAAACTGGGGTCGGTCTGTGAGGTAGTCCAGGATCCACTCTGCCAGGTCATACTCCACACCAGCCGTCTCCAGCTTGTCCCTCAGGAGCAGCGGCTGGATGGTGTTGAAGGCGCTGGAAAGATCGAAGAACAGAATCCTCACAGAGCTGCCAGGCTTTTCCAGGTGAGAGAGAGAGAGCGGTGCAGCAGGGAGATGACGGCGTCCTTCACTCCGATGCCAGACCGATATGCAAACTGCAGCGGGTCCATGGCTGTGCTCACGGTGGAGCGGAGGTGGTCCAGGACTAGCCGCTCCAGTGTCTTCATCAGGTGGGACGTGAGAGCCACTGGCCTGAAGCTGTTGAGGTCTTTGGGGCGCGGTGTCTTAGGCACATGTACCAGACAGGAGGTCTTCCAGACCTGTGGTACCACCCTCAGCTTCAGGCTCATGTTGAAGACATGCTCCATAACTCCACACAGTTCATCTGCGCAGGACTTAAGGAGCCTGGGGCTGATGCCATCAGGTCCTGCTGCCTTCCTCACTTTAATCCTCTTCAGCTCACTCCTCACCTGTGCTGCTGTGACAGTCAGTGGTTGGCAGGGGGACTGTGTGCTGGAGGGATGGGTGAGTCCAGGCGAAGTGGGGAGCTGATGGTCCGGGGCAGATAAGCGAAGAGGAACAGATGCAGGGCATTGTCCAGCTGTGGAAGAGGGAGCATGCAGCTGTGCAGGGGGAGGGGCGGGTGACCGATCAAACCTCAAGAAGTGAGCATTTAAATCATTCACCCACTGTAGATCCCCCTGTCTGGGCAGGGGGGATTTTGAAGCCCGAGATGGTTTTCAGGCTCCTCCACACTCCCTGAATGTTCTTTTGCTGCAGCTGCTCCTCCATCCTCCTCTTGTAGCCGGCCTCAGCCTGCCTGATCTTCCTCCTCAGCTCCTTCTGCACAGTCCTCAGCTCCTCCTTGTTCCCTGACCTGAAGGCTCTCTTCTTCTCCTTCAGCAGAGCCTTCAGTTCACGGTTAATCCATGGCTTGTTGTTTGGAAAACACAGCACCGTCCGGGAGGGAACAATGTTCTCAAAACAGAAGTTGATGTAGTCCGTGATGCACTCTGTGATGGTGTTGATGTCCTCCCCATGTGGGTCATAAAGCTCAGTCCAGACTGTGGTGCTGAAGCAGTCCCTCAGAGCCTCCTCGCTCTCAGCAGACCACATCCTCACCTCACGGGACACCACAGGCTGCCTGCGCACGATGGGTTCATACACAGGCCTCAGATGTACAAGGTTGTGGTCCGAGCTACCCAGGGGAGGGAGGGGGGAAGAAGAATAAGCCTCCTTGGTGTTGGCAAAAAACAAGTCCAATGTTCTATTCTCTCTGGTGGGGCAGGTAACATACTGGGTGTATGTTGGTAGAACAGAAGAGGGAGAAGCGTGGTTAAAGTCACCAGAGACGAGGAAGAGAGCCTGTGGATGCTGTGTTTGCAGCCTACAAGTGCAGGAGAGCAGTGCTTCACAAGCATCTTCAGCATTGGCAGACGGGGCCACATAGACTGCGATCAAAATCACATGTGAGAACTCCCGGGGCAGATAATATGGCCTCATGCCAATAGCCAATAGTTCAATATCCTTGTTACATAGCTGCTCCCTCACTGTGCAGTGTTCGGTTTTGGACCAGCTCGTGTTCACATACACCGCCAGACCTCCACCTCTTTTCTTCCCGCATTCTCTCGTTCTGTCCGCCCGCAGCAGATGAAAATTGTCCAAACCTACAATAGAGTCTGGCATTTCTGCTGTTAACCAGGTCTCTGTGAAAATCAAGACGCTGCTGTCCCTCTGGGACCGCATGAGGCTCGCTATTTCCGTCATTTTATTTTGAAGGGACCTCACGTTACCCATGACTACGGCGGGAACCGACTTCCTGTTTGTCCCTCTCTTCTCTCGGAGTTTACGTCCAGCCCGTCTGCCTTGTTGCGTTTTCCTTAGGATGTCCGCCGGGATAACGTGACGATCTCCGGGTAAGACGACTGTTCTCCGCAGTTTCATGAGTTCCTCCTTTGTGTAAACGCGGTACGGCGCCGGGCGGGGGGCGGGGCCAGAGCCGGGGGACTCAGAGCCAAAACACATCGCAACGACACGACGAAAACACTCAATCCAGCCGAATAAAGTCAAAACAAGTTAATTTAAAGCGATTCCAGTGTGTGTCCCGATCGTTCGTGAAGTTCCCCTTTCATATAAACGTGTACATAAACGTGTACCGACGACACGCCGTACTTTAGCGCGGCCGGAGGGCGCGGGGAGGGGCTGGTGGGCTCGCTCGGAGCTAGCTCACGTCACAACAACACAACGAACGCAACGAAAAACGCTCAAATCCAGCCGAAAAAAGTCAAAAACAGTTGAATTAAAAAACTATTCCAGCGCGTGTCCCTATCGTACAGTAAAATAGAAAAAATATACTAACTATATTTACAAAATATAGGAGATAAAGCACAATAAGTGTGAGAAAGAAGAGAGAGCGTTTACACCGGGCTGCCAGCTGTACCAGCGCCTTATGACGCGTGATAATCAGCGCCTTATGACGCGTGATAATCAGCGCCTTATGACGCGTGATAATCAGCGCCTTATGACGCGTGATTATTCAGCTGATTGCCTCATGCCTTTGTGCAGTTTAAACATGTCAAAACATGTCAAACATGTCAAGCTGCAGTCATGACACTTCTGAGCAAAGTGACTGTAACTGTGGAAACATGTGGACTCACCCCGCACTCCATATGATGTGTGATCATGAGGCGTGCAGGAGTTCACACTTTCAGTCGGTCCTGCTGAAAAGGCTTTGACCAGCAGCTCTACAGTTTCATGAACATTCATGGACCAATGTGGATGTTTTGGTTAAAAATCATTAGCTGCGGTGTCTCATTGTTAATTAGAAATATATATATATTAAAAATATTCATCAGAATCCTCTAAACACTTCTCTCTCACTCTCAAACTGCCCCTTTATCTCTTGCAGTTGTTTGACGACTTTGTCATCAACTTCCTCCTGCCGAGTTTGGCCCATTGTTTCCAGATTGACATTCTTCATCGGCCTGTTCATGTATTGTACTTAGGCTTGGAAGGCATTTAGGCTGCGTTAGAGAAGGAGAATTGGGAGGACCTCCAGGACAATGTTGGAGCCGAGATTTGGACTCACAAAGCTGCTGCGATCGGCCGTACCTGGAGGACAATTGATGACTGGGCATCCATGCAGTTTTCACTATCCCCGCGATCATGCACGACTCGTAGGTGGGCACCATGTACTTGATGTTTATGAAGGCCACCTTTCCTCCGTAGCGCTCCAGCACCTCCAGAGTCTCCTGGATCAGGTCCCCCACGTTCTGCCTCTTCTGCTGGCTGTAGTCAATCCCGTCCCCGGAGTTTATGTTCATGGACTTGAAGATGTTAAAAATGGGAAGGATCTGTCTGTAATACGGCACCAGAGACTCTCCTATCCTCTCCCCGGCCACCACAAGGTGTTGAATGACTTTTAAGGTGGTGCAGATGATTTGATGGTTCCTCGTGTTTAAAGCGTTGCGGATCGGGGTGATGAGCCTCGGGATGACGGGTTGAATCTTGGGACCTCCGTGCTCCAACATGTCATGGATCCCCTGCCGAGCAAAAAACTCATACGGGTACACGGTCTCGCAAAGCCCGTCGAAAAACAGCGGCAGGTAGAGATGATAGTCCAGGTTATTTATATTGACTTTCCACGCAATACATTTGCCTTTGGGGTCGTGCTTCAGCGCTATGGGGAAATTGCCGTGCTCGTAGAACTTCCGAAACAAGGTCGGTTTGGGCGGACGCTCCCGGAAAGCACCAGCCACAGGAGGTCCGATCACCTCAGAGTTCTTCATCGTCGACTTTGTGGTGAATCCCAACGTTGTCATGTCCGCCTTGTGTTTCGGCATGTCTTTAACTATTCAAAAACAACTAGATAAAATCATTTAAAAATCATTTAAAAAACACAAACGTGACAACTTCATGAGATAATCGTAATGTGAGTGTTCTTCTTTCTTCTTCTTTGGTGTTTTATGGCACTTAGTATCCATATGTTACATTACTGCCACCTACTGTAGACTTTATTCTTTAGACTTTATTTTTTAGACATCTTTAGACTCCCCCTGCCTCCCATTTGTGCAGTCCAACCGTATGTGTTTTATGCTGTTGTTGTTGTTGTTGTTTTATGGCGGTTGGTATCCAAGTGTTACGTTACCGCCACACTTAATGCTTTAGACTTTATTCTTCATTCTTCAGATTCCTACCATCTTTTTTCCAGAGCTGACTCTTCCTCATCTTCCTCTCCTTCTTTGGTGTTTGGCGCGTCCGCTACACGGACTGCTTTCAGAGTCGGATCTCTCCTTCATTGTGGAACTCATCATTGATGATATCATCAAGCTATTTATGATGTCATCAAGTACAACAAGGCTCTGTCTCCTTCTCTCTTTCCCCGACTACAGCAGGTGATGTAACACTTGGATACCAACCTCCATAAAACACCAAAGAAGAACTTCTCTTCTACCTTTCGACATTCTTTGAAGACGTACAACTACAGCAGGTGGCGGTTAATGTACCTTTTTCAGTTGGCTACCAACCGCCATTAAAAGTAACAACAAGAATGAAGTCTTAAGAATAAAATCTAAAGCTTAAAGACTTTCATAGTTTTAGCTAGGTATGAAATGCAAAAGCATGACTTTCTGGATTGAGTGATCTTAACTTGAACCCTTCGGGGGCTTTGTCAGCCATAGCTCCTTGGAACTTTATTCCGGCTCCTGTTGATATTAGTTTACATCACAAACTAAAAAGGGACCGCAGATCAATGTTCAAGAGCTCATTGATAAGCATTCTGATGATGTGTTTATTTATACCGATAGATCTAAGGATCCTGAGAGTGGGCGAACAGGTGCTGCTTTCTTCATACCTGACCTGGAGATAGTGGTCAAGAAGAGATTAACAGACCGTCTTTCTGTCTTCACCACAGAACTCATAGCGATACGATTAGCGATGGAATGGGCTGAATCTACTTTGCAGTGTCACAACATTGTGATCTCTTCTGACAGCCTCTCTGCACTGCAAAGCATTAGATCTGGAAAATCTGATTGACGACAGGATATTCTATAGAGGAAATGCAGTGACGTCACGCCGTCACATGGCACTGCAAGAAAGACGAGCCAGAAAGATCACAGATTTCGGCTAATCTGCGATCTTTCTTGCGTGTTTACGTGCTACTTGAAGTAGCCGACTCAAAAATACATTATGCACGTAAACACGATTTCAGTAGTGTAGTGCTGACGGGAGATTGAATTGAAATTGCTTACTTTGCTAATGCTCACGTACTGGCAAGTTGATGAAGACGGCGTTTTCAGATAGAGTTCCTTAATTCACCCAGCCACAAAGTATTTATAGCCATCCAAGCTCTTGTAACTTTTCAGTGCTTCAGCAGTGTAAAAAGACGATTTGTTGATCAGGTAATTGTATATGTCCAAATTGGGTAGCGTCACTGTCACTGCCGAAGAGCCGCGACTCGCAGAAAACATTGGCTGTAACATGGCTTTCGGCAGGAAGTACTGGTCTGGGCATCCTATCTCACAAATTTTTGATAAATAACGCTCTTTATGAGGGTCTGACAACCTCGCAGCACATTCAGAAAGTCCATAATTTGAACAAAGTTCCGACATCACACTGCGTGTACGTGTATCGTAATGTAGTGGTTTTGCAGTCCACAGGGGCGGCGCTACTCTGAATCACATGACCAGTGACGTCAGGTGCATTTCCTCTATACAGCATCTTCTATCTGATACTCTCTCAGATGCAGATACTTTACTCACATGAGAATGGGCCACACTGGACTCAATAGGTCATGAGTGGGAGAGGCAAAAATCTGACCGGTTTAAAACATCTGACCGGTTTTTCACTGTCAAGCACCAGAAACTTGAGATTGTGCTGGTTCACAGTACGGCCTATGAAAGAGAGGAAACTTTGGCTTTATGGTTTCAAAATAATAAACATATATATATATACAAAGTTTCCAAGTCGAGCCGGCCGCATTGGTGTGAGTTTGAATCCCGACTCTGACAATTGCTGCATGTCCTCCCTTCTCTCTCATCTCATCGAAAAGAAAACGATGCTTCACTCATGTCCAAGCTTCCATCCCCAGCGTGTGATCCTTCAAACATTCTGAGCTCTTTTGCCACCGGAGACAGTAGTTTAGCCAAGTGTGCTTCAGTTTTGTGTCGACGTATGAGACGTTTCAGAAAATGTGCCAAAACGACGTCAGGTCAGAAGTCAAAGTGGGTTGGACGGATTACGGTGAACGGGGACGTGTCTGGACCTCGTGATTATATACGATTATTTTTCTTGGTAAAATGCAGTTATGACGTCCCAGACCAGGGCCAGGCCACACAGGGTTATCAGTAATTATTAGATGGGAGCGCCGTAATGATATAGTCATGGTTGGACTTAATTAAAGATTCTATAATTCTTCATTAAGTATTTGATTCACTGATATTCACTGATACTTATCTGAGAAGACTTCAGGACTGAAACATAGTCTGAGTGGCTCTTAAACGGGTGAAGAACTTATTGTGTGAAAGTTAATGACAATGATGAGGATGTGACCAGTCAATTATTATCATGTCACGAAGAAAGTGGATTTGAAAATATAATTATCTGCTCAGTCCAAATAAAACCCATTAGCTGGAGTGCTCTGATGTGCTCAGATTATTGGTTTTAGCCTTTTGTTACTATGGTTCAAGTCACAAGCCCATTTAAGCAGAGTAAATAAAAATAGCATATTTGTATTTGTAAGCATATGCAAGCTCAGAAATATTAGCCTTTTATCTATTATTTACACGATCAAAAGTCATACAATCAGAAAGACCTGGACAAATGTGTCAAAAAGTGTTTATACTTATCATTGTGCATCCGGGATGCACAATGTCCATGTGGATATTAGAATCAGAATCATTACTGCTTCTTTTCTGTCAAAGTTACAGGCGTGATATAGATAAAAATATACCTTATAGAGCTTCTCTTCATGGACATGGACGGGATTAATGCTGCAACGCGGACATTAGACAAAGCTGTAGGCACTGTATCTGATTTTAACTTTTTTTTAACATGAACAGAACTAGTTCATTTTAAACTCTTCACAGCTCCATGTGTCGGTCACTTACCTAATGCACTCTGATCTGCCTAAATACTCACCACGATGAGTTTGAAAGTGCTTTAAACGAGTCTCTGAGCCTGGAGCGAGATTTGCTGACAAAACATTAGCATGCTAACAAACATTAGAATGCTAAAAAACATTAGCATGCTAACGGCGCGCTTCCTGCTTCTCGGAGAATGAAACACTTTATATTTAGACTCAGAGAAAGTGCGCTGGTCTCATTTTCACACGAATAGAAGCTTTGACAACATTTCTGTAGTTTTATTTCATTACATTTTCAAACACTTCGGGTTCAAAACTGGAAATCTTGTACAGCCCCTTTAGTATAATCTGAATAAAACTACATTTGTAGTACATTTTGCATATTTCTGGGTGGATTTTTCACATGCAAATGATTAAAACAAAAGAATGTAGCAATAATCTACAATACACTTCTTTATTAAACCAATTAAATCGCCTAAAACCAGAGTTAAAACTTACTCAAGACAGAAAAGTCTGGTCTAAATGACTGCTGCCGTCCTCTTGCCTTTGACCCGTTTTAAAGTTGAGAACGGTGTCATTGTTCACAGTTGCGGCTGCGCGTTGGCGTCGCGTCTCCGGCCCTGGCGCTTATTGATGGTCTGGAGGTGCCGAGATGACGACCGGAGCCATGAACCCGAGCGGCCAGAGTGGTGCTCCATCAGCAGCTCGCCTCGGCCTCGTGTCAGCGCCGCGACGACGGGGCAGCGGCGGCGACGGGGCGGAGTCACGGTGACGGCTGAGGATGGCACCGACGAGCTGGAGAAAACACCCGGGATCAATGTTGAGGACAAGGACTCCAGACGACCGCGGTTCATCTGACGACTCCAGAAGAGAAATGAAGAAGGTGTGGAAGGCAAACGAGGACTTCTTAGGTGTATTCGGCCCGGGAGCCTTTTTTAGGACAGATTTCAAGCATAAAATGTCCGTGAAGAATGGGAGGGGCATGGGATACAGGAGCTCATTGGTCATCCATCCTTTTGAACTAAATCAAACTTCATTAGTGCTTCTTCACTTCATTCATTTTAAATTTGTCCTTTCAAATTTGTTTCAACGCAAACATGTTGTGCCAACTTGTGTTTTTGATTCTGCTCCACGATAGCGGCCACTAGGGGCGCCTGCTCCATGTATGTGAGTTTATGGTGAAACTTTGCTAAAGAAAAAAGTATTTAAACTTAACATAAATAATCAGAAAACCAATTCCATTCTATTAAAAAGACAAAACATAGGGTCTGTTCATACAAAATATGTGGTGAAGTATGTGAAACCTGACTTTTGGTTCCCGTGGCAGAACGCTCGACGCTCAGAGGCATCTGGGATCACTATGGATACCTTTATTTAGTAGTTTATTAACCTTTATTTAACCATGTGAGAACTCACTGAGCCCAAGACCGTTTTCACAAGGGTTACCGGGGGCAACGCAAAGACTTCAACAGCCACAAATCATAAAAAAACACACAAAGAACAAACTAAGATTTTACATTTAAATCACGGGTTTTGTAGCATTGACTTTTTTGTTTATTAAAATCTCTTAAATAAAAACAATTCTCCCAACTTCAAATCCGCTTGAAGGGAGTTCCAAGCTGCAGGAACAGCTTAAGAACATGCACTCTTTCCCTAGTCAGTCCTCACACACGGGACAAACGAGCTGTGCGGATCACGTGAGATTGTTCGTATCACAGTCTGCAAATGAGTCGTTTTAATCTACCGTATTTTCCAGAGTATAAGTCGCACCAGCCAAAAAAAATGCATAATATAGAAGAAAAAAACATATGTAAATCGCACTGGAGTATAAGTCACATTTTTTTGGGGAAATGTATTCGATTAAATCCAAGACCAAGAACAGAAATTTCCTCTTAAAATGCAGTTTAAAATAATAACAGATGAGAGAACCTGGTGAATAGGTGTACGTATGCTAACGCTAACACCTTCAGCTACATGACATATGCTAACGCTAACACCTTCAGCTACATGACGTATGCTAACGCTAACACCTTCAGCTACATGAGGCACAGACAGAACTGTGGTAAGTGTCTGGTATGTTAACGTAACATATGAACAGTTATTCAGATAACTATAGCATAAAGAACATGCTAACAAGTTTACCAAAGCATCAGTTTTTTGAGTTTTCAGACAATCTAAACATATTAGGCCTTGTTTTAAAGACAACATTACTAATAATAATAATAGATCCTGGTTCAGTCAGACGTCGGCTCATTTCAACACATAAATGATAAATAAAAAGTGTGGAGAATTTTTGGATTACCATTAGATGAAGTCAAGGGTGGAGGGATTTGTCATGTGGGAATAACATAATGACACGTTTAAAAGCTAAAAAAAAGTCCGTTCGGTCGGACACCGTAACGAACGCATTAGCATAAAGACGGTAAACAAACGGGAACATCTTCTGCCGCAGTGGCACGTTGATAACACTTGGTCCACCGCTTCTCCCCGTTCACCTGCCGAGCTTCAAAGTTTGATTTGATATTTTCGGCGGAGGAGGGAAAGATTAGCCGCTCCTCTGGATCGATCCCGCCGGCTTTTGATTGGCCGATACCAACTTTAATTAATCATCGGGGTAATCAGAGCATATTCCGGGCTCAGCGTGGAGTTTTGAGAACGATCCGAGCGAATATCGATTTACGAGCGCTGCCTTTTTCCTCCGCGAAGCCACAGATTGACCTTTTCAAAGCTGCACAAACAAACCCGAGCGCTTTCACCGAGACGCTCAGGCGCTGAAATGTAGAACGGGACTGTAGAACTGTGCGCGCTAAAAACGTAACTGAACTTAAACAAGGACGAATTCAAGAGGAAGATGCCCGAGTTTGGAACGGCGGAAACAGGAAGTAAGATGTTTAAAGTGACAGGTTTTTACGACGTTCTAATTTTGACTTTATTTGGTGTTTTTATACCGGTCGTACATATAAATGATAGTTTTACAACGATCGAGCAGGTATTTGTGGAGAAAACTTTGAGAAATCTGTTGAAAATGACAGGAAGTGACATCACACCAGGGACATTCATACAGGAAGTGACATCACACCAGGGACACTCATTCCAGTCAAAGTTTATGCAGAATTTACACAAAGAAACAACTTTTTTTTTGACTCTCTAAACATGAATTCAACAAAATAAAGTCACTCTTATGTATTTTTATTTGTCAAATTAAAATAATGAGTTTTGGCCCAGTGTTTGCTGGGTAATTTACTTGTGTGATGTCATCAATTACAAACAGGAAGTGACATTATAAAGCTAAAAAATTAACTATTCTGTCATAACGTTAGAGCAAAATTCAAACTATATTTACATCTTAACTGGAATTTAGCTCAATGAGTGGTCCGACCTGTAGGGGGCGCTTTAAACATGTGTACTTTTAGCTTTAGCTTTAGCTTTAGCTTTAGAACAGCTTTTTCAAACAGAATCGACGCAGAGGGACGACCAAAGCGCGGCCAATCAGCTCTCACCACCGCGGACGGATGCGGACGGCACGCAGCGGTCGCATTTTGACACCGACCGCTTCGACACTTCACTTCACGGGAGGAACGCGTCCGTTTAGGAGGGAGGAAAAGAAACGATGCAACACACTTTGAACGAACGCGCTTTCTGCAAATGAAACTGTAGAAATCACTCACTGGAAAATTAGACGATTAAATAACCCGATTATTCTATCAATCCATCTGAAGTAACTGACACGAGCGATGCATCCGTCGGGAAGATTACTGTGCAGTATTTAGTTGTATTAGGATATGAATACCTGCTTTAAAATGTATTTGGCTGTTAAGCACTCAGTTATACCACAAGAGAACCTATTTTTTGCAACTTGCAAGCTTAGATTACTCGCTAAAATACACACGTTGTATCAAATTCCTCTGATTTTACCACAAAGTGAGAGTACTGCAATACAGCTACTATAGGTTAATATACCATGTATGCAGTTACCTCCCGACACTGAGAATGCGGTTTGACCAGAGAGAAAAACGCTAAATAAATACGTTATATCCGTGTTTCTGAACCGGAGTTATGGGTTTGCAAAGAAGACGGGATTGAATATCGTGTGAATATAATGTACTTTATAGTGAATAACTTTATTGTCATGCGCAGTGACGGCAGAAAGGTACAAGCACAAACTATACTACAAACACATTCAAATCAAATTAACATGTTCTTTTAAGTTAATATAAATTATGTTCTCGTCCTTGATAACATCAATATTAATGGGCATCAATATAACGTATTTTCTGGAGTATAAGTCGCACCAGCCAAAAAATGCATAATAGAGAAGAAAAAAGCATATATAAGTCGCACTGGAGAATGAAATGCGGTTGCAAGTGTGAAAATAACAAATAAAATCACATATAAGTTGCTCCGCAGTATATAAGTATAAGTATATAAGTATAAATATAAGTATAAGTCGCACCCCGGCCAATACCGTGAAAAAAAGTGCAACTTATTGTCCGGAAAATACGGTACATAAGAGGGATGCTGATATAACACTAGAATACCGTATTTTCCGGACTATAAGTCACACCTTTTTTCATGGTTTTGCCCGGGGTGCGACTTCTACATGTTTTTTTCTTCTCTATTATGCATTTTTTGGCTGGTGCGACTTATAGTCCGGAAAATACGGTAAACAGATTTCTTTAGCCGATTGCAAGCGAATAAATGTGTACAGAATCAGTGCGTTTCACCATGACAAAACCACAGTACCAGGAGAAGTACGAGGTATTTGTAGTAGTATTTCTCCCTCTGCAGTGGCTCTGAGTGCTCCCCCTACAGTCCCCCCCCCCCGGTGTGATCCCGCCCCCCCCGCCGTGGCAGAAGAGCGCGTCCCGCCGCACACTGCCTCCGTGTCCCTCTAATAAGTCCCCAAAAAGCCCACATCAAAGGCCTTTCAGAGCCACTTTGGGTCATTTAACTGGCGGCTTTCATCTCTGGCTCCGGTGTGTGCCATCACCGAGCTGTTTGTTCAAAATGGGCCCCTAATCACGGCACTCTCGTCCCCGCCAGGCCCCCGCGCTAGGCCCCCGCGCTCGGCCCCTGCTCGGCCGTCTGGGAGGACCCGTTGCATGTTTACACCGGCGCCTCGGGACTCACGGTGTAGAGAAGATAAAATTATTGTCTATTTTTTTAGTTCAGAGACAAAAAAACAACAATAATTCAACATTGGATAAAACAGTTTTAATAAAGCGAAGCTCATTCTCCTGTTTTACACGTGTCGTAGATTCTGCTTTTGTAAAACTAACATAAAGAGGTTTTAAACTAAAGATGTCAATATCGACGTGACATGAATCGTAGTGAAGGATCTAATAAACACTTCCCTGATCACCACTTGATGACATCACAAGGTGGACGTATAGACGTGCGTTTAGAGCCAGATAATCAGCAACAAGAATCAGTGCAATAATAATCAGTGTAATAAGTGCAATATGAATATACAACAGCCCGGAGCCCGGAGCCCGGAGCCCGGAGCCCGGAGCCCGGAGCCCGGAGCCCGGAGCCCGGAGCCCGGAGCCCGGAGCCCGGAGCCCGGAGCCCGGAGCCCGGAGCCCGGAGCCCGGAGCCCGGAGCCCGGTGACTTTGGGCCTTGGTGTTTTGAATTGTGCTCTACATCTAAACGTGCTGCTGTAAATAGTTTATGTTTTAGATTTCTAATAATAGAATATTTTCCTGAGGTTTGTTTAAATGTTCGTTAGTAATAAGCACACGCCCCTTTTTCTCAAAGCCGGGAATCAAATTTTGAAACCGTGAAATAATGAAAGGTGCATTTAAACTCTTGTAACTCACTCCTCGCTCTCACAGATCAGGAGTTTTCACACACATCAGACGCAAACGTGACGCAGCCAATCAGCAGCTCTCATCCCAAAGTGTCACTCAACAAATATACGGCTATTTCCTACAAGTTTGAACAGATTAAATATATATATATATATTTTTTAACATAATCCAGTCGCAAAACAAAACAAAAATATTCCACCTTCACCACATATTTAGACACAAAAAGACAACATCATACATAAAACATTTTTTTTAAATAAACCGAAAACAACACCAGTATTTCAATGTGTTTTAGGAGGTCATATATTTCTTTCCAAAATTATTTTATTTATTCATTCATTTTTTATTTTTTATTAATTAATTTATGTTATATATTTTATATACAATGTTATCCATTGTTGTATTTATACATTTTCAATTGTTATTTGCCCATCACAAATGAACAGACATCACAGATTAAATATTTCATAAACAGAAAATATAAATCATTTCAATGGGACCAACATCATGTCTTTAAAACTATATTTCACTGTATTTCTCGCCTAAAGCATCAGATTTATATAATGACCATGAAATATCACGGCACCAAAAAAACGGCTCATTTTCAGAAGCTGCTTTGGCTGAAATCAATGTTTCTATTAATATTTCAAGTGGGTCATGTTCAATGTGTGACGAGAGCGAACACAAACATGGAGGTGGAGACACACAAACATGGAGGTGGAGACAAAAACATGGAGGTGGAGACACACAAACATGGAGGTGGAGACAAAAACATGGAGGTGGAGACACACAAACATGGAGGTGGAGACAAAAACATGGAGGTGGAGACACACAAACATGGAGGTGGAGACAAAAACATGGAGGTGGAGACACACAAACATGGAGGTGGAGACAAAAACATGGAGGTGGAGACACACAAACATGGAGGTGGAGACAAAAACATGGAGGTGGAGACACACAAACATGGAGGTGGAGACACACAAACATGGAGGTGGAGACACACAAACATGGAGGTGGAGACAAAAACATGGAGGTGGAGACACACAAACATGGAGGTGGAGACAGACAAACATGGAGGTGGAGACACAAACATGGAGGTGGAGACACAAACATGGAGGTGGAGACAATCAAACATGGAGGTGGAGACACACAAACATGGAGGTGGAGACACAAACATGGAGGTGGAGACACAAACATGGAGGTGGAGACACTCAAACATGGAGGTGGAGACACACAAACATGGAGGTGGAGACACAAACATGGAGGAGCAAAGACACACAAACATGGAGGTGGAGACACAAACATGGAGGTTTGAGACACAAACATGGAGGTGGAGACACTCAAACATGGAGGTGGAGACACACAAACATGGAGGTGGAGACACAAACATGGAGGTGGAGACACACAAACATGGAGGAGCAGAGACACACAAACATGGAGGAGCAAAGACACACAAACATGGAGGTGGAGACACAAACATGGAGGTGGAGACACAAACATGGAGGTGGAGACACACAAACATGGAGGTGGAGACAAAAACATGGAGGTGGAGACACACAAACATGGAGGTGGAGACAAAAACATGGAGGTGGAGACACACAAACATGGAGGTGGAGACAAAAACATGGAGGTGGAGACACACAAACATGGAGGTGGAGACACACAAACATGGAGGTGGAGACACACAAACATGGAGGTGGAGACAAAAACATGGAGGTGGAGACACACAAACATGGAGGTGGAGACAGACAAACATGGAGGTGGAGACACAAACATGGAGGTGGAGACACACAAACATGGAGGTGGAGACACACAAACATGGAGGTGGAGACACAAACATGGAGGTGGAGACAATCAAACATGGAGGTGGAGACACACAAACATGGAGGTGGAGACACAAACATGGAGGTGGAGACACAAACATGGAGGTGGAGACACTCAAACATGGAGGTGGAGACACACAAACATGGAGGTGGAGACACAAACATGGAGGAGCAAAGACACACAAACATGGAGGTGGAGACACAAACATGGAGGTTTGAGACACAAACATGGAGGTGGAGACACTCAAACATGGAGGTGGAGACACACAAACATGGAGGTGGAGACACAAACATGGAGGTGGAGACACACAAACATGGAGGAGCAGAGACACACAAACATGGAGGAGCAAAGACACACAAACATGGAGGTGGAGACACAAACATGGAGGTGGAGACACAAACATGGAGGTGGAGACACACAAACACGGAGGTGGAGACACACAAATATTGGGGGTGGAGACACACAAACATGGAGGTGGACACACACAAACATGGAGGTGGAGACACAAAAATGGAGGCGGAGACACACAAACATGGAGGTGGAGACACACAAACATGGAGGTGGATATACACAAACATGGAGGTGGAGACACACAAACATGCAGGTGGAGATACACAAACATGCAGGTGGAGATACACAAACATGGAGGTGGAGACACACAAACATGCAGGTGGAGACACACAAACATGGAGGTGGAGATACACAAACATGGAGGTGGAGACACACAAACATGGAGGTGGAGACACACAAACATGGAGGAGCAAAGACACACAAACATGGAGGTGGCGACACAAACATCGAGGTTTGAGACACAAACATGGAGGTGGAGACACACAAACATGGAGGTGGAGACACACAAACATGTAGGAGCAGAGACACACAAACATGGAGTTGGAGACACAAACATGGAGGAGCAGAGACACACAAACATGGAGGAGCAGAGACACAAAAACATGGAGGTGGAGACACAAACATGGAGGTGGAGACACACAAACATGGAGGTGGAGACACACAAACATGGAGGAGCAGAGACACACAAACATGGAGGAGCAAAGACACACAAACTTGGAGCTGCAGAGACACACAAACATGGAGCTACAGAGACACACAAACATGGAGGTGGAGACACACAAACAGGGAGGAGTAGAGACACACAAACATGGAGCTGCAGAGACACACAAACATGGAGCTGCAGAGACACACAAACATAGAGGAGCAGAGACACACAAACATGGAGCTGCAGAGAGACACAAACATGGAGGTGGAGACACACAAACATAGAGGAGCAGAGACACACAAACATGGAGCTGCAGAGACACACAAACATGGAGGGGCCTGGCATAGAAGGTGAACTGTTTTAGAAACTGCAGTAATCAGTGCAATAAGAATCAGTGAATTCAAACTATTTTAGATACTGCAAATGCACAAATGCAAACGTCACGGCCGTCCTTTAACTGAGAAGTGACGTTCGTTGGTGTGGGATTAGTGGCCACAGAGCGCCAATCCCGCCCCCGCAACGGAACGCCAGCCCTTCATCTGGCATCTCGTGCCACTGTTGAACATTCTAGGCAAAGCAACACCATCTCCACCAGTGTAGCGCTAAACGCAGCCATTCTACAACGTCAACATCATTTGCTGAATCCTATTATCTGACACTATTTTAATTTCATGCCTCTCCACACCTCTCTCTCTCTCTCTCTCTCCATCCCCCTCTCCCTCTCGCCCTCCCTCTCTCCCTCCCTCTCAGTGTGAACAAAGCGCTTCCATCACAAACAATGCATATGTAATGAGAGCAGGCGCATTTCGTCAAATGTCTCCTCTGCCTTTGCGCTCTCACTTTCTCTCTCTCTCTTTCCATCCCTCTGTATGTCTCTCACACCTTCTCCAGCTCTTCGATTTCCTTCCCTCTATCTCTTCCTCTGTCTCTCCCTCACCTCACCTCTCTCTGCCATCCCTTTTCCTCTTTCCCCTCACACTCTCCCTCTTTTCATTTTCACTTTCATCTCTCTCGTCTCGCTCCCTTTCTCCTTCCCTCTCCCTTCGCCCGACCCTACTTCTTCCTCCACTTCGTCCATTCCTCTCTCTTTCCCTCCCGCTGTATCGCTTTGACCCTCTCCTCCACTCCGTGCATCCTCCCTTCCTCCTCTCATACCTGCACCCCCCCTCTTCTTTTGCACTCTTTCACCCCTCCTCTTTAGTGCCCTCCTCCTCTCTCTTCTCTCCGCACTCATCTCGCTTCCTTCCTTCCTTCCTTTCTCTCTCTCTCTCTCTCTCTCTCTCTCTCTCTCCCTCTCTCTCCCTCTCCTCTCTTTCGTGCCTCATCTCTACCCCAGAGCTGTCAGATTTCCTTCCAATTAACGTATATCGGTTTCGGTCCAACGCTGCTGCAGCTCTCCTGGCACAAAACTTCTCAAACTTTGCGTAAATGCTATGAATGCTGTCTCCTCTCTCTCTATTTCACTCCCTCTCTCTTCGCCCTCCCCCACCTCTCTCTCTCTACATATCTCCTATTAGATTTCTCTTATCTGTTTTCCTCTCTCTCTCTCTCTCTCTCTCTCTCTCTCTTTTCCTTGCCTCTTTACTTCTACTGTATCTTGGCACTCGTCTTTCTGTCCTTCCCTCTCGCCCCTTATGACTCTCTTCTCTTCTGCTCTCCTACTTTCTTTCCTTTCTCTCTCTTGTCAAGTCGTTTGTCTACCGTTCTTGTCACTTCTTTCTTTTATTTCCTTTCTCTTTTCTCTCGTGCTACAATTCTCTTTTCCTTTCTCTCTTCTTTCTTTCTTTTCTGTCCCATCGACTCTCTTGGCCACCGTCTTTCTTTTCTGTGACTCCTCATCCTCTCACTCTCGCTCTCTTCCCTTCTTTTCTTTCTCTCTCCTTTGTTACCACGCTACCTCTCTGCTCTGACTCTTTCCCTTTCTCAGCTTCTCAAACGTGTTAATCTTATGAATGTCATCTCCTCTCCTCTCTCTCTCTCTCTCTCTCTCTCTCTCGTACATCATCTCTCTTCTCTGCATCCTCTCTCTCTCTCTCACGTTTCTCTCCTCCCCCTGTCTCCTCTCATGATCATTCTCTTTCCTTCTATCTCTCCCCCTCCCACCTTTCTACCCTTATCTCTTCCATTTCTCTCTCTTGATCTCCACCTCCTCTCTCCAGCTTCTCTCTGTCTTCTCTGTCTGCCCTTTCCATACTTCTCTCTGCTTTTTTTCTCACTCTCTCTTTCTCTCTCGCTCGCTCTCCTTGTGTCCTCTCTTTATCTTCTTTCTACTTCTCTTCCTTTCCCTCTTTGGGCCACCTGTCAACCCCTCTTTCTTCCACATCTCTCTCTCTTGCTTTCTCTCCATATTTCACTTTCATCTCTCTCTCCGTCTCTTTCCACCTGCTCTCTTTAGCTTCCTTCTATCTGTCTGTCTTTCTCTTACTCCTCTGTCTACAGTTCCACGCTTCTCTTCTTCTTCCCTCTCTCTCTTACATTTCTTTTCTCTCCCTTTCTCTCCTCGTCTCCGCCCTTTAGCTTTCCTTTTTCCTCTCAAAAGTCTCTCTTTCCTTCGTCTCCTCACCCTCTCTCCTTCCCCTCCCCTGTCTCTCTCCTTTATTCCTTTTCTATACACTACAGCTTCTCTTTCTCTTCTCTCACTTCTCTCTGCACTTTCCCATCCTTGCGTTCTTTTCTCTCTTCCCTCACGTCCCTCGCTTCTCTCCGTTCCTCTCCTCCGCAGATGAAGTGATTGCCAAATAGAAGCCGTACTCGTCTCCTTCGCGCCGTAGGTAAACAGCGGAGGAGGCGACGAAGGAGGCAACGAAGGAGGCGGCGAAGGAGGAGGCGGCGTGTGCCTTTTCATTTTGGAGACAAACACTTGAATAAAAGAACGAGGGATATGAGAAAGTTTGCACGGCAGTTTACGGACCTGAGATTATTACAGTTTATATAGGTTTATATTGGAGAAGCAGGTCAGGTCAAAATAACACAAAAAGAGATTATTTCACATTATTTTTGGTTTAATCACTAAATAATCAGATTCAACACTAAAATGATGCTTTTGGGACTTTCACAATAACAGATTCTGATGTGGAATATGTCGCTGGGGAAGCAAATATCACAATAAAATATGATATTGAAACTTTGTAATACTGACATAATAATAATCCTAAAGGAGTATTATTTCTTTGGACCATATTTTTAAATGAATCATATAATAAAAATACAAAGAAAACCTAAAAAAAAATCCACAAGCTGCAATAAGTGTTTGGTTGCTTGGGTCGATCAAACTTTTTATTAATTGACATTTTTTTCCAAACAAAGGTTTATATGAAAAAAGATGAAAAAATTGGGTCAGCTGGAGTTTTTGGAGCAATTGATCAATTTATTCATGCTTTTTTGGGGCTAGTTTCTTGATACTTTTCTGTACGCAAAGTTGTGACCGAGTTATTGCATTTCAGTTACATTTTATGATCTTTTCTGTGCGTTTTAGACGTACGTTCAGGTTGTGAAAATTCTCCGTTTTCCGAGCGCATTCTGTCGCCCTAAACCTTCTGAAAACTGTGAAAACCACAACCAGTTCACGTTAAACAGTTTGCAGCGGTCACTTTATTCAAGCATTCGTAGCGTCCAAATAATTTTATAAAGTTTATAAGTGTTTTTTTCCTCCGACACATCAAAGCTAACGACAACTAGCATGCTAACACCTTGCTTGCTAGCTCACAGAGGATAAAAGCACTTCATAATTAGCAGTTTTGACACTATATCTGTACTTACATCATGAGTCAGACCCTCTGCAGGTCAAATGTTCCAAAAGCACTTCCAAATTTAATAAGAAAGTTCAATATCGTGATTAAATTTACGTATGAATAGTTTCCGTTCTAAATGCACTTTCCTCCACACTTGATTCCTCAGAACAGCAGAAGCATCAGCGCCGTGTTTGCTCCCATCTGGTGCTACAGAGGAATTACGGAAAAGTCTGGCAGGGTTTAAAGTTTTCGTTTGTTTACCGGCGCCAAATGAGCGGAATTAAAAGAAGATGGTGGAAGGTGTTTTAAGCTCGTTATGCGCCGCGGGATTGTTAGCGGTATGTTTCCTCCTGGGACTTTCCCCAACGCTGATTTAATAATGAGGAGTTTATCCAGGAATAGCGGCCTTTGTTGAGATTATGTGACGTTTGCGTTTGAGGAATATTTATCGGGAACAGCTGGAGCGGAAATGGATAATTGCGCGGCTGTTATTCGAGGATTAGTTCAATTATATTATGGGTGTTATATTTCCGTTTCGAGCAACGAATCTGGATTTTTTTTATGGATTATGAAAACTTAATCTAGGTCAAGGCTATTCAACATCAGGCCCAGGGGCCAAATCAGGTCCTCCAAGTGATCCACGTGCCATTTTCCCAAATATTAAAACAGAACAAAAAAAGCATTGTTAACTGGTTTAATTCTGGTCTGTGTTAGCACCATCTTAGACCAGGTTAGTCCTGGTTCAGACCTGGTTGGTTCTAGTCCAGTCCTTGTTTAATTCTGGTTCAGTTCTGGCACTTTTGTAACACAATGTTGCTAAAGTATTTGTCACAAAAATATAATCGATCAGCAGTTATTTTATTGTATTAGATTAACTCAATTTATCGAACTAGACCCAAAATGTTGTGACAGAAGCCTTGGCCCTTCCCAAAAAATGGCCCTGAGGAAACTGAAATTTAATAGCTATGATCTATGTCATTCCATTAACGTTCTGGTTCTATTGACACAAACGGTGCACCTTTAACTTTACAGTACAATCACTGTTCAATATAGAACACAAAACACACATCCTGGTACTGGTATTACCAATCCCTCCCATCCATTTAAATAAGGCAATGCACTTCATCTTCCAGCTTCAGTTTCAGTTCATTCATGTTTGCAGGTTTCAGTGGCGCTTGAACATTTCAGGCGCATTATTATGTGGACTCCAGCTAATCTGGACCGCTAACAATCTACACACAACACTTTACACGTGCTAATGTTTTCTAACGAGGCTCTGGCGTGGCTCACGTTTGGTCGATGGTCGTCATCTAAATATGTCACGTAAATACATAAAAGTCACTTCAAGGCCAAAAGATGAGATAGTCAAATATCCTCAGGTTTCCATGGACACAGCGTTTGCTCAATTGCCACAGAAAGAACTATTTCAAACGTTTAATTCTATCATTAAAAGTCCTCAAAATGGCGTCGCTGAAACACGTGGATATTACGCACACATTAGACATTATAATTTGAATATAAACCAACACTACGCATAAGCCGAAACGTTAGCCGCCGGCACTGAACTTGTTTCGCCGTGTAAAGAAACCGAGCGCCATAACGATGAGAACGAGCCTGTGAGCGGTAGAGGCTTTAAAAACGCAGAGGAGCTTTGCGAATGGCGCACATTTTGAGCTCTTTGCGGAGGAAAACGGCCAAAACGTGTAAACGGAACACGACTCCGGGTTGTTTTTTTTGGGCGTTTTTTCAGAGTTTTTTTTTATGACTCTTGGGTGTCATAAAAGGCACTGATACATACAGTAAATGATCGTTTTTAAAGCACGTAAAGACAATAAAACGCTTAGACTTCAGATGAGATTCAGCGGGCTTCAAACCGAGCGCTCGTGGCAAAGTAAAATGAGCCAAGGACAAAGCTTTTCCTCTTTCTAATCTTCTCCAAACCAATATGTCTGGTGTTTAAAATGCACGGTTCCATTTCCATATTCTTTTCAGCAGACGCTCTCTATCTCACGCGGTAACGGGGGGAAATTATTTGAGTTAATCAATTAAAAATTCCCCAGTGATGAATTAGATTCGGCGTGCTTATCATAATTAAACATCCACGCGGTCGACGCCGTCCCGCGCTCGCAGTCTTTCGGCGGTGGCGGCGGCGTTGGGGACGATTATTGAAAAAGAAAAGTCTAAATGGATGAGACGGGGGGGGGGGGCGGGCGGACGGGAGTGGGATTCTCCGAGGATGTGGTCAGAACTACGATGAGAGAGAGCGATACAGCAAAAAATGTATCACAATGTGTTTCCTTCCATTGATTCATCACAGTTTTCGAGTACTTTGAGCGTATTTTCGCCTCGCTGCCGATCCGGGTCCGATGAGTTTTCAACCTCTTTCAGTTTTTTTGTTACTGTATTTTCCAGAGTATAAGTCGCACCAGCCAAAAAAAAGCATAATAGAGAAGAAAAAAACAAATAAATCGCACTGGAGTATGAAATGCGGTTGCAAGTGTGAAAATAACAAATTATATCACATATAAGTCACTTCGGAGTATGTATATAAGTATAAATATAAGTATAAGTCGCACGCCGGCCAAGACTATGAAAAAAGGTGCGACTTATAGTCCGGAAAATACGGTATATACGATTACAAATTTTACCTCTGACTTTGATGAAAAACAGAATACACTTATAATATTTTCTGCAGTATAGACAGATAACTAGTGAAGAGTTTACTATTTCTTAACTCTATTGTACTATTTATTTATTTTTATGAAATGTCTTTAAAGTTTGTGTTTTACAGTGCATCCGGAACGTTTTAACTTTTTCCACATTTTGTTATGTCACGGCCTTTTTCTAAAATTGTTTACATTCAACATTTGCTTCGGAATTCTGTAAACAATATCCCACAATGACAACGTGAAATAAGGTTGTTTGAAGTCTTTGAAAGTGTATTAGAAATAAAACAGAAAAAGCACTTGTACATAAGTATTCACAGCTTTTGCTCAACACTTTGATGCATCCTCAAGTCTTTTTGGGTCAAACGCTACAAGCTTCACGCATCGAGCTTCACGATCTTCACGAGCATCAGTTCTCAGGCATTTTCAGATCGCTCCAGAGACGTTCAGCCGCTGCTTTGTTCTCGAGTGCTTAGGGTCGTGTTGTTGGAAGATGGACCTTCGGCCAGGTCTGGTGTGTGATTTTTTGTTTTAAATCAAATTTTTCATGTGGTCGTTTACGTGAAGAGAAAAACGTGACTGCCGTTTGTGTCTGGTGTGAACGGAATGAAGCTCGATGTGGTTGTTCATTGCCTCTGTCATTGCACCAGAAGCGCTTAAGCCCTCGCTCGGCCGACTCCTTCACAATCTCCTTCAAATCCCGCCCAATTATGGTACGAACCCTCCATTTTTGCCTGGATTGATCCGTCATCGCGTATATTGATTAGTTCACAAACTTCTTCCTTCTTCCACTGACAGTTTTCGGCTCCTTCGTCTCTCCACTTTGACTCTGAATTGTGACGTTTATCCCGGAAATGTGGCCTAGCGGTGACGTTCAGGTCGGACGAACCGCACCCGAGGGTTTCGTCCGCCCTGAACGTCTCAAAGTGCGGATAATTATTGGGTTGATTTCCATATATACGAAAGTGGCCTGGGTCGCATTTGGAAAAATCCTGAAAAAATGGGATGCAGGTCACATAAAGATCAGATACAGGTCACAAAGAGATCTGACCTGCAGCGTGATCCAGAGTTTCCAGGTTGAAACGTCACTCTGGCTCTGATATGACGGTTAAAGACTGGGGACTGAACATGGCTTTGACTGACAGTCTAACACACTCTTAAATCAGTATTATGATCATTACAGTGTATGTATACAGCGCTTTTCCACCTTCACGGCACTCAAAGCACTTCACGAGGCGATGTGCGGGACGTGTCTTGCCTTAGGACACATCAACAGCAACCATCGGGTCACTGGTTCTGGTCCAGATTCTGGCATGCTGATGTGGTCACTATCCACAGTCGTTATATCTACTTTTCGTTTAAAAACAAATTAAAACAGCTTTAAAAATGGATTTATTGAACATAAACAGCCAGTGCCATGAAACTCTTCCTTCCAGCATCTGAAACCTCCGGCTTTTACAGACAGAGGATTGGCTCCACACCTCCCAAAGCTGATCATGGACGTGTTGGATCTCGATGTCATTAAGAATCAAATTAAATGAACTGCCCACGAAGAAATGACTGGACAGTAGCACTTCTGTAGCCACGGAGACGCCTCAGACTAGTTTCCTGACGCCATATTTCTAACTTGAGTGACATAGTTTGTAGTCAACAGCACTAATGTGATTTCGTTTTTCACATTCTTGTTGTCGATCCTGTGAAAATACCAGATATCGAGCAATATTAAAAACAAGTCTGGACCTCAACATCAAACTATAGAACTAAGAACACAAACCAGACAATCACACTTCCTGGGTCCTTTTTCACTCATGGTGCTCTGCCTGAACGTGAACGCGGGTGCTTTCTGTTGCCGTGGTTTCCTCCCCCTCGTCGACGGTGACGGCGGACACTCGGCCGCGGCGGCTCCGAGGGAAGCCTTGGCCGAGTCTCGAGTGGCGGCGAGGGCGTTTGGCATTTGAAGGGCAACGATGAGTCTGGCGTCGACTGGAAACGGAACCGGCCGCGGATAAAGGCGTCAATCAAAAATAATGTTGCGACGCGTCCTGTAAAGTCTGAGTCTTTCAAAGTCTGTCAAAACGGAAACAAAGTCAACGGGGCTAACGGACGCAATCGGTTCGTTCACACGTGCGGCGGCCATGTTGGATCCACTCGCCAACGTAAACAAACGTAAACTCCAAAGGAAATCTGCATATGTAATGGTTAGGAAAAGCACTTTAATTTAAATGCACATTTATGTTTGGCATATTGTTATTATTTTCAAGAGTAAATGCCATGTTTCATTCAATTATTACAAAATATGACTGCATTACTGTTGTTTTTATTTTGGAACGCACACCGGGTGAAGTGAACACTGGGGGAAGCTTGAGTTCCGTCTCGGTCATTAAACCACTGACTTGAGACGTGAACGGCCGCTGTTGTTTCTCTTACTCAAGTTTTATCCCCAGGCTCCTTCAGGGTCCGTGGTCATAACACATAAACTGCCCAAATACCAGGACAGTCCTAATCTTTACAATCAGCTGTGGCGCCAACATGGACACGACGACAGTATCGGCTTCGCTTGGGCGAGTTTTGAACGAAATGCATATTCATAATGCGCATTTGTAATTGGCGTACAGGTCAAACACGGCGGACTCAAAAAAATCTTCCAATCACTGAAACGTGGCGTGTGTCTGAAACTTTCCACGTGCTAAAAGCGCTGCACTACAAATGAACGAGGTGAGTTTAGGACAGTGGCGTAGTGGCTAGTGCGGTCTCGTGTTTGACTCCCAGGCGCATTTCTGTGCAGCGTTTGTATGTTCTTCCTGTGTCTGGTTTTCTCCTGGTTCCACCATTTACCCTTCCATTACAAACATGTACAACAGACTCCTCCCCTAAAAAGACCATAAATCTCAGAGGGACGGTCCATTGTAAGTCGATGTAAAGTCGTCAAAAAGCCGTGTGACAGACCCTGATTGCACCGCTGTCTGAGTGATGTCATTTGGCAGAAACAGATGCTAAAATATTGCAATAGATCAGATCCTCCAGCTCAGGGTAAAAAATAGGCTCTTTAATATATTGTGATGTCACCTGAGCCAACCCATTAAAACAGATTCTGAAAACTATGACCATACAACTGTCAAAACTGGGACTGTCCGTGTGAAACAAAAAGTGGCTCAAAGTTCATCGACTTCTGTCAGCAGAAGCTATCATTTTGAAGGTAAAAAAAAAGGTAAATGACGTCAAAATACAAGATTAATTTGACAACTTGACGACCGATTCTCCAACATTGATCACGTTCGTAGATTTCCTGTTTTGGGATTTTAATTTTCAAGACCTCGCGCCTCCCATAGAGTTAAATAAATCCTCGTCTTACATCTGAATTTGCGACGTCAAATTCCTGAAAGTCGAAAATGGAACACACTCTGCACACAGCCCCACTTTTACCCAAAATAACCCCGTATTTCCATCGCCCTGATCTCCTTCCGGCATTATTCAGCACAACGAGCAGAGCCAGCGTGAGTTAGCGATGCCCTACCCCAGGTCTGCCTCCGCTCCCGTCGTGCTAATGCTACCTGGCTGCGGAAAAAACAAAGACTTTCATCTGAATAGACCGCCTGTGCCATCCACCGTCCCGGGCTGCGTTGTCTTGTGTTGCAGATCAATGCGTGCGGTAATAGGACTTGGCCTCGGATCGCTCTGATGATAACTGGATGGAATAATTACGACGGAGAGAGAGAGAGCGCGAGTCGACGATGAGAAAGCGCCGTTGTTTCTTTTGACGGGCGCAACGCGAGTCGGATCAAAGACGGCGCGGGAAAGACGGCGGCCATATTGTTCCAAATGAAATTAAGAAGAAAGAGGTTGAACAAAAGGCCATGGGAGGTCCTCCGCATCGAGATGAGGAAAGTTTGTATTGGATCTGTCTCGTCTCCCGGAGGTTTACTTCAAAAACTGCTCTGTTACAGACTTGGAACAGTGTAAAATCTCAGTATTGATTGCATTTTTTATTCGATTGACGTATCGGCGATGCACTTTATAAGTTAGTTGGTCCTTGTTTTGGGAGGCTCAAATAAGTCTTTGACCTCAAGTCCAGTCCCAAGGTAACGCGTTTGTGAAGGTTTTTTATTGTTTTGTGAATCCAAATTTCCAGTGAACAAACAGTTTTTGTGTTACTGATTTTGTAAAGGGTCATTCAAGACACGTTTCTGGTCACAAATAGAGAAGTGTGAAGGTCGTGTTCCGGTATATTACTATGAAGTGCATCTAACCATCAACGAGAAGAACGTTTACGCATCAAGTCGCCTCAAGTCGCTGAGCCAAGTCCAAAGTAGAGTTCCAAATTTTTAACAAGTCTGAAGTCATCCAAATCATAATAACTCTGCATTACTATAGTATGTTTTTCTCTCTTCTTCAACTTTTGCCCCTTTGTGTTAGAGATCTCGTTGTTTTGGCACTTCCAGTCGACCGGGAATTCCTTTCTCTTACGAAGAGAACAATTAAAAAGTCTCGCCGCTAAAATATGATATAAAGTCGGTTGATCTGTGTAAAATGTCCAATGTTCATGTGACCAACAAGTCCACACTGCACCGATCCTCTGTGCAGAACGTATTTGTGATTTAGATCGTTGCCCTTTTTAAAATAGTACAACCGGAAGAAGGATTACAACAGAAGGCGGCGCCCAAGGAAACTTCCGGGATAAGGTGAGTCAGCCGACCTCCATGCCCCATGTGAACGGCATCCAGCTTAAAAGCTTTACCAAGCTGCTATGCCGATCGTAGTAGAGATTTTCTTTGTAATCCTTCAAAAAGGTCCTTGAAATGTTATTACTTTGCCTGGAATGTTCTAGAGTTTGCTACAAGCAAGGAACACTTTCAGGTATTATTTAAAGTTTGTTTTTTTAGAAATTCTATTCATTTTATGTTTGTAGAGCCACAAATTACAACAGCTGAGTGTCAAAAAATTGCTGTTTCAACCAAAAAAACTTTAGTAAATCAAACAAATAAACAGTAATTTTCTCAATAAAAGACAAGCCAATAATTCAGCAATAAAAAAAAGTCTTGCATTACCCATCTACCCATCTGATGAGGTTCATGTGGTCATCCGATAATGTATTCAACATGTTTAATTTTTGACTGGGGTGAGGGCAAACACTGGAGTAAGAATGCGTGATTGTAATGCAGAAACGTACACATGGGACGATAAACCGGGACGATGGGTGCGTTTTACTCTCACACTCCTGGGATACGGCCCTGAAGAAGTCGGACTGCAGATGGCGCTGTTGTCCGGCCTCTACTGGCGGAAGGACAACATCAAAAAGTGCGTGAATTAGAAGACAACGCACACGGCGACGTCACGAGACAGCTTCGATCATTTTAGTTTACAATTCATCCCTGTTAATATGGACTCTTAGTTAGTCCAAGGTTTATATTTTAAGAAAAACACCAAATGAAACCCAACCACGAGCGAGACATCCCATCCCCTGCTATTCCCCCGTATCTCCAGATCTTGCAGCACAATCATGCCGGTGTACTCCGGTCTGACTAAAGGCGTCGTATGCAATTTAAGGTGTGGAGATGAGGTTAGCAGGCGCGCACATCCCTGCGCCGTCGTCTGCACAGGAGTGGGTTTGTTTTGGGCCGAATGCGCAGTGCGAATGTGTCAAAAGCATCTCCGTCTCTCAGCGGGGAGCCCCGAGGTTCAAGGAAACAGCCAGACATCAGCAGTCCCATCAGATCACGCCGTTTCCAAGCGCAATTTCGCGGCTCCGAGTCGGGGAGTGGTGCAGGGAAAATTACAGTAGTCAGAGTTGAGATGGGCCCGGGATAATGGCACGGGGATGAGGCAGCACACACACACACCCTCGCACTGCAGCCGAGGAGACAACAGCAAGGTTTGAGGTACAAGCAACTACACAATATGCATACATTTTAAAGATTCTAACGGTCATTTTTCACGTGACCGTTTAATGAATGTCTTAACGCCCTCTCTCCCCATTTCGCACTTCCGCTGCTCTGTCAATTTTCTCCTATGTAAGCATTTTTTTTCAGTATTAATACTTAAATTGAGGATCCGGTGGGGAGGTAATAATAACAGATATATCCTGATATTGTATTTGGCTGTCACAGTATAATGAATCGCATCTTCCTTATTTGCATCAACAGCAACAAACAGAGAGAACAACAACATCAGAGAGTCAATGAAATGAAGTAAAGGACTGTGCTGCTTTTGACAATGTCGATCATGGTGTCCTGTCACAGAGACTAGAGGACTGGGTGGGCATCACTGGCACTGCCCTAAACTGGTTAATCTGGAAGACAGGAAGTACTTTGTGTCTCAGACCACATGATCCTGACCTGTTGGGCGCCTCAAGGGTCAGTCCTGGGACCCCTTCTGTTCAACCTCTACATGCTGCCGTTAGGGCCGGGAAAATGTGTCCTATCACAATGATGCAGACAAGTCAGATCTATGTTTCACTGTCGGCAGGTGAATATGGACCAGTGGATTCACTCTGTCACTGCATCCAACAGATCAGTTTGTGGATGCAAAACAACTTTCTCCAGCTGAACTCAGACAAGACTGAAATAATCGTTTTTGGCCCACAGAAACAAAGAGAAAGTGTTAGCGTCACCTCCAGAGTCTCGCTCTAAAACCTACAAACCAAGTTAGAAATCTGGGGGTAATAATAGACTCAGACTTGAACTTTAACAGCCACGTCAAATCAATAACATCAGCAGCTTTTTACCAACATGGACCGGCCTCCTGCTGGTGCCCAGAGTCAGGACTAAACATGGACCGGCCTCCTGCTGGTGCCCAGAGTCAGGACTAAACATGGACCGGCCTCCTGCTGGTGCCAGAGTCAGGACTAAACATGGACCGGCCTCCTGCTGGTGCCAGAGTCAAGACTAAACATGGACCGGCCTCCTGCTGGTGCCAGAGTCAGGACTAAACATGGACCGGCCTCCTGCTGGTGCCAGAGTCAGGACTAAACATGGACCGGCCTCCTGCTGGTGCCAGAGTCAGGACTAAACATGGACCAACCTCCTGCTGGTGCCCAGAGTCAGGACTAAAAATGGGCCGGCCTCCTGCTGGTGCCAGAGTCAGGACTAAACATGGACCGACCACCTGCTGGTGCCAGAGTCAGGACTAAACATGGACCGGCCTCCTGCTGGTGCCAGAGTCAGGACTAAACATGGACCGGCCTCCTGCTGGTGCCAGAGTCAGGACTAAACATGGACCGGCCTCCTGCTGGTGCCCAGAGTCAGGACTAAACATGGACCGGCCTCCTGCTGGTGCCCAGAGTCAGGACTAAACATGGACCGGCCTCCTGCTGGTGCCAGAGTCAGGACTAAACATGGACCGGCCTCCTGCTGGTGCCAGAGTCAAGACTAAACATGGACCGGCCTCCTGCTGGTGCCAGAGTCAGGACTAAACATGGACCGGCCTCCTGCTGGTGCCAGAGTCAGGACTAAACATGGACCGGCCTCCTGCTGGTGCCAGAGTCAGGACTAAACATGGACCAACCTCCTGCTGGTGCCCAGAGTCAGGACTAAAAATGGGCCGGCCTCCTGCTGGTGCCAGAGTCAGGACTAAACATGGACCGGCCTCCTGCTGGTGCCAGAGTCAGGACTAAACATGGACCGGCCTCCTGCTGGTGCCAGAGTCAGGACTAAACATGGACCGGCCTCCTGCTGGTGCCAGAGTCAGGACTAAACATGGACCGGCCTCCTGCTGGTGCCAGAGTCAGGACTAAACATGGACCGGCCTCCTGCTGGTGCCAGAGTCAGGACTAAACATGGACCGGCCTCCTGCTGGTGCCAGAGTCAGGACTAAACATGGACCGGCCTCCTGCTGGTGCCAGAGTCAGGACTAAACATGGACCGGCCTCCTGCTGGTGCCAGAGTCAGGACAAAACATGGACCGGCCTCCTGCTGGTGCCAGAGTCAGGTCTTCCTGTGAGACTGGTTCTACTCTAATCAATTCTTTGCTAAAATTTCACAGACTTCTAAGACCTGAAAGGATTTTATCTACCCTCTCTTTCCCAATTTTATTTTCCCGTTGTGTGAAGCGCCGTGTATTGCCTCGTGTACAACTCGCCTGACATCCTGACAGTATCAATGTTACGAGTTTGGTTACGGATCAGTGTGTGGCTATTGACCTTCTGATGACCTTCTCAGAGTAAAGCCTACACAAACCTCTACTATGTACTTTTCACCAACTACTCCAACTACAACAGGCACTCATCGGCGACTCGGCTTCAATCTCTCTACTGTACACCGCCGCTAAATGAAAATACCGTGCTGCGAGCAAACTCTCCCTCCGTACTCTCCTCTGATTGCTTCGGCGCACTTTCTCAGACTTCGATTCCTCCCCTTCTCCCCTCGCCGTCCTCTCCGATCACCGCAAACACCCGCCGTTTTGTGCAGCCGTTTTTTTTTTTTTTTTACACCTGAACCGCACCACCGCTGTTTGCGCATCCATCTCAAAGTGCTGACAGAGGGGCGACGCAGGAAATTGGTAACCACAGTAACAGGGAAAAAAACGAACCAAAGAATGAAAAAAAACTTGATCAAGGCCACGGCGACGGCTCTGCAGATTGAAAACACAGAAGCACCTCTCTGGGTCAAACAATTTACTGTAGTGGAGGTTTTTTTTTTTCCGCGACCCTTTATGTACAGATACGTTACACGCGGAAAATACAATCTCAAGGGCTCTCGCCGAGATAGATGAACCACGGCGATGGGAAACACACCTCCTGCAGAAACACAAGGTGGAATTGGATTCATCCTCGGCTCTGACTCTGAGCGCTACGAGGGACGCATTACAATATTACTGAAGGACTCCTGCGGGCGGCCAGTGGGTAAATAAATAAATAAACAAACAAATAAATAAATCAATATGAATAAATAAATCAATATGAATAAGTAAATATGAATACATAAAATAAATATGAATAAATCAAGCAATAAAAATCAACAAATATGAATAAATGCATACATATGAATAACAATCAATCAATACAAATAAATAAAAAAAACATTAAATAAAAATCAAACAAATCAATAAATATGAATACAAATAATTCCATCCATACATCCACCCACCCATCCATCCATACATCCACACATACATACATCCATACATCCACCCACCCATCCATCCATACATCCACCCATCCATCCATACATACATCCACCCATCCATACATCCATACATACACCCACCCATCCATCCATACATCCACCCATCCATACATACACCCACCCATCCATCCATACATCCACCCATCCATACATCCACCCACCCATCCATCCATACATCCACACATACATACATCCACCCATACATCCACCCACCCACCCATACATACATACATCCACCCACCCATCCATCTATCCATCCATACATCCATCCACCCAAACATCCACCCACCCATCCATCTATCCACCAATACATCCACCCATCCATCCATCCATACATCCACCCACCCATCCATCCATACATCCACACATACATACATCCACCCATACATCCACCCACCCACCCACCCACCCATACATACATACATCCACCCACCCATCCATCTATCCATCCATACATCCACCCACCCATCCATCCATCCATACATCCACCCATCCATACATCCACCCACCCATCCATCCATCCATCCATACATCCACACATCCACCCATACATCCACCCATCCATCCATCCATACATCCACACATCCACCCATACATCCACCCATCCATCCATCTATACATCCATCCATACATCCACACATCCACCCATACATCCACCCATCCATCCATCTATACATCCATCCATACATCCATCCATCCACCCATCCATCCATCTATACACCCATCCATACATCCACCCATCCATCCATCTATACATCCATCCATCTATACACCCATCCATACATCCACCCATACATCCATCTATACATCCATCCATCTATACATCCATCCATACATCCATCCATCTATACATCCATCCATACATCCATCCATCTATACATCCATCCATCCATCTATACATCCATCCATCCATCTATACATCCATCCATACATCCATCCATACATCCATCCATCTATACATCCATCCATACATCCATCCATCTATACATCCATCCATACATCCATACATCCATGTATTTATTTTCAGGACCGAGTGGTGTACGTCATATAAACAGTGGTTTTATGTCAGATGCCCTTGGTTACAATCACTGGTACATTGTGAACAGGGCATCTGATGTATACAATGCATTTTTGTTGTTGTTAGCATTTTCCAAAGCTAATTATTTGCTATTTTTTTGTTTTGGGAAACATGCTAATATTCTCATTTTAGCTAGCTAACGTTAAATCATCATTAAACAGAAGTGTTGGGTCTTTTAGCAGAAATATGTTGCTCTTATTCATGGACAACAGACTAAATGTAGTAAGTAAATTATTCAAAGAGCTCAAATGTCAAAGAAACATGTACAAATCCTCTGACTTTGGTCCATCTCAACAGGATGTGACGTCAGATGTTGACATCGACCCAAGTTCTCGACTCCTTTTACCGACTCGCGTGAGCATTCATGTGCAGTTTTTAAAATCAGACATGATAATAGTTCCCGTAGAGCACATGAACGCAGCATAAGGTGTGTGCAAAAGTATTTAAAACACCCAAACAACACGGATTAGGACATTTAAAAGTGCGCCGACTTTTTAGTGGAGGGTCGACTAGGTTCATGTTCAGTCCTGAAAGAAGCCAGCGAAGTAATGAAGAAAACTGCACTCTTCTTGTCTTTATAAAGTAACTGAAATGTACAGGAAGAATGCTCATTACAAACTACACTGTACAGTTGGTGCACAAATCCTGGTGCTAACAAAAGTAGCTAGCTTGCACATGTATTGAAGTTTACATCAAATTATACAAAAAAAAACATGATCAATCTCAAACTAAGTGCTTGTGAAGATACAAATACTTGTAAAGATGAAGCTTTCCCAAGGTTCAAACGTTTACAGCACATTCAGCGCGCTAATGAGCTAATTTCAGACCTTAATGCTAACGTCAAAAGATCGTCTATGAGCGCACAGGAGCTGTAACTCTACACTGAAAACTATCCATAAAGGTTTTAAGTTTTTGTGAACCGTTTGTAATAAAAAAAAACGTTTATTCAGCGAGTGTGAATATATATATATATATATATATATATATATATATATATATATATATATATATATATATATATTTGTGATCCTTCCGTTTTCCCAGAATGCATCGTGCTGCTCGCTCAGACCAGGTTCATTTTGGACGGTTTTCTCCGGGAGCGTTAAGTGCTCTCCAGATGTCACTAAACTCTCCATTAGCAGCGCCACACCACTCTCGGCTCCGCCCGAACACGAGCCTTTTATACCATCGGGAAACGTGAGCGACTGTGATGATGATGATGCACCATTTAAATAAAGTTACGGACGAACATAGAACACTCAAACGCAATCATAAACCCAAGGGTGTCGTTTTGTCCACCGTTTTGCACATTGATCTTGTCAAATGTGTTGATTTTGGACTGTGTTCTGATGATTTGTCTTTGTTAAATTTGCAGAAGGAAAATTAAATATTGAAATCAGAATTTTCCAATATCAAGGCAATTTTTCTGATTTTTTATTGAGTGGAGTTGTTCTGAATATGAGAATGTCATGTGTTGATCCTTTCAACGACATGAAGAGGGCGCTAATGACAAGAAGAAGAGATAAAACAAAAGAAGAAGGAGAGAGAAAAACTAAACAAGAAAAAGAGAGAAAAATTAAACAAGAAAAAGAGAGAAAAATTAAACAAGAAAAAGAAGAAGAGAAGAAAAAACAAAGAAGAAGAAAGAAAAACAAAACAAGAAGAAAGGGTGAAAACCTTAACAAGAAAAAGAAGAAGAAGAAGAAGAAGAAGAAGAAGAAGAAGAAGAAGAAGAAGAAGAAGAAGAAGAAGAAGAAGAAGAAGAAGAAGAAGAAGAAGAAGAAGAAGAAGAAGAAGAAGAAGAAGAAGAAGAGAAAAACAAAACAAGGAGAAGAGAGAAAAACCAAAGCTAGCTTGACCCGACATGCAAACATTAGCATGCGGTTGTAATGAGAGTGGCGATTATTTCTGCACTTAAAAACAGCTGGAGGAGTGTTTTTTGAAACGCTCAAAGCAAGAGAAGAAAAGACCTCGTAAACAGGATTCAAGAAGTAAGTATGAATGACTTTAAACACAACAACGGGCACGTTTTAGATGAGAGAACGATGTTAAAGAACATTATCACGAGTCAGTTTTGCCCAATAATGTGTCGTCTGAACAGTCCTGGCCTCCTCCTCCACCACCTCATCATCTACACCATCAGCTCTTTACCGCCACCTCCAGACTGGAGGGGGTAGTTAAATTATCTCAATCTGTCTGCACTCTAAAAGACGCTGTCATATATTTAACGTCCCGTGTACGCCGACTCCGGAGCTGGTGAGGTTCGGGACCTGCGACAGTCACTTGCAGATTGACCGTTACATCGACTCCGGTCCGCCGCGGTCCCTTTTTTGACAAACGGAACGCAAATTTGTGTGTTTTTGTGCACAAACGCTTGTCAAATGACCGGGAAGCCGCGGCAGAATCTACGTACAAGCATAACTGAGTCTTTCCTAATTGGAATTAAGATCAAACCACAGAAACCATCTTCAATCCCTTAGATAAAATTACCCTTTTTTCAACTACAGCTACACGCTATATACCGTATGTTCCGGACTATGAGTCTTTTTCTTTTTTCATAGTTTTGGTCGGGGTGCGACTTATACTCCAGAGTATGGAGTAGAAGAATTCAATGGATTTAGTGATTTGGGGTAAAACTGATGCTTTGTTAAACTTGTTAGCATGTTCTTTATGCTATAGTGATCTGAATAACTGTTCATATGTTACGTTAACATACCAGACACTTACCACAGTTCTGTCTGTGCCTCATGTAGCTGAAGGTGTTAGCGTTAGCATGTTAGCATACTGTTACGGCAGTTTCCTGTAAACAATGATCAAGTAAAGAGTAACCAGGCAATAACTTGAAGCAGAAACAGAGTCTCTCGGTCTCTCTCAAAAGGTGGAAGTTTATTCACGTGCACAGTGGATAAACACCCTCTCTCTCCCTAAGACAAGTTCGTTCTGTCCCTACCTAACTTTACAATTTACAAAGTACACCTTTTATAGGTGGTAACAAACATAACATAATCACAACCCAAATCAGCTCAAAAAGAGATAGACCAGACTATCACGTCTGTGACGGTTCCAGCTCTCTCTTCAGAGGTTTAATCAAAGACCATTTCCACACCGAATCTGGTCCTGACGCATTAATTGATGATTAAGAGGCGCCGGACAGTAGATATTCAGTATAATCAGGACCTCATATTCTTATCCCATCTGCACACAGGAGAACAACACAGATATTAATTCCGTGACATGTCATGGCCTAAAACAACATTAGAATGACATGACATGACCCATTTTCTGCCATTACAATACATACACCTATTCACCATGTTCTCTCATCTGTTATTATTTTAAACTGTATTTCAATATGAAATGTCTGCTTTTGGTCTTGGATTTTATCAAATAAATTTCCCCCAAAAATGCGACTTATACTCCAGTGCGACTTATATGTTTATCTTCTCTATTGTGCATTTTTTGGCTGGTGCGACTTATACTCCGGAAAATACGGTATTGCTAATTAAAAGGAAGCGTGAGAATAGCGGGCCTTTTAACACGATAAAGTAACTCCATTAAACCTTCACATCACCGTCCGTCACGAAGACACCGCTCACCAAAAAGACGCGGTGAGCTTCCTGTCGTTTAACCACGGGCAGATCTTTTTCAGTAACGTTCCGAATTGGACATGTGTTGAGCAGAGTTAGCACGTCGTCCCGGCTCTTTTACAAAGCGCTAAACCATTCAGGGATTCCAGTGGATTTCACAGTTGCCATCGCACTTAAACGGTCGGCGCGTGGGAGGGGGAGCTTTTAATAATTCCTGGCATTGATTTCCGAAACGGCTTTGAATCGCGGCTTAATGTTTTGAGGGAGTAACAATTAATTTGCCGAGTTGATTGATGTCGGGGAGGAGGGGGGAAAAACACACACACAAAAAAAAAACCTCTCTTTGCCCCACAGGAAAACGGAAATATCTTCAACATGTTCAGCGGCAACCTACATTTTCCACTGGTTCTAATCCAATTAAAGGGCTGCATGTGCGAGGATAAGCCGCTGCGCCGTTGGATCGGGGAACATCTAATGCTCCGGATGACAAATGCTGCTAAAAATATGGAGAAGAAACACCAGGCGTCACGTGGAAGACTCGAGCGTTTAATATATTGTGCACGTTTAAGAACCGAGAAGGAGGCGATGAAACGGCGTAAAGATGTGCTGCTGTTTTTGGACCCGTCGTAAACTGGGAACGCGCCAATTCTGGAGACGGGCAACGGCTCGGATTTGGAAAGAGATGGCGTTGAAATGAGACTTCTCCGGAAGTTGAAACTCACCGAGATGATTCAAGTAGAACGTTGAAACCACACCGTTCTTCATGGAGACGTTTAATGCCATACTGTGGGTATTTGGAAGTAAATAAGTAAATGTATTAGTACAGCGCTCTTCACGGACATGTAGTCACAACGTGCTTCAAACAAAAGTAAGAAATACAATTCAAAATATAATGAAATATAAAACAACGTCTTTAAAGTCTTTAGATGCTTTTTAAAGTCCAAAGAATGCAGGAGAAGAGCGAGATCGTTCCAAAACTCAGGACGCGACGGCTTTAAACTAGTGATCATCTCGAGCTTTAAAAGAAGACGGAGGAACCATCAGCAGATTCAGACGACCTGAGGTTCCTGGACCAGCTTTAGGGTGTGGTCGGGTCACGTAGAGCACGAAAGGTCAAAAGCAAGAGCCAGAAAGGTCAAAACCAAGAGCAGGAAAGGTCAAAACCAAGAGCAGGAAAGGTCAAAACCAAGAGCCAGAAATATCAAAACTAAGAGCACGAATGGTCAAAACCAAGAGCTGGAAAGGTCAAAACCAAGAGCTGGAAAGGTCAAAACCAAGAGCTGGAAAGGTCAAAACCAAGAGCACGAATGGTCAAAACCAAGAGCCAGAAAGGTCAAAACCAAGAGCCAGAAATATCAAAACTAAGAGCCAGATAGGTCAAAACCAAGAGCACGAATGGTCAAAACTAAGAGCAGGAAAGGTCAAAACCAAGAGCCAGAAAGGTCAAAACCAAGAGCAGGAAAGGTCAAAATCAAGAGCAGAAAAGGTCAAAACCAAGAGCCAGAAAGGTCAAAACCAAGAGCAGGAAAGGTCAAAACCAAGAGCAGGAAAGGTCAAAATCAAGAGCAGGAAAGGTCAAAATCAAGAGCAGAAAAGGTCAAAACCAAGAGCCAGAAAGGTCAAAACCAAGAGCAGGAAAGGTCAAAACCAAGAGCCAGAAAGGTCAAAACCAAGAGCAGGAAAGGTCAAAATCAAGAGCAGAAAAGGTCAAAACCAAGAGCCAGAAAGGTCAAAACCAAGAGCAGGAAAGGTCAAAACCAAGAGCATGAAAGGTCAAAACCAAGAGCAGGAAAGGTCAAAACCAAGAGAAGAAATGGTCAAAACCAAGAGCAGGAAAGGTCAAAACCGCAGGAAAGGTCAAACCAAGAGCAGAAATGGTCAAAACCAAGAGCAGGAAAGGTCAAAACCAAGAGCCAGAAAGATCAAAACTAAGAGCACGAATGGTCAAAACCAAGAGCAGGAAAGGTCAAAACCAAGAGCAGGAAAGGTCAAAACCAAGAGCAGGAAAGGTCAAAACCAAGAGCCGGAAAGGTCAAAACCAAGAGCACGAAAGGTCAAAACCAAGAGCATGAAAGGTCAAAACCAAGAGCAGGAAAGGTCAAAACCGCAGGAAAGGTCAAACCAAGAGCAGAAATGGTCAAAACCAAGAGCAGGAAAGGTCAAAACCAAAAGCCAGAAAGATCAAAACTAAGAGCACGAAAGGTCAAAACCAAAAGCAGGAATGGTCAAAACCAAAGTGGACCCTGTACAAAACATGGAGCCAATGACAGGCGAGATGTGGGCGAACCCGTTAGTACGAGTTTAGTACAAAGTACATCTTGGATATGTTAGTGCCATATGAACCATCTCGGACTCTGAGGACCTCAGGGACCGGCCTCCTGCTGGTGCCAGAGTCAGGACTAAACATGGACCGGCCTCCTGCTGGTTCCAGAGTCAGGACTAAACATGGACCGGCCTCCTGCTGGTGCCAGAGTCAGGACTAAACATGGACCGGCCTCCTGCTGGTGCCAGAGTCAGGACTAAACATGGACCGGCCTCCTGCTGGTGTCAGAGTCAGTACTAAACATGGACCGGCCTCCTGCTGGTGCCAGAGTCAGGACTAAACATGGACCGGCCTCCTGCTGGTGCCAGAGTCAGGACTAAACATGGACCAGCCTCCTGCTGGTGCCAGAGTCAGGACTAAACATAGACCGGCCTCCTGCTGGTGCCCAGAGTCAGGACAAAACATGGACCGGCCTCCTGCTGGTGCCAGAGTCAGGACTAAACATGGACCAGCCTCCTGCTGGTGCCCAGAGTCAAGACTAAACATGGACCGGCCTCCTGCTGGTGTCAGAGTCAGTACTAAACATGGACCGGCCTCCTGCTGGTGCCAGAGTCAGGACTAAACATGGACCAGCCTCCTGCTGGTGCCAGAGTCAGGACTAAACATGGACCGGCCTCCTGCTGGTGCCCAGAGTCAGGACAAAACATGGACCGGCCTCCTGCTGGTGCCAGAGTCAGGACCAAACATGGACCGGCCTCCTGCTGGTGCCACAGTCAGGACTAAACATGGACCGGCCTCCTGCTGGTGCCAGAGTCAGGACTAAACATGGACCGGCCTCCTGCTGGTGCCAGAGTCAGGACTAAACATGGACCGGCCTCCTGCTGGTGCCAGAGTCAGGACTAAACATGGACCGGCCTCCTGCTGGTGCCAGAGTCAGGACTAAACATGGACCGGCCTCCTGCTGGTGCCAGAGTCAGGACTAAACATGGACCGGCCTCCTGCTGGTGCCAGAGTCAGGACTAAACATGGACCGGCCTCCTGCTGGTGCCCAGAGTCAAGACTAAACATGGACCGGCCTCCTGCTGGTGTCAGAGTCAGTACTAAACATGGACCGGCCTCCTGCTGGTGCCAGAGTCAGGACTAAACATGGACCAGCCTCCTGCTGGTGCCAGAGTCAGGACTAAACATGGACCGGCCTCCTGCTGGTGCCCAGAGTCAGGACAAAACATGGACCGGCCTCCTGCTGGTGCCAGAGTCAGGACTAAACATGGACCAGCCTCCTGCTGGTGCCAGAGTCAGGACTAAACATGGACCGGCCTCCTGCTGGTGCCCAGAGTCAGGACAAAACATGGACCGGCCTCCTGCTGGTGCCAGAGTCAGGACTAAACATGGACCGGCCTCCTGCTGGTGCCCAGAGTCAGGACTAAACATGGGGAATCTGCGTTTCAGTTTTATGCAGCTAAAATCTGGAACAGTCTTCCTGAAGATGTGAGACAGGCTTCTACTCTGACAATGTTCAAATCTAAGCTAAAAACAGTTTTGTTTAGCTGTGCATATGACTGAAAGGATTTTTTCTTTGCACTCTTCTATTTTATTTGTGATTTTATTAGTTTAGACAATCAGTTGGATTGATCATTTTTAATTTAGTTAATTTTATTGTATTTCTGTTTCTGTAATTTCTTTGTGATTTGAATGCATTTTTCCTGCTGTGAAGCACTTTGAATTGCCTTGTGTATGAAATGTGCTCTACAAATAAACTTGCCTTGATTACGAGTCGGGACAAACTGCAGACTCTGCACCAGGTTCAGCAAATCAAATCGAACGTTATTTAATGCTTTTTTTAATGCCGCTTTACATGAACTTGAACGCCATAAAACTGACATGAGAACACACCAAAGAAAAGAAAAGAAGAAAAAAACAAGTTACATGGATCAATGGATAGATACAGAATATGCGTCTCCATCACATTATGCGCCGTGACAACACACGCATCATCAACCAAGAATCCATGATCTCTCACATTTCTGTCACTCATTTATCACTTATTTATTGTTGAATATTTTTCACACTACCTCGTTTGCCTGTGTAAATAGTATGTTTTACGTTTCTGCCGGGGGTCTGCATTCATTTAAATGTTCATTAATACGCATTGTTCCTCCTTTTACCTGAATAAATACACAATAATAGTCTAAATAAACTAAGCAGAGCAGCGGTTTGCACATGATTTTAACCTTAAATCTCAGCAGTTTCTTCTGGTCCAACTTGACTTCAGATGACTTTCTTCCTTCGTCTTAGACCGGGCCCTCAGAGGCAGGGTTCACACTTCGTAGATCGGGCCCTCAGAGGCAGGGTTCACACTTCGTAGATCGGGCCCTCAGAGGCAGGGTTCACACTTCTTAGACCGGGCCCTCAGAGGCAGGGTTCACACTTCGTAGACCGGGCCCTCAGAGGCAGGGTTCACACTTCGTAGATCGGGCCCTCAGAGGCAGGGTTCACACTTCGTAGACCGGGCCCTCAGAGGCAGGGTTCACACTTCGTAGATCAGGCCCTCAGAGGCAGGGTTCACACTTCGTAGATCGGGCCCTCAGAGGCAGGGTTCACACTTCTTAGACCGGGCCCTCAGAGGCAGGGTTCACACTTCGTAGATCGGGCCCTCAGAGGCAGGGTTCACACTTCGTAGATCGGGCCCTCAGAGGCAGGGTTCACACTTCTTAGACCGGGCCCTCAGAGGCAGGGTTCACACTTCTTAGACCGGGCCCTCAGAGGCAGGGTTCACACTTCTTAGACCGGGCCCTCAGAGGCAGGGTTCACACTTCCTAGACCGGGCCCTCAGAGGCAGGGTTCACACTTCTTAGACCGGGCCCTCAGAGGCAGGGTTCACACTTCTTAGACCCGGCCCTCAGAGGCAGGGTTCACACTTCTTAGACCGGGCCCTCAGAGGCAGGGTTCACACTTCGTAGACCGGGCCCTCAGAGGCAGGGTTCACACTTCGTAGACCGGGCCCTCAGAGGCAGGGTTCACACTTCGTAGATCGGGCCCTCAGAGGCAGGGTTCACACCTTGTAGATCGGGCCCTCAGAGGCAGGGTTCACACTTCGTAGATCGGGCCCTCAGAGGCAGGGTTCACACTTCGTAGATCGGGCCCTCAGAGGCAGGGTTCACACTTCTTAGACCGGGCCCTCAGAGGCAGGGTTCACACTTCTTAGACCGGGCCCTCAGAGGCAGGGTTCACACTTCGTAGACCGGGCCCTCAGAGGCAGGGTTCACACTTCGTAGACCGGGCCCTCAGAGGCAGGGTTCACACTTCGTAGACCGGGCCCTCAGAGGCAGGGTTCACACTTCGTAGATCGGGCCCTCAGAGGCAGGGTTCACACCTTGTAGATCGGGCCCTCAGAGGCAGGGTTCACACTTCGTAGATCGGGCCCTCAGAGGCAGGGTTCACACTTCGTAGATCGGGCCCTCAGAGGCAGGGTTCACACTTCGTAGACCGGGCCCTCAGAGGCAGGGTTCACACTTCGTAGATCGGGCCCTCAGAGGCAGGGTTCACACTTCTTAGACCGGGCCCTCAGAGGCAGGGTTCACACTTCTTAGACCGGGCCCTCAGAGGCAGGGTTCACACTTCTTAGACCGGGCCCTCAGAGGCAGGGTTCACACTTCGTAGACCGGGCCCTCAGAGGCAGGGTTCACACTTCGTAGACCGGGCCCTCAGAGGCAGGGTTCACACTTCGTAGATCGGGCCCTCAGAGGCAGGGTTCACACTTCGTAGATCGGGCCCTCAGAGGCAGGGTTCACACTTCGTAGATCGGGCCCTCAGAGGCAGGGTTCACACTTCTTAGACCGGGCCCTCAGAGGCAGGGTTCACACTTCGTAGATCGGGCCCTCAGAGGCAGGGTTCACACTTCTTAGACCGGGCCCTCAGAGGCAGGGTTCACACTTCGTAGACCGGGCCCTCAGAGGCAGGGTTCACACTTCGTAGACCGGGCCCTCAGAGGCAGGGTTCACACTTCGTAGATCGGGCCCTCAGAGGCAGGGTTCACACTTCGTAGATCGGGCCCTCAGAGGCAGGGTTCACACTTCGTAGATCGGGCCCTCAGAGGCAGGGTTCACACTTCGTAGATCGGGCCCTCAGAGGCAGGGTTCACACTTCTTAGACCGGGCCCTCAGAGGCAGGGTTCACACTTCGTAGACCGGGCCCTCAGAGGCAGGGTTCACACTTCGTAGATCGGGCCCTCAGAGGCAGGGTTCACACCTTGTAGATCGGGCCCTCAGAGGCAGGGTTCACACTTCGTAGATCGGGCCCTCAGAGGCAGGGTTCACACTTCGTAGATCGGGCCCTCAGAGGCAGGGTTCACACTTCGTAGACCGGGCCCTCAGAGGCAGGGTTCACACTTCGTAGATCGGGCCCTCAGAGGCAGGGTTCACACTTCTTAGACCGGGCCCTCAGAGGCAGGGTTCACACTTCTTAGACCGGGCCCTCAGAGGCAGGGTTCACACTTCTTAGACCGGGCCCTCAGAGGCAGGGTTCACACTTCGTAGACCGGGCCCTCAGAGGCAGGGTTCACACTTCGTAGACCGGGCCCTCAGAGGCAGGGTTCACACTTCGTAGATCGGGCCCTCAGAGGCAGGGTTCACACCTTGTAGATCGGGCCCTCAGAGGCAGGGTTCACACTTCGTAGATCGGGCCCTCAGAGGCAGGGTTCACACTTCGTAGATCGGGCCCTCAGAGGCAGGGTTCACACTTCTTAGACCGGGCCCTCAGAGGCAGGGTTCACACTTCGTAGATCGGGCCCTCAGAGGCAGGGTTCACACTTCTTAGACCGGGCCCTCAGAGGCAGGGTTCACACTTCGTAGACCAGGCCCTCAGAGGCAGGGTTCACACTTCGTAGACCGGGCCCTCAGAGGCAGGGTTCACACTTCGTAGATCGGGCCCTCAGAGGCAGGGTTCACACTTCGTAGATCGGGCCCTCAGAGGCAGGGTTCACACTTCGTAGATCGGGCCCTCAGAGGCAGGGTTCACACTTCGTAGATCGGGCCCTCAGAGGCAGGGTTCACACTTCTTAGACCGGGCCCTCAGAGGCAGGGTTCACACTTCGTAGACCGGGCCCTCAGAGGCAGGGTTCACACTTCGTAGATCGGGCCCTCAGAGGCAGGGTTCACACTTCGTAGATCGGGCCCTCAGAGGCAGGGTTCACACTTCGTAGATCGGGCCCTCAGAGGCAGGGTTCACACTTCGTAGATCGGGCCCTCAGAGGCAGGGTTCACACTTCGTAGATCGGGCCCTCAGAGGCAGGGTTCACACTTCGTAGATCGGGCCGTACGGTTCTACATCAACTTGTCTTTTTACAGATCATAAATGTACTGTGGGAAGTCATAAATACTGTGAGACCCCCCAACCCCCCACTCACAATATAAATGCATATTTTTCATATAGGTATTTTTTTTCGCTAAAATAGTAATAAAATAATAATAAATACATTTAAAAAATAAATAAAAGGGTTAAAATAATAAAGAATAAAAAATAATAAAATATTGAAATAATAACATATTGAAATTATATAAATACATATAAATATTTAATGAATATTAAATTCAATAAAATTAACTAAAAAATAAATAAAAAATAAATCATCAAATAAATAAAAATAAATAGATACATAAAATACACTAGACTAGAATAGACTAGACTAGACTAGACTAGACTAGACTAGACTACACTACACTACACTACACTACACTACACTACACTACACTAGACTAGACTAGACTAGACTAGACTAGACTACACTACACTACACTAGACTAGACTAGACTAGACTAGACTAGACTAGACTAGACTACACTACACTACACTAGACTAGACTAGACTAGACTAGACTAGACTAGACTAGACTAGACTAGACTACACTAGACTAGACTAGACTACACTACACTACACTACACTACACTACACTAGACTAGACTAGACTAGACTAGACTAGACTACACTAGACTAGACTAGACTAGACTAGACTAGACTAGACTACACTACACTACACTACACTACACTAGACTAGACTAGACTAGACTAGACTAGACTAGACTAGACTAGACTAGACTAGACTAGACTACACTACACTACACTACACTACACTACACTACACTAGACTAGACTAGACTAGACTAGACTAGACTAGACTAGACTAGACTAGACTAGACTACACTACACTACACTACACTACACTACACTACACTACACTAGACTAGACTAGACTAGACTAGACTAGACTAGACTACACTAGACTAGACTAGACTAGACTAGACTAGACTAGACTACACTACACTACACTACACTACACTACACTAGACTAGACTAGACTAGACTAGACTAGACTAGACTAGACTAGACTAGACTAGACTAGACTACACTACACTACACTACACTACACTACACTACACTAGACTAGACTAGACTAGACTAGACTAGACTACACTAGACTAGACTAGACTACACTACACTACACTACACTACACTACACTAGACTACACTACACTAGACTAGACTAGACTAGACTAGACTAGACTAGACTAGACTAGACTAGACTAGACTACACTAGACTAGACTAGACTAGACTAGACTAGACTAGACTACACTACACTACACTACACTAGACTAGACTAGACTAGACTAGACTAGACTAGACTAGACTAGACTAGACTACACTACACTACACTACACTACACTACACTACACTAGACTAGACTAGACTAGACTAGACTAGACTAGACTAGACTAGACTAGACTAGACTAGACTACACTACACTACACTACACTACACTACACTACACAACACTACACTAGAATACACATGAGTACACAAAGACCGGAGCCGCACAGAAAATATTGGCTACATTTCCAACATTGGACTGACACCAATATCGGTGGAAAAAACCCTCTAATCTCACTGATCTATCGACCATCCCTGAATCGAAAAAACCTTAGAAAGTCTGTTTAGCACCGTATTGTACACCCAAATCCAAAGTGAAGTGTTTGTTTACTCAAAAAGACGGCAGACGTTCTGATCGAAGCCATCAGAAGTTGAGAAGTCGTGGAGTTTGTTTGAAAGTTTCTCCGCAGACACCTCCGCTGAACCTGTTTGTGAGCCGCCGTAATAGTCTTTGTGTGAAAACATTAGAGCTCTTTATCTGAGCCTTGGGCCACAAACACGGGGAAGAATGGGGCATTTTATTTGCATATATTTACTCTAATGGCTTTTCCATTAGAAGGCAGCGCTCATCAGCATAATAAAACTGCTCTTGCGGGAAAGAGGATCCGTCACATCTGCGGCGGAGAGTGATCCAGGAGCAGCCAGGCCCACACTCGGACCACGGGGGGAGCGCACCGCCCGGCGCTCCGTCACACACATGCACCACACACGCCACAAAGAATCATTTATGTTTGAACAAAATCACTTATTCTGTGTGTTCTTTCTGTCTTTAATCGGGCACTTCCTGGATTCAGAGCCTCTGTATGTGGAGAACCCTGGAGTGGAGTCAGTTGGAACATCTGGAGAACACCGACACCAGGGCGGCCCGCTAAGCAATACTGTCCGGCCCATCGTGGTAAAATGGGCCTTGGACCGGACCACGTTGCTTGGTAGGCTGAGTTCGTCCCGTGTTAGCTATGTTCGTTCTTTGTACCACTGTTCTATGTTTCATCAACTGAATTATTTGTATTATTTATTATGTATATTTAAGAACTCTAGTCCTGGTTCAGACATCACACAGAGTTTTTTGACTCTTTAAACATTAATTTAACAAAATAAAGAAGCTCTCATATTTTTTTTTGTCAAATGAATAAAATGGTGACATCAGAGTTTTGGCACAGTGTTTGCTGGGTAATTTCCTAGCGTGATGTCATCAATTAAAAACAGGAAGTGCAAATATAAACCTAAAAAATGAGACATTCTGTGATAAAATGTTTATAATTTTCAGCAAAATTCAATATATATTTATCTTAACTGCGTTTTAGTTCAATGAGTCGTCTGACCTGTAGGGGGCGCTTTAAAAGACACACATTATGCCTTATTTGTATTGTTGTTGCCCTTTAAACTTTTAAGCTCTTGTACCTTCACTTTGGTTTTCTTGTCATATTGTATAACTTAATAATATGTTGCAAACCACACATGACTTCCTCTCAGTCAGGCGTTCCTTCATCAGGATTGGCGTTATCACCATCTACTGACAGTAGAGGGAATTACAGCGGGGACTTAAACAAAAGCTAGCTTGCCCAAACATGCTACTGTAAGCGCACAGTTGCAATGAACGTGATTTTAAGCAGAAACAAAATTGTATTCATGTTATACGGTCAAATACACACCAGGAGTTATGTTCCGATTCATTCACACTTCAATCCTGTTTACGAGGTCCTCTTTTCTGCTCCTTCTCTGAGTGGGTTCAACGCTGCACGGAGAAACAGTTGTTTACTTTGTATTGTTTACCTCTAATGATCATCTTTTCACCCGAATAATCGTGACAATTGATCCATCGAACATCCTCGACTTCCCCGTTTCTTCTTTCTTTCAGCGTTTTCAAACTGTTCGGAGTTCGCAGCAGCCCCAGCAGCCGTCGCGTCGGAGTTTCGCGGGGATGAGCCAATCCGGCTCTCACCGTTGCATCACCGCCTTGTACCTGAGAGCGGACGAATCCAGGTTTAAAGACGGGAGCGGCTAATGTTTGAAAAGTCTCGCGCCCGAGCCTCTGATACATTATTTATCGCTCGCTCCATCTGCCGAGACGCCGTTTGAGTTTGCGCTAAAGAAACCCTCGCGAAAGACCAGGACTTTTCAAGGTCTCTGGAGAGGACTCAAACTTGCATAAAAACGAACGCGTGTCGTACTGACGAGCAGCTGCCGGTGGAGATTTTGAACGGTTTACATGTTCATTGTTATTTTGCGGAGGGTATAATCAATATCCATGTCTTTTTCTCGTCAATAAACAGCTGAGGCATTTTTAAAATCCCCGTTATGACGCGTCTGTGGTCTCGAAGCACTCAAACTCCGACTGCGGCAGACGCCAGGAGCCGGAGGGTGTGCGGAGTGGGCACAGATCACTCACATCACCGCCAATTTAAAGCTTAAAGGCGGATTATTGTGTGCAGCCAGCGCCAACCTCTGGGCCCGCTCCCCGCTCCCAAGGCCGACGACGCCCGGTGCCAGCTGGACACGTTTACGGCCGGCGCGGGTCGGACGCCAACGGAATCCCTCTGGCGAGAGAGACGAGCCTGCGAGACGCCGACGCCGTCTTTGCGCGAGGTGATTGAAACTCGCCCGGCCCACTCATGACCGTCCCGCAGATCATGGCCCCCGTCCCGCAGATTGTGGCCATGACCGTCCCGCAGATCGTGGCCATGACCGTCCCGCAGATCATGGCCCCTGTCCCGCGGATCATGGCCATGACCGTCCCGCAGATCGTGGCCATGACCGTCCCGCAGATCGTGGCCATGACCGTCCCGCAGATCGTGGCCATGACCGTCCCGCAGATCGTGGCCATGACCGTCCCGCAGATCGTGGCCATGACCGTCCCGCAGATCACGGCCCCCGTCCCGCAGATCATGGCCATGACGTCCCGCAGATCGTGGTCATGACCGTCCCGCAGATCATGGCCATGACCGTCCCGCAGATCATGGCCCCCGTCCCGCAGATCGTGGCCATGACGTCCCGCAGATCGTGGCCATGACCATCCCGCAGATCATGGCCATGACGTCCCGCAGATCGTGGCCATGACCGTCCCGCAGATCATGGCCATGACCGTCCCGCAGATCACGGCCCCCGTCCCGCAGATCATGGCCATGACGTCCCGCAGATCGTGGCCATGACCGTCCCGCAGATCATGGCCATGACCGTCCCGCAGATCATGGCCCCCGTCCCGCAGATCGTGGCCATGACGTCCCGCAGATCGTGGCCATGACCGTCCCGCAGATCATGGCCATGACGTCCCGCAGATCGTGGCCATGACCGTCCCGCAGATCGTGGCCATGACCGTCCCGCAGATCACGGCCCCCGACCGACAAACGGCGCTCTCGTGGACGTGTGGACTGGGACTGTGAAGCTTGGTTTGGACCATGCGCCGCCGTCGATGGAGCCCTGAATCTGCTAAATCTGGACGTCTGAGACAGTGAGACGTTCGTGAGGAATAGACTTTATTACAAAAACACTGGACATGAAACGATTTTAATCATGAAAATGACGTGATCTTGATAAAATAGTGAAAACATGTGACGTAATGTGAAGCTGTTGAGCACGACAGAAGCAAATGTAAGAAACACCGGAAAATCATTGGTTTAACTTAAGTTTGTGATTTTACTGAACAATCAATTATGCAAACAGTGTTTTTGAAAATAATAGTGATAGTTTCCGTTCAAACTACTTTCTCTGAATGAATAGAACACACAATCTTAAAGCTTTAGAAGAGTTTTGAAACAACGGTTAAATCATTCCCTAAACAAAAACAAAAAAAAATTCAAAGCAAAAATAACTAACATTTGTAGCTTGTAAATCCATACGTTGAATAAAACTAAACTAACATTGTGAGCTTTTCGCCTTGTTTCAACTTTGTTTCCTCCTCAGGAAACGTTTAATTCATTCAAAAATATGAAATATAACAATAGTATATGAAGTACAGTATAGTTTTATAGTTTTATACGCGCTACGGTGACTTTAAAAACATGATAATTAACAAGCGCTCAGACTTCCCACGCATCAGCCGTCATGAAAGTCGCGGGTCAAATACTCAGAGCGTATTAACATTCACAAACAAGAAAAGCTCGGGCAAATATAGTATTAGTATTCACCGAGCGGCAGAGACGGTTCTGTCGTTCTGTCCATCACTGTCTTTGTCGCGGTTGTTTCAGTGTCACAACGTTGTCATAATTCTCTGCTTTCTCCGAAGACTTATAACACGATATCAGCAAATCCGCTTTCAGCAGCACTTTAAATAATAAAAGACAAATAAACCACAGCACGTCCGATGATTTTGGCAAAAGCAATTGTTTGGTGTTGGAACAGAATTCTGCTTAGGACACTTCAAAATGGTGAATTATTCAATAAATCTACGTGAGAATCTGTTATCACAAACGGGAAATGTTTTCAAGATAATGTGTCACGGCAAATTAGCACAGATTAGCACAGGTGGGCACAGATTAGCAGAGATTAATACAGATTGGCACAGGCACAGATTAGAACAGAGTATCATAGAATAGCACATACTTGCACAGATTGGCACAGTTTAAAACAAATTAGCACATATTAATACCGATCGGCACAGATTATCATAGATTAGCACAGATTAGCCCATACTGGCAAAGATTGGCACAGATTAGCACAGATTGGCACAGATTAGCACAGATTGGCACACATTAATACAGATTAGCACAGATTAGCACAGATTATCATAAATTATCACAGATTCGCACAGATTGGCACAGATTATCATAGTTTGGCACAGTGGCTAATACTATGACACTGACACTATTTTGTAACGTTATCGTCCTTTTAACGAGCTCTTGACCACATTTGCTTTGGAACTTAAAATAATGTATACGACACACACCATTCGTCGCTCGCCTCGTCTGAATTTGGTGTTAGCACGACACCTGCGATTTAAAATGTGTGGATAAAACAAGACACAGCCGCTGAGCAGAAAACTGAATAATAATGTTTGAAAAGCTCAACGGTTCAAACATTAAACACTCAAAATGCAACAACAAAACTTCTCCAGTAGATCAAACCCCTTCGCCCGCGGCGTCGACCTGGGTCAGAGGTCGCGGGCAATGTTTTCTGAGCGCGTTATCGAGCGCACGCAGCGGAGGAGAACGTCTCGGCCACGCGGGACTCCAGAAGAACCCGAAGCTCGCGGTGAAAGGGCTTTTTCTCCGGTCGGACGGCGCAGATGTGGCTCAAGGGCAGCGTCTCCGTGTCACCGGAGCGATAAACGCCGACGCCCGCCTCAAATAGGAAAATGTATTGATATCAGTAGAACGCGCGGAAATGTGAGCGCGGCAGTGAATTAGAATGAGGGAGATTGTCCGTCCGACTCGCGCAGACACACAAAGATGTTTCTGTTGCTTTATCTACAATGGAAATACAAGTTTCTTTGGACAAACTTTACACAGACCTGCAGGGATTTGTGAAAGCTTTAATGGGAGCCCACTCGGACAGAAAATACGCTCCGGCGGATTTTTGCTGCATTTTTTGCTGCGCGATGAAGGCAATTTGTCTCGTAACTTTAGAGTAGAGGTATTATGTATTATTTGTGTTGTTTTTGATGTCGAAACATGCTCTTACGCTTGTTTGCTTTTGGTTTTCATGCTTCAGATCTTAAATAATGGGAATGAACCGTGAAAAAAGAAAGATAATAGCCATTTAGGCAACGTGACTCACATGCTAATATGAGTACGGGGTTGTAATGAATGAGGTTTGACGGTAGAAGAGCCAAAAACGAGTCCGCAGAAGACGAATAGTGACAAATAGACTCAAAAACTGTACAGGAAACGTCCAGATTTTACACGTCACGTAACTTTCTTGAGGAAATTGAAAGTGAGGGATTTCTGAGGCTCAGAGTAAGACGACCTCGTTAACTAGCGCAAAGGAAGCAACAAACTTTTAAGCCCTTTTCTGGGAACAACGTGGTTAAAAGCTCAATTTAGCATGACGCGTCCCCTTTAAAAACAGGTGGAGCCCTTTCTGAATGACATCACACAGTGGGACCGAGCGTTGTCGCTGACCCGCCGAACACGCAAATGTCTTCTGCGTTCGTCTTCCAGATCGTTAACTGTTTGTGTTTTGTCGGCTTGTGATTTAAAGCAGCAAGATGTGTCGCAATCAAATCAAAATCGCAGTTTGAATACCCTGCGATTATTAAGCTAACATTGTTTAGTTTGCAGAAAACAAATGATCCTGTCTCATCGCGCACAAAACCTGCTAAACCTGTAGTTTGGATTTACAATGTGAACTTTGAATCAAATATTTTATCATCAGATCGTAACTTCAGAACATGAATGCAATGTGTGTTAGAAAATCCACAATTAGATATGTTCTGATCTATTGAGGTAAAATAGGCAAACATTATGTGAAAAACAGATTAAACAATGAAGCTCTGTATTGCTGCCTTTTCCCACGGCCCTAACTGACTTTTGACACCGTCTACTGGCTGCAGATGGAACTACACATGCTCTGTAGCACTTTTACTGATCGCGATTAGACGGGACAAATGCACAGAACGAGTCTGGAGATGATTCACCAACTTAAAAACAGATCGAGAAAACGTCACAGAACGAAGGGAGAGGACTTCAATCAAACCAAGGAGGGTCTGAGGACACGGGATGCTGGGACATTTGTCTAAGGACAGGGGATGCTGGGACATTTGTCTAAGGACAGGGGATGCTGGGACATTTGTCTAAGGACAGGGGATGCTGGGACATGTGTCTAAGGACATGGGATGCTGGGACATTTGTCTAAGGACGCTGGATGCTGGGACATTTGTCTAAGGACAGAGGATGCTGGGACATTGCCAAGTCCCTATGAACATCGTTTGAACGTCTTTCACTGTCGCCCTCCGAGGAAACTGCTGTTGTGATTTTGGGCGTGACAAAAATACATGTTAAATCTTCTCTTTCATGTCTTAAACTGTTTTGTGATTTCTGTCGTTTCTTTATCATTTGAATGCATTATTTTGCCTCGTGTATGAAATGTGCTCCACAATTAAACTTGCCTTGCCTCAATTGAATTGAATTGAATTAGCATAATACGTGTCCTTAAACCAAACGTAGATAAACAAACCTCCACGTCCTGCATTGCCTCTGATCCGACCCGTCTCTGACCCGTCTCTGACCCGTCTCCTTGACGACCGACCAAAGCGCTGACCCAACACACGGTTTGACATGTGACTACTCTCCCCGCCCTCATTCATTAAATAAATTCTTCATTTTCCACAGCGAAGGTCGGGCGGCGGAGCCAAAAGCGGCCGTCCTTAAATCTCCTGGCATTATAAAAGCCGGCGGGGGTACGGACCCCAACGCCCCCCCCCAGACGTCCTCGCTCGCCCGGGCTCGTATCGTGAGGCGGAGCAAAGCCGTTCTAATATTCTCTCCGCTCGGCCATTATCCGCGGCCCCGTGTGCTCTGGCAGGTATCCACTGTTATCATTTCTGAGGAGGAAATTACAGCTCTATCATTGGGCCCAGCAGCGGTGTCACACTCCCCCCTCCGGCCTCGCCCGCTCGGCCTCCCCTCCTCCCCCAAACTCAACCCCCCCTGCCCCACGCCGACAGATCGTTTCTCTCCTTTATTATGTGGCTTTAGCGGGTGGCGCTCTCCCGGCATATTAACGCCGCTCTGCCTTTTGTCGGCGAGAGAAAAGGACGGCGGCGGCTCGATGCGCGGAAACGGTCCGGTATTAGGGCGCGGGTCGAAGGTCAAGTCTGCGTGGTTCACCTGGTCACTACCTCGGAAGCAGGACATGTACGACGGACTGTGGTGGGGGGAAAACGTCAGGGGAAATCACCCTCGCTGTGTTTTTAGAGTCCAGAATGAGGGATTACGTCGACCTGGCTGCAGACCTTAGCCACGGCGACTAAGAAGCGCTAATGAGTTTAAGAAATCATTTACAAACTTGGCAAGCTTCTTCACGAAGCGCTTCACGAATGAAAAAGTGCAATTATTTTTTCGCCACAATAGCGTCAGAGAGAAAGCGGTGCATTTTTCAACACGAGAACGACGTTAAACCGTAAGATTAAAAGGCATGAACTCGTTTTACTCAAATTCAGTTAATTATGTTGAAGATGTTGCTTTAGTTCCACTTTTTTAGGTTTGTAATTTCATTTCCTGTTGAAAAAGACGTGGAAATGGTAGAACGTTTTACTGGGCCAAATCTCTAATGGCAACACAAGCAGACTCGCCTCACAGCCAGAAGGTTGTGGGTTCAAGTGTTGAACCGACCGAGCATTTCTGTGAGGAGTTTGCACGTTTACCCCCCCGTGACTGGGTGGGTTTCTTCCCCCATTAACCTAAATCATACACCACGGGTAAAGATTCTCCTGAACAAAACCAGCTCAACGATCTGGAGATGCAGCCTGAGCGGTTTTAAAGGATGGGTCAAATGCAGAGGGCAAATTTCCCTTTATTAAATGTTTTTACCTTACAGAATAATTTGTTGAATTTTGAACTCTCTGCCATCACTTAATTTTATATATTTTTTGATGATTTTGGGCTTTACAAAAAAACTATTTCAACTGAATTTTGAACTTGCAATTCGGTGCAATTTGCGTCATCCATTTTCTTTTTGTGACGGACTTTTTCGCCGCAGCCAAGAGAACGTTTTAAAGGTTTATTAAAGGTTTCCATCCATCCATTTTCTACCGCTTGTTCCCTTTCGGGGTCGCGGGTGACTGGAGCCTATCCCAGTGACTTCGGGCCTTAGGCGGGGTACACCCTGGACAGTGGCCAACTTGTCGCAGGGCATATTAAAGGTTTATTAAAGGTTAATAAAGGTTTATTAAAGGTTTATTAAAGGTTTATTAAAGGTGTATTATGTCCATGACAGGAGTCCTGAAGCCCAACTACATATTTCTGAACTCCAGTTGGATGATGTCAAATACTGTCTGCAGGGCTTTATCCATGCATTTTGAACAGATTTAAACAAAAAACTGCACAAACTTTCTGCTTCTTCATGATTAATAAAAATATCTTCTTCTAGGTATTATCCCAGCAAACGAAGTCAAAACTAGAACTAGAAAATAATGTAAAAAACTCTCAAATGGCAAGATTGTGGTGCAAATCCTGAACGCAAAATGATAAGAGACGTTTGGATATTTCTTTCAAAAACGGTACATTTATTCCAGAAGTTGCCTTGGGCGCTGTGTTGTTGTATTGTTGTTATATTATTTTTACACAGATATTTCCTCCTTCATCACCTTGTCACCCTTGATTAACTGTTTTTACTTCTATCTTTTACCACTTTTTGCTGTTCTTGTGTTGGTAGAACGACTTTAGTTTCGCTCCGAAGACTTTGAATAAGGTTGTGCGTCTTGTCTCCGTTCCCCGTTCGTCGTCCTCGGTGACAGTAACGGCGCGCGATCTCGTACCCTCCGATTCCACCCCCCCTCGCGACACGTTTTCCTCCGTGTCGTGTCAGACGTTACCTCGGCGATTGTGGCGAGATCGACGCCGGAGCCGAGATAGCGTCGGTCCGCGTCGCGCCGTCTCCGTCATCTCTATTAAAATCTGAACGGGAACAAAGTTGATGTTGCGGAGTCGGAGGGACAATTTCAGCGTCAGACGGGTTTTTTCCCCCGCACACTCACGGAGGTTTTAATATATTGAACCTTGAGATTTTTATTTGCAAGAAATACAAAATGGTTGCTCAATAACATTTAAATATTAACATAAAATTAAAAGGCTTGTACCGAATTATTATGTATTTTGTGTAGTTCAGGGAAGTTTTCAATTTGTGACTGAATTGTATTGATCTTTATTTTTTTCCCCAAAGACAATTTCATCCAATCAAAGACATAGAAAGTGCTACAACTTTTGACAAAATCACTATGACAACAACAACTTTGCCCGGCAAAATTGCCAATCCAATATTTAAAGTGACAGGTCGGACGACTCATTGAACTAAAACGGAATATCCCAGAATAGCTCATTGTTTAGGCTTATAATTTTACTTCCTGTTTGTAATTGATGACGTCACACTAGGAAATTACCCAGCAAACACTGGGCCAAAACGCGTCCGTTGAAAATACACGACAGCCTCTTTATTTTGTTGAATTATTGTTAAAGTGGTCAAAATGTGTGTAAATTCTTCCCTGATGTGATGTCACTTCCTGTCATTTTCTACAGATGTTTCTCCATAAACAGCTGATTGATTGTTGTAAAACTATAATTTATATTTACAACAGATATAAATACTTTAATCAGTAAACAAGAGAAATTCTTTTTTTTTTAAATATTGGGAAGATGGATCAGATCAAGCTTTATTTCCCCCCTGTTTTTTATTTGTTTTTAATCTAAATAAGATTACATTTCACATGGCTAAATACACTAAAAAGTGCCAGGGTTTCTCAGAGGAGTTGTCTTTGGGTTGGGCTGATTTTCTTCCCAGAGACAGCAGGGGGCGACACTTCAAACGCCCCCAAAACACACATTAAACCCGTTTAAAACAATCAAATGGAAAACATCGAGCCTAAAACAGCGGCTGATGAAGTCGGACGAAGCCGCAAAGACAGGGACATTTGACATGGTCAGACCAGTGACGTGTAAGGACTTTAAAAACACTGAGGAGCACTTCTGGAGACTCGATATGCAAGATTACTCAACCTTTTGTGATGCGGAAACAACGATATAACATTGAAAAAGCTCCAAAAGCTCATTTTAAAGCAATTAAACGATTATCCACATCAAATATTACAAACCTTATATGAGTAAAATACAAACAAACATGTCTAACTAACACTATTATCCATGTCATGCTTAATCTTGCACTCAACGACTATTAAATATTGTCCGTTTTGCAAACACAGGCGACTGAAAACCTGTGATTTTCTGCGTCCGCCGTTACGAGTGAATAAATCCCGTCGGTCGATGAAAAGTTATCGTAGCGGAAGCGGCTAATGGCCGTGAACGCTCCAGCTCTCGTGACCCGAGTAAACAAAGGCGCCGTGGCGTCGGGCGAGCGGTCCGTTTCCCGGGCGAGGTCGGACTCACCTCTGTGCGGACGGACGCTTCGTTTGTTTGTCGCGGACGACGGAGCGGCGTTTTCTCCAATCGCTCGCGCTCTGAAAAAGCAGTGAAAACGGCCTCGAGGAAAATAGATAAATGACAAAGGCGGGCAGAGTTGTCCGACTTGAAATAACGCCACGGAACGCCTCTTAAACGGGTCATTACTAATCCGGAGCAATGGAAATCACTATTGTGGATCTGAAAGGTTTTAACCAGCACATACATGATACAACACAACTATATTTTTGTCTCACAGCGCTGCAAAATATCAATGATTTTACCTGCAGAACGTTAAAAACAGCCGTCAATAATATGTATCTATGATTTTGCATTAGTATTAGCATTAGCAATAGCAATAGCAATAGCATTAGCAATAGCATTGGCATTGGCATTGGCATTAGCAATAGCATTAGCATTAGCAATAGCATTAGCATTAGCATTGTTGTTAATTCGGCTGGAACGCTCTGAGGTGTGTTGTGGAACCTTTCTGTGGCGAACCCTCCACGTTCTCATATCAATAATATTATGCAGTTACAGGTGTTTTTAGTTTAGTTTGCGCACCTTAAAGAGCCTGAAGAAGATTTGATGCATCTCGATAAAGTAAGTGAATCGATAATGCTAGCACCACTGCATACTGAGTCCATGAACATTGGTCTGAATGTGGTGTACTATCTATAATAATATAATAATGGTTGTTGGAAAAGCTTTAGACCAAGAGCGGGATCCACATTTTTTGTCCATGATTTTCTAAGGTCGTCATCATTAACAAAACTTTACATGGGATCTTTACTATATGTACATTCAAACCTCTTCAAACGTGCTCACTTCTCGTGTCATTTAGCTCAGATCACCTTCTGCCTCATGTCTGACACCCTCAAAGGGCAAATCAGAGTTTTTAGACCATTTTTATCTCTTTTCCACGTCAAGTTGTCTTTTTAAAGATCACAAACTTAACTCACAGACATGTTTGTACGTACACATGCTTTATAAATGAGACCCCTGGACAAATTCACTCTGTTTTGTCACCCGGTATTTAACTTGCCGGCCTTTAAGTGTTTTATTGCTCAAGAAAAACCTGCATTCTCACTGTGAGAACGTTTGAACGCTTGAAAAACGGACTCAACCTGGAAACGGACACATTTAAAATAATCTGGACTAAATGGGACAATTATTTTGAAAGTTATGAGCCTCAACCTTTCTTTTCATGGGATGCCCTATTCTATTTTATTTTTTGTTTTTTACATGTTTTACTTAGATATTAGAAAAAGAAAAAAAATGTCTTCATTTTTTTAAATCTTTTTTTGTGTCTTAAAACAAGACACAAAAAAAGATTTAAAAAAATGAAGACATTTTTTTTCTGAAAAAACAGAGAAGAAGAAGAAAAAACTTCTTCTTCTTCTCTGTTTTTTCAGTTTGAAAAAGAAAAAGAGAAAATAAAAAAGTACTTTTTAATTTGTCAACCACACAATGAATGCCTTAATCTGCATGTATCTGTATAAGTAATGATCTTAACTTGGAAACGGACAAAATAATCTTGACCAAATGGGACAACTATTTTGAAATGTATGAGCCTTAAACCTTTCTTTTTTTTATTATCATCATTTTTCAATTATTTTTATTTAGATATTAGAAAAAAAATCTCTTGTTTTTCTTTATTTTTTCTCTGTCTTTTTCTTCTCTCTTTTTCATTTTTAGATTTTTGACTTAGATATTAGAAAAAATGTGTTCTCTCTGTTTTTTTTTTTTGTGTCTTTATTTTCCTTTGTGTCTTTGTTTTATTTCATTTTGAAAAGAAAAGAAAAAAGTATAATTTATTTGAATGCCTTTAATCTGTATAAATAATGATCTTAAACGTTCAGGGGCCCCTAGAGGCTGGTGGAACTGCCCGACTTTCTAACGGCAACAATTCAACAAAACACGCCAACATTTGACATCTGGACGAGCCCACGCAGCACTCATTGCAGTACAAACAGCATTTCCTCCCTGAACCTCCCGTGACTTTGATACGTCGTCCCGAACTTCCAACAAACCGAGCACGTTCTCATCGGCCGATCACCTTGGCTACACCCATGGCCGCTCGGCGTTCGTCGCTCGCCTCCCGACAGCCTTATCTCGCCGCGGAAGATGGATCGCCGAGAAGTGCCACTACAGTCCGCGGCAGATGAGTCCGAAAAAGCTGGTGTCGGGCCCAAATCGCACTTCTTCTTCTTATTAACAGTAAAATGAGCCTCTCCATCACTCGTCCAGACAGTGAGCGGGAACGGAGCTAATGAGGGCGAAGCGGCACAATTCATCACGGGAAACGGAGGGTTTTCTCGACACTGCTTCATTATGTGAGGGACTGAATGTTATTTGTCGTGTTTTAGTGTGCCGTCGAGTGTGACTCGACGGCAGGACGCCGTCGAGTCGATCTCAAAAGAAAGTAGGACCGCTAATTTGAAACGTCGGTCGCTGGGAGTTGGTTTTTGGCAATGTCCTTTGAGAAGAAAACGGAAGTATCGACAGCTGGACTCGTGACTGAAGTCATCTTGGACAAATGCAAACCGGAGACAGGTCAGAGAAAGGCAGCTCGTCTTCGCAACCTCCGACTACGATCCGAAAGGAGAAAGGTGTAACGGCTACGCTCCAAAACCGTTCATGGCCTTTTCTGACGCGTACAATTTGCAACCCGACTCGTAGCAGGGCGACTAACCTCACTCCAGCCGACCGCGGAACCAGATCGACTCGATAACTACCTCCTGAAGCAGTTTTGAGCCACACTTTGAACACATTTATCTTTTATTGGTTGGCAGAACTATAACGTTGCAAGGTTTTCTCCTTTCGTCAGCGACCTGAGCAGATAAACCGCGGTGGGGGCGGGGCTACCAGACAACAACAGGTTATATCGACCTGAAACTGGGTCAAACAAACTCCTCCAGCTGATGTACTTTTGACCAGTACAACTTTTTAGCTCCTCAGACATACCAAATGTTCTTTCTGATTGAAATCGACTTCTGGACGGCAGTCGAAACGTCTCGATTTCAAAGACGGCGTCCGGTTGACTTCCTTTGAAACCTTTACCTGCTACGGATCCCACCCCTGACGACGACGCGTGAAAAGAGGGTGTGTGGGAGGGCGTTCTGCCTCTGGGGGGGACGGTGCACGGATTCTCAGATGTGCAGAGTGCGCCGAGCGAGCAGAAAATCAGCTGATGTTCGGAGAGAGCGAGCGGGCGAGCGGGAAGGGGAAAGGCCGCCTCCTCCGGCTCTGCCCCGACTTCATGAATACAACATGTGGATTCATAATGCATGATCAAAGTTATGGGCTTCTCCTGCCTGTCACCGCTCGCTCGCCGTTCATCCGCCCGGCTGAAGATGCTCCGAGACGCCTTCGAGCTTTGGTCGCCGAGGCTTTAAAGACGGGGTTTGCAGTTTCCCGAATGAAATGGAAAAAAAAGAGAGACTCCAGGAGGAATGCAGCGCGACGGCCACAGTAGATATCGTGTCATAGTGCGGCTGATCGTGATGCACAAGATAAACATCGTTATACAGTCCTCGCACAAACATTTGCAATTGTATTTCGCTTCATTCACGCTCGTTTCATTCCCGAGCCTCACGAAAACAGTTTCAGATTTGTGACGTGAAAAGTAGAGACGTGCGGGTTTTTGAGTTCATAAATCATCACCAGGATTCCGCGCAATTCAGCCCTCGAATCACGTTCATTACAACAGCGTAATTAGCATGTCGGTGCAAGCTAGCCTTTGTTTATTTCCTTCTACCGCCAAATCCTACTGAGGTAACGCCTGACTGTTAGAAAGTAATTCACGGTTTTCAGCGCACGCATACTAAAGGTACAAGGTTTAACGGCCAAAAACAATACAAATACTGCATAAAGTGTGTCCTTTAACTCGCTGAAACGTCCACTCACAAGTTTCCCGTCGTTGTAAAAGTTATTTTCCCACCGACAATTTGAATTTCTGGCTCTTCACGTTGAGCGCACTAAAGCCTTTCTATATTTTCCTCTATTTGAAGATCAAAATCCGTCTTGTTTTGCCCGAAAACCATCACAAACGCAACACTCCCGCGCCGGCGCTCGAAATCCACACGCCACAATCGTAATGATCCGCACAATAGCTTTCGAGTCGGCCCATCTTTGCGGCCCCTCGCTGTTCGTCCGCTGTCCTGCCGGCCACTTTCAAAGAGCATTTTTGATTTGTTTTTCATCAGGAACCTTCTCGTTTGTCTATTGTTTGGCCACCTTTAGGCGGGATCACGCTGGCAGCCTCTCTTAGTTGTTTTTTGTTTTTTTTCCAGCGGAGGCTTTGAACATTTGAAGCCGGACATTAATAGTGTATGAGCGGGTCGGGGGGATGTGGGAAGCAAAGGGCGATGTCATGCCGCAATCCGAGCTCTGATTGGTCGATGAATATCACATAGGGTTTGGGCGAAACAACAGCTAAAGGCTAACGCTAAGTCCCTAGCTCAGGCCTGTATCGCCGGAGCCGTTGCCCGGGATTTAAAGCAGATTTTCTCTCCCTGGCGGGTTGTGCGGTTTGACCTTATTTTCAGCATAGGTCTCTCTCTCGGCGGCGAGCAGGTGCACAACGCCCGCGGCACCAATGTGGGTTACACGAGGGCACGCAATCCATCCAAATTACAAAAATAGCTAACGCGTGAGGTAGTTTTCGCAGCGATCAGATGTGCGGGGGCTACGAGCGGTGAGCGTTTTTGCCGCGTAGCAGGAAGAGCTGAAGTTTGAGCCCTCGTCGACGGTGCAGATCGGAGGCCTCGATGCCGTCGGTCTACCCCAGGGCAGCTGTGGCTAGAGTTGCTAACCGCCACAAGGAACGGAGCGAATGAGTGATGCGTAAAGAGCTTGGGCGCTTTGTAAATCCGAAGCGTCATCATCATCAAACGTATTCCTCACGTTCCGAACACATTCCTAGCATCAAAGTTATTAGCAGAGTTTTGATGCGCTAACAACAATTAGCATGCTAACAGTACATTTCCCCCCTCCTGTCAGATTTGGCACGTCATTAATTAAAGACTTTTAACTGTTTCTTCTGTGACTTCAGCCTCAAGCAGTGCTCAGTTTAAATGTAGTTGTAAAGGAAACTGTGTGAGAAGGTCCTTGGTTCGACTCCCGGGCGGCTCGTGGCTTTTCTGTGTGGAGTTTGCATGTTCTCCCCGTGTTTGCGTAGGATCAGGATTAGGTTTAGGAATAGGTATTTTGGGACACGTTTGCTAACCGCGCTTTGTAGAACTGTTACTGGTGCGTGAAGGAGTTTGCATGTTCTCCTCGTGTCTGGGTGGGTTTCCTCCTGTTTCGCCCGTTGACCCAAAACATGCACAACAGGTAAAAATCTTCCAGCAAAGGTGAAGTTCTGGAGATGGGTCCCCAGAGCAGAGGCCCCAGTGACATTACAGGATGGGTCAAATGCAGAGGACACATTTCCCACAATAATAAAAAATAAAGTGTGTCCTTACTTCCTGGTTCACGGATGATAAAAAGCTCTGTATTTAGAGGGGCAGAGTGGTCTCATTTTGACCCTAAGATCTGATTTTACAATAGATTTGGTTTATTTGAAAGACGATGAAATATGAACATTAAACTAAAACAAGAATCCTGTGTCTTTAAGGCATTTGTAGAAGTCTAAACAACAACAGTTTGCGGATCATAATAGAGGATATAAATAGAAGTGTGTGATTTTAGTTTTTTTCTCTGCAAAATAAATCATTAATTGTTACTTCTTTGTAATTTGTTTGTTGCTAATTATCCTGAATGAAAAAAGGGCTCTTCATTTGCCCTTTACAGAGTCTGTGATAAACGTGTCCAGTGCAGTGGGCGACCCCAGTGCCGCTCTGGGGGCCATGTCCAGGTCTCCAGTCCCGCTTGGTCAGGACTTATGGACATATGTTTAATGTGTTGTGCTGTGGTTATCTGAAGGCTTGATTTGTCACGCTTAACAAGTCCCATATTTGTCTTCAATACACCGGCCTATTAATTAACTTTTAAACCACTGTCTGTTTCTGCTTTCACACTCCCCAGACAGATTCCTCTGGAGCCCGTTTATCGCAGGTAACAAGCGCCGCTCCAGGTTTATCATCGCACACTGTTTACAGCGAACAAACGTCCCTCCTGAGGCCCATAGCTCCGCGCAAATAATGAGCTGAGGAGAGTGGTGAAGTAACAGGGGCCACCAGGGGGTGTTAGATCGCTCACTCCGGTCTCGTTCTGGCCTCACACATCCACCGTTACTCTCACGTTCAGAAGAAGGGCTACTGCACTGAAGATTTAAGTGAGAGGAGGAATAAGAAGTCGAGTCGATCGCAACTCATCAATTATTCAAATCATTGACAACGAATTCATTAACGGGATTATTTTTCATAGCTTTACCAACTGGAATGTGGAAAGGTCAAGAGCTGTGTGTGTTTGCAAGCAGGAAGAGCCTCTGTAACGCTTCTCCAGGAGGTGGTTCCTGAAAACGTGCTCTAGACATAGGCAGGCCTGTTAAAGTAGTAAAATGTTAAAAAAAACAACTGTCAAGTAAGTCAGAATTTGCACCGTTCTTCTTCTGCAGCCCTGGATGGAGTTCTATGTGCTTAGAGCGCTTGTCCCCTAATTCACAAGTCGGTGATTTGGACAAGTGCATAAACTCTTGGGCGAGAATGTGGCGTGTGAATGATGGATGGGCCGATGGCACAGATTGGCAGCCATCACTTCCATCCGTCTTGTGGAGTGACCGAATGACTCCAGTGCAGTGCTTTAGGAGGCTTTTGGGACACTCATTACAAGTATAAAGCAGAAACAGACTTCGTAGACTATGTTTACGACGGATGCCAGGAAAGTCAAGCACGTGACCGCCTCGTCCGATTTAAACCGATCATTGGAAATGCATGAAAACCCGAATCTCCGACATCCCGATATCACAGCTGGAGAAGCACAAGCCGAGTCGTATCGCTGCGTGTAACAGTGCAGTCCGATAAAGGCAGGAGCGGCCGCGAAAAGATGGTGTTCTGACGCGCACTTGCTCGTTGTAGCTCGGCAGAGATGACAAACTACGATCTCTCCGCCGCGGACAAGCGTTTTGAGGCGCAACATCAAAATGAACGCTCAAATTACCTGATCAGCGCAGTTCCCCCAAACGCTCATGTCGCTTATCGATGTATGCTAGCCGTTTTGTTAGCAATTAACGCTATGCCGTGTTGGTGCTAGTGCTAAAGTCTGTCAGACCCAGAACCAGAGAAGTGTGCTTGAATGTGGTTTATCTGTAAACTGAACTGATTTTCATGTGTGATTCCGAGCTGTACCTGATTTTTACTTTTGTTAAAGGTGAAAAACAGAACTAGTTTAGTTTAGTTTGAACTATTTTAAACTCTTCACATCTCCACATGTGTCGCTCACTTACCTCATGCACTATGAGCTTCCTAAATACCACGATGAGTTTAAAAGTGCTTAAAACGAGTCTATGAGCGCAGTTCCCCCAAACGCACATACCGCTTATCGATGTATGCTAGCCATTTTGTTAGCAGTTAACGCTATGCCGTTTTGGTGCTAGTGCTAAAGTCCGTCAGACCCCGCTCGCACCTGCTCGGTTCTTTCAGCTTCGTGACCGGTTCGGGGGAAATAAAACTTGGGTTGTTTTAACTAAAGTGTCATGTGCGGGAATAACAGTACAATCTTCATTTCAAGTCATTTACCGAATTTGACGTGGATGATGCTAGTCGTTAGCGTTATTTTACTTGCTAGAAACTGTAAGAATGTCATGTCAGTTGTAGCCTTCTTTACCAGTTATTCAAGTTGTATTAATTTATATTTAAATAAGGCTAAAAAAAGTTTGCAAAGAAAGTGCCACAACATTTATAATTGGACAAAGATGCTCCAAATATCATTAATTTGACCTGATGTTTCTGTTTTTCATATTAAACATTTAAATAAACACGTTTAAAGAATATAAAAATTGTATAGTAGCTGATTTAATTTTCAAATTCGGTACCAACTCAAAGTGGGAAACGACCCGTGACCATCTGGTTGGTGGGCGAGCTCCACCGTCACACCTACAGAGGCGCTATACTCTCCAGCACATCTACATATTTTAAATCAAAATTTGTTTGGCAGAATTGAAACATGATTGCAGAAGTTTGAGCCCTCCTCTTCGCCGCTCCTCGGCTCCGTTTCTATTCAAATGTGTTCAGAATTAACATAAATCCACTCGTTAGTTTACCCCATGGTGCCCATTCATTAGGCTGTTCTTTGCAGAGAATAAATGAGGCCAATTAGAAGTGTTTTAGCCCGGTGGTGGGGGGCTGTGGACAAGCTTTATTAGCCACAAGTGCAAGGCAAATCAGATTTTAATATAAGTCAACTACGCCGGCATTAATATGGATATTTTTAATTTGAAAAGACAAAGTGGACACTACATCCGAGCGTTTATTCCAGTGAATCCTCAGATGGATTAAACAAGTGTGCGCGTATCTGGATGAAATAGAAAAACGTTTGCATTAATTCCGTGTTTATTTTGCAGGGCTTTTCTCGGTCGGATGCGCCACGGGTTTGGGATTTGTGTGAATTTGGTGATTTGTCGTTTGTAGCAATGAAAGCGCAGGCGTTCGTTATAGAAGATGACACAAAAGTACAGGAAGTAGCTGGTGAAAATGTGAACTTAAATGTGCTCTATTTCTGCTGGGGGGTCCGTCACCCGCTTGTCTCCACGTAGATGTTATTGCTTTGCCCGGAATGTTCCACAGTATGACATTAAACTTCTCTAGGAGTCAAGCAGGCGGTGAGTTACTGGTGGGACCGGGTGCGTAGCTACATTACCTGGTACCTATGTTCCCCCTTTTGTATGAATGCTACGCTAATACTAGCATAAGCCACGGGTTCGGGTTCCACTTCCCCAATAATTTTGCATAAATGTATGTTTTTATAGTATAAAATATAGCAGGATATAACCCAACCCCAGGTCTCGGGGGGAACACAGGCCTGACCCCGGTGAGACCTGTGGAGAGGCCACGCCCTTTCAGCAAAAGTATGTGTCCAAGATGACCACTTTAACTGTGGTTTAATGCCATACTCTGGAACATTTCAGGCAAAGCAACAAAATCTACACAGAGACAAACGGCCTCCACCAGTAAAGTGTGTGTGGATGTGGTGTAGCTGTAAACTGAACTGATTTTCATGTGTGATTCCGAGCTGTACCGGATTTTTACTTTTTTAAAACGTGAAAAACAGAACGAGTTCATTTTAAGCTCCTCATGTGTCGCTCTCTTACCTAATGCACTCTGAGCTGCCTAAATACTCACCATTTTCACCAGATTAAATGGATTTGGATGGAAAAACTGATTTTACTTTATTACATGAAGAAAAAAAAGAAAGGGTAAAATGAACTAGTTCTGTTTTTCACGTTTCAAAAACAGTGAAAAGGGTTTAGCCCCTTTAAAAAACGATTTTGTTGTTTTGGTTTCAATACATTATTTCGTAGGTTTTCAAACCGCTGGGACACATGGTTACGTGGCAGACTGTTCCACTTGGGGCTGTTCCTATTGGCTAATCCCCAATGAGCGTTGACCAATAAAAAGCGCTCCCGTTTTGTCGTTCATTCTCTGACACTTCCCGGGTCCTTGGGTGTGGCTCCACGTTCCTCCGCTCCCATGTGACCTCTGCTGACCTCTGCTGACCTGGGGATTGTTGTGGTCTCGCCGTCATAACCCCACAGCAGCTGCTCCTGTGCGTGTCAAACTAGGGAAAACTAGGATTTTTTCATTTTTCATTTTTGTTTCCGCCAAATCTTCAAGTGATGTACTCTTCTGTATTTCACTGTTTTCATCTAATTAGACGTCACTTTCCCGACTGCAAACTTGGGAGAAAGACTCGTTAGATTGACTCGTTGCCTGTTCCTCCTTTCATGGTTTAAAAACGACGTGCCCCAGTTTGAAACATAATGACCTTAACCGCGCTTTAGTGAAACGGGCTCATAACGCACTCTAAAAACAGACTCATCGCCATCATGAAGGAGCCAAGACCAGACGTGTGAATAATTTTTTTATTTTCTTTAAACTTGTGCATCAACTTCAAAGGGTAAACTGTGTGCACTTCCATTTTGTTTTTCACAACAATTTCAAAATTAGTTAAGTGTTCTTTATTTTGTATGCTTTTTAAATACATCATTTGTCCGTTTGAAAACCATTTACACACATTTTGTCGGTTCTACTCTCTATCCGTGTCCTCGGCGTGTGGATGGTCGTCCTCGTCTCTGTTTGTACGGCAGAAGCTCTAACCAGGCGTCCGGAACTCTTCCAAGTGAAGTAAAAATATCTTTCTTTAAATATGTTTCCTTTACATGATAAAAATAGTCTTATTCCGCTCTCCGCTGTCACCGGCGCGATGCTAGCACGAGCGGCGCGCTCCTTGCTCCGTGGAGGATGTCTGTCTGCGTGTAGGTATTTGATAAAAATTATTAAAAAATTTTGATTTGTCGTCGTACAAAAACACATTTTTCATATAAATTGCATTTGCACAAGAAAAATGTAAAGCCGATAAAATAAAATTGAAAATAAAAGGTTTGGCCACAGGGATACAAAATGAACACAGATGGACCGAGTTAAATTGTGACTCATTCACGTGGAATAGTGTCTTTACTGTGTGAAAAATCCTGTTTTTGATATAAATAAGTCCATAATTTAACAAAAATAATAAATATTTTTGAATAAATAGTTTGTGATTGCTGTGAAATTTCATCCCTCCATCTTGTTTTGTCCGTTTGCAAAATCCCACGGAACAATTTGTGTTACACTTGGATAATCTTGTGATAAATTGTGTCATTGCTTTTTAACCGTAATATCGTTCAAATCCAACATGTTAGTACGTAAAACACAAATATATGACTTCACTTATTGCCTGATGGATGATAGAGAGTATATCCTTTTCAACATGGATCAATAATATAATGTTCCTATGCAATGCCTTTCCATCGCTGTACATTTAGGGCGCGTGCCGAGGTCGTCCGCTCTGCCCTGGCTTTTTTTAGATTTATAATTATGTTAAAAGCCTGGGTTTCTATTCACAATTTTTGAAAATAAACTATCCTTTTAAAAATCTAGTGAGCGCTGCCCATGTATCATAATTGCTGTGCGCGGGGGCAGACGGGCGCGGCACCATTAGCGCCGGGCCAGACTGTATAGGTCCACTTTCATGAAGATATATTTTTAAATGAGCTTTCCTTTCAGCACTTTTCGACTCCTGGGTTTCAAAGTCCTGGCACTGGAGTAATGAGGTAACTCTTGGAAAATTGTACACCCAGGTTTGTATTTCCACAGGAAACAGTGTTGAACCCCTAGCTAATTTAAAGACATACAGCGTGACTCCTCCCCCTCAAGCACAACGCAAGTCCAATATTGTCAAAAAAAACGGTTTGTCCGAGATGTCCGAGTGTCTCCGAGGTGAAAAAGTGCGCCGCCGGGAGAGGATGAGTCCGCTCTAGGCCATGGTTTCCTTGCCGGGCAGTCTGCGGTCGTTGAACGTGTGCATGTTGATGACCTCCTCGGTCTTGACCATGACGGGCGGCTGAGGCTTGTTGTGTTTGAGGCGACGCTGGCACTTTAAGGACACGCGGAGCTCGTCCACCAGGGCGCTGCAGAAGGACCTCTGCCAGAGCGGGGAAAGCACAAGAAAGAGGGTCACGCTCACATTTGTACACTTTTCTGTTCAAATCTTACACACGGAGCACGAGTCGTACACGAGGCAGTTCACAGAGCTTCACACGACAGGAAGAACATGCATCAAATCACAAAACAGTTTAAGACATGAAAGAGAAGGGCACCAGCAGGAGGCCGGTCCATGTTTAGTCCTGACTGGGCACCAGCAGGAGGCCGGTCCATGTTTAGTCCTGACTCTGGCACCAGCAGGAGGCCGGTCCATGTTTAGTCCTGACTCTGGCACCAGCAGGAGGCCGGTCCATGTTTAGTCCTGACTCTGGCACCAGCAGGAGGCCGGTCCATGTTTAGTTCTGACTCTGGCACCAGCAGGAGGCCGTTCCATGTTTAGTCCTGACTCTGGCACCAGCAGGAGGCCGTTCCATGTTTAGTCCTGACTCTGGCACCAGCAGGAGGCCGTTCCATGTTTAGTCCTGACTCTGGCACCAGCAGGAGGCCGGTCCATGTTTAGTCCTGACTCTGGCACCAGCAGGAGGCCGGTCCATGTTTAGTCCTGACTCTGGCACCAGCAGGAGGCCGGTCCATGTTTAGTCCTGACTCTGGCACCAGCAGGAGGCCGGTCCATGTTTAGTTCTGACTCTGGCACCAGCAGGAGGCCGTTCCATGTTTAGTCCTGACTCTGGCACCAGCAGGAGGCCGTTCCATGTTTACTCCTGACTCTGGCACCAGCAGGAGGCCGTTCCATGTTTAGTCCTGACTCTGGCACCAGCAGGAGGCCGGTCCATGTTTAGTCCTGACTGGGCACCAGCAGGAGGCTGGTCCATGTTTAGTCCTGACTCTGGCACCAGCAGGAGGCCGGTCCATGTTTAGTCCTGACTCTGGCACCAGCAGGAGGCCGGTCCATGTTTAGTCCTGACTCTGGCACCAGCAGGAGGCCGGTCCATGTTTAGTCCTGACTCTGGCACCAGCAGGAGGCCGGTCCATGTTTAGTTCTGACTCTGGCACCAGCAGGAGGCCGTTCCATGTTTAGTCCTGACTCTGGCACCAGCAGGAGGCCGGTCCATTTTTAGTCCTGACTCTGGCACCAGCAGGAGGCCGGTCCATGTTTAGTCCTGACTGGGCACCAGCAGGAGGCCGGTCCATGTTTAGTCCTGACTGGGCACCAGCAGGAGGCCGGTCCATGTTTAGTCCTGACTCTGGCACCAGCAGGAGGCCGGTCCATGTTTAGTCCTGACTGGGCACAAGCAGGAGGCCGGTCCATGTTTAGTCCTGACTCTGGCACCAGCAGGAGGCCGGTCCATGTTTAGTCCTGACTCTGGCACCAGCAGGAGGCCGGTCCATGTTTAGTCCTGACTCTGGCACCAGCAGGAGGCCGGTCCATGTTTAGTCCTGACTCTGGCACCAGCAGGAGGCCAGAAGTTCCACCTACAAGACATATGTTTTTACCCTGCGTTCTGTAGTTTTAGTTGAACATTGTACAAAAATAGACGTGTTACTCTCGACCTTTTTTAGTTTTGTTGTTTTTATTCTCAGTTGAAAGATTGTTTGTCATTTAGTTTGATGAATGGCTGAAGTTGTCCAGAACCATTTTATGATTGTTCATTTCATCGTGAGCCAATGTGAATTAAACAACTGTGTACAGAAACCATGGCAACGCTGTAAATACAAAACTGTCAAGCAAATCAAATAAGAACTTAAATAGGCTTCATTTGAGGTCCACTTTGTGCAGAAAAATGACATTATTTCTCACTGTTATTACATTTCTCCAGCTCTAAACTGCATTTATCTCTAATAAAACGTTTACTCTGCAGCGTTTGCACTTTTACGCTCGATATCGTCCTTTACGACTCCTTCAAAACTACGATTATTACAAATTGCATTGGTAAAAATACTCCTGAAACACTGATATCGGATTAGAATTGTGGGCTTGGAGCTGGATTGTCATGGAAACGGAACGCTGCACAACGCAACTTTTCCGGTGGAGGGAATGTTCCACGGTCTGGCATTAAACCTGTCAATCATGCATTAAAACACCTCGAGAAATATGACCAAATATGACAAAATATGACCAAAGTGAGCAGTAACTTGACCTTTGTCTGTTTGAGTGTAGATGAGTTAAACGTCACATCTCCACCACATCTCCACCACATCTCCACCACATCTCCAACCACATCTCCACCACATCTCCACCACATCTCCAACCACATCTACACCACATCTCCACCACATCTACACCACATCTCCACCACATCTCCAACCACATCTCCAACCACATCTCCACCACATCTCCAACCACATCTCCACCACATCTCCAACCACATCTCCAACCACATCTCCACCACATCTCCAACCACATCTCCACCACATCTCCAACCACATCTCCAACCACATCTCCACCACATCTCCAACCACATCTCCACCACATCTCTACCACATCTCCAACCACATCTCCACCACATCTCCACCACATCTCCAACCACATCTCCACCACATCTCCAACCACATCTCCACCACATCTCCAACCACATCTCCAACCACATCTCCACCACATCTACACCACATCTCCACCACATCTCCAACCACATCTCCACCACATCTCCAACCACATCTCCACCACATCTCCAACCACATCTCCACCACATCTCCACCACATCTCCAACCACATCTCCAACCACATCTCCACCACATCTCCAACCACATCTCCACCACATCTCCAACCACATCTCCAACCACATCTCCACCACATCTCCAACCACATCTCCACCACATCTCCAACCACATCTCCAACCACATCTCCACCACATCTCCAACCACATCTACACCACATCTCCAACCACATCTCCACCACATCTCCAACCACATCTCCACCACATCTCCAACCACATCTCCAACCACATCTCCACCACATCTCCACCACATCTCCAACCACATCTCCAACCACATCTCCACCACATCTCCAACCACATCTCCACCACATCTCCAACCACATCTCCAACCACATCTCCACCACATCTCCAACCACATCTCCACCACATCTCCAACCACATCACCAACCACATCTCCACCACATCTCCAACCACATCTACACCACATCTCCAACCACATCTCCACCACATCTCCAACCACATCTCCAACCACATCTCCAACCACATCTCCACCACATCTCCAACCACATCTCCACCACATCTCCAACCACATCTCCAACCACATCTCCACCACATCTCCAACCACATCTACACCACATCTCCACCACATCTCCAACCACATCTCCACCACATCTCCAACCACATCTCCACCACATCTCCAACCACATCTCCAACCACATCTCCACCACATCTCCAACCACATCTACACCACATCTCCACCACATCTCCAACCACATCTCCACCACATCTCCAACCACATCTCCACCACATCTCCAACCACATATCCACCACATCTCCAACCACATCTCCACCACATCTCCACCACATCTCCAACCACATCTCCAACCACATCTCCACCACATCTCCACCACATCTCCAACCACATCTCCACCACATCTCCAACCACATCTCCACCACATCTCCAACCACATCTCCAACCACATCTCCACCACATCTCCAACCACATCTCCACCACATCTCCAACCACATCTCCAACCACATCTCCACCACATCTCCAACCACATCTCCACCACATCTCCAACCACATCTCCAACCACATCTCCACCACATCTCCAACCACATCTCCAACCACATCTCCACCACATCTCCAACCACATCTCCACCACATCTCCAACCACATCTCCAACCACATCTCCACCACATCTCCAACCACATCTCCACCACATCTCCAACCACATCTACACCACATCTCCAACCACATCTCCACCACATCTCCAACCACATCTCCAACCACATCTCCACCACATCTCCAACCACATCTCCACCACATCTCCAACCACATCTCCAACCACATCTCCACCACATCTCCAACCACATCTACACCACATCTCCACCACATCTCCAACCACATCTCCACCACATCTCCAACCACATCTCCACCACATCTCCAACCACATCTCCAACCACATCTCCACCACATCTCCACCACATCTCCAACCACATCTCCAACCACATCTCCACCACATCTCCACCACATCTCCAACCACATCTCCAACCACATCTCCACCACATCTCCAACCACATCTCCACCACATCTCCACCACATCTCCAACCACATCTCCACCACATCTCCAACCACATCTCCACCACATCTCCAACCACATCTCCAACCACATCTCCACCACATCTCCACCACATCTCCAACCACATCTCCAACCACATCTCCACCACATCTCCAACCACATCTCCAACCACATCTCCACCACATCTCCACCACATCTCCACCACATCTCCAACCACATCTCCACCACATCTCCAACCACATCTCCACCACATCTCCAACCACATCTCCACCACATCTCCACCACATCTCCAACCACATCTCCAACCACATCTCCAACCACATCTCCACCACATCTCCACCACATCTCCACCACATCTCCACCACATCTCCAACCACATCTCCACCACATCTCCAACCACATCTCCAACCACATCTCCACCACATCTCCACCACATCTCCAACCACATCTCCAACCACATCTCCACCACATCTCCAACCACATCTCCACCACATCTCCACCACATCTCCACCACATCTCCAACCACATCTCCACCACATCTCCAACCACATCTCCACCACATCTCCACCACATCTCCAACCACATCTCCACCACATCTCCAACCACATCTCCACCACATCTCCAACCACATCTCCAACCACATCTCCACCACATCTCCACCACATCTCCACCACATCTCCACCACATCTCCAACCACATCTCCACCACATCTCCACCACATCTCCAACCACATCTCCACCACATCTCCACCACATCTCCAACCACATCTCCACCACATCTCCAACCACATCTCCACCACATCTCCAACCACATCTCCAACCACATCTCCACCACATCTCCACCACATCTCCAACCACATCTCCAACCACATCTCCACCACATCTCCACCACATCTCCAACCACATCTCCACCACATCTCCACCACATCTCCACCACATCTCCACCACATCTCCAACCACATCTCCACCACATCTCCACCACATCTCCAACCACATCTCCACCACATCTCCACCACATCTCCACCACATCTCCACCACATCTCCAACCACATCTCCACCACATCTCCAACCACATCTCCAACCACATCTCCACCACATCTCCAACCACATCTCCACCACATCTCCAACCACATCTCCACCACATCTCCACCACATCTCCAACCACATCTCCACCACATCTCCAACCACATCTCCAACCACATCTCCACCACATCTCCAACCACATCTCCACCACATCTCCAACCACATCTCCAACCACATCTCCAACCACATCTCCAACCACATCTCCACCACATCTCCAACCACATCTCCAACCACATCTCCACCACATCTCCAACCACATCTCCACCACATCTCCAACCACATCTCCAACCACATCTCCACCACATCTCCAACCACATCTACACCACATCTCCACCACATCTCCAACCACATCTCCACCACATCTCCAACCACATCTCCACCACATCTCCAACCACATCTCCAACCACATCTCCACCACATCTCCAACCACATCTCCACCACATCTCCACCACATCTCCAACCACATCTCCACCACATCTCCACCACATCTCCAACCACATCTCCACCACATCTCCAACCACATCTCCACCACATCTCCACCACATCTCCACCACATCTCCAACCACATCTCCACCACATCTCCACCACATCTCCAACCACATCTCCACCACATCTCCACCACATCTCCACCACATATCCACCACATCTCCAACCACATCTCCACCACATCTCCAACCACATCTCCACCACATCTCAACCACATCTCCAACCACATCTCCACCACATCTCCACCACATCTCCACCACATCTCCAACCACATCTCCACCACAACTCAACCACATCTCCAACGACATCCCCACCACATCTCCACCACATCTCCACCACATCTCCAACCACATCTCCACCACATCTCCACCACATCTCCAACCACATCTCCACCACATCTCCACCACATCTCCACCACATCTCCAACCACATCTCCACCACATCTCCAACCACATCTCCACCACATCTCAACCACATCTCCAACCACATCTCCACCACATCTCCACCACATCTCCAACCACATCTCCACCACATCTCAACCACATCTCCAACCACATCTCCACCACATCTCCACCACATCTCCACCACATCTCCACCACATCTCCAACCACATCTCCACCACATCTTCAACCACATCTCCACCACATCTCCAACCACATCTCCACCACATCTCCACCACATCTCCACCATATCTCCACCACATCTCCAACCACATCTCCACCACATCTCCACCACATCTCCACCACATCTCCAACCACATCTCCACCACATCTCCAACCACATCTCCACCACATCTCCACCACATCTCCAACCACATCTCCACCACATCTCCACCACATCTCCACCACATCTCCACCACATCTCCAACCACATCTCCACCACATCTCCAACCACATCTCCACCACATCTCCACCACATCTACACCACATCTCCACCACATCTCCACCACATCTCCAACCACATCTCCACCACATCTCCACCACATCTCCAACCACATCTCCACCACATCTCCAACCACATCTCCAACCACATCTCCACCACATCTCCAACCACATCTCCACCACATCTCAACCACATCTCCAACCACATCTCCACCACATCTCCACCACATCTCCACCACATCTCCACCACATCTCCAACCACATCTCCACCACATCTCCACCACATCTCCACCACATATCCACCACATCTCCAACCACATCTCCACCACATCTCCAACCACATGTCCACCACATCTCAACCACATCTCCAACCACATCTCCACCACATCTCCACCACATCTCCACCACATCTCCAACCACATCTCCACCACAACTCAACCACATCTCCAACCACATCCCCACCACATCTCCACCACATTTCCACCACATCTCCAACCACATCTCCACCACATCTCCACCACATCTCCAACCACATCTCCACCACATCTCCACCACATCTCCACCACATCTCCAACCACATCTCCACCACATCTCCAACCACATCTCCACCACATCTCAACCACATCTCCAACCACATCTCCACCACATCTCCACCACATCTCCACCACATCTCCAACCACATCTCCACCACATCTCAACCACATCTCCAACCACATCTCCACCACATCTCCACCACATCTCCACCACATCTCCACCACATCTCCACCACATCTCCAACCACATCTCCACCACATCTTCAACCACATCTCCACCACATCTCCAACCACATCTCCACCACATCTCCACCACATCTCCACCATATCTCCACCACATCTCCAACCACATCTCCAACCACATCTCCACCACATCTCCACCACATCTCCACCACATCTCCAACCACATCTCCACCACATCTCAACCACATCTCCAACCACATCTCCACCACATCTCCACCACATCTCCACCACATCTCCACCATATCTCCACCACATCTCCAACCACATCTCCACCACATCTTCAACCACATCTCCACCACATCTCCAACCACATCTCCACCACATCTCCACCACATCTCCACCATATCTCCACCACATCTCCAACCACATCTCCAACCACATCTCCACCACATCTCCACCACATCTCCAACCACATCTCCACCACATCTCCACCACATCTCCACCACATCTCCACCACATCTCCACCACATCTCCAACCACATCTCCACCACATCTCCAACCACATCTCCACCACATCTCCACCACATCTACACCACATCTCCACCACATCTCCACCACATCTCCAACCACATCTCCACCACATCTCCACCACATCTCCACCACATCTCCACCACATCTCCACCACATCTCCAACCACATCTCCACCACATCTCCAACCACATCTCCAACCACATCTCCACCACATCTCCACCACATCTCCAACCACATCTCCACCACATCTCCAACCACATCTCCAACCACATCTCCACCACATCTCCACCACATCTCCAACCACATCTCCAACCACATCTCCAACCACATCTCCACCACATCTCCAACCACATCTCCACCACATCTCCAACCACATCTCCAACCACATCTCCACCACATCTCCAACCACATCTCCACCACATCTCCACCACATCTCCAACCACATCTCCACCACATCTCCAACCACATCTCCACCACATCTCCAACCACATCTCCAACCACATCTCCAACCACATCTCCAACCACATCTCCACCACATCTCCAACCACATCTCCACCACATCTCCACCACATCTCCACCACATCTCCAACCACATCTCCACCACATCTCCAACCACATCTCCACCACATCTCCAACCACATCTCCAACCACATCTCCACCACATCTCCAACCACATCTCCACCACATCTCCACCACATCTCCAACCACATCTCCACCACATCTCCAACCACATCTCCACCACATCTCCAACCACATCTCCAACCACATCTCCAACCACATCTCCAACCACATCTCCACTACATCTCCAACCACATCTCCACCACATCTCCACCACATCTCCAACCACATCTCCACCACATCTCCAACCACATCTCCACCACATCTCCACCACATCTCCACCACATCTCCAACCACATCTCCACCACATCTCCACCACATCTCCAACCACATCTCCACCACATCTCCACCACATCTCCACCACATATCCACCACATCTCCAACCACATCTCCACCACATCTCCAACCACATCTCCACCACATCTCAACCACATCTCCAACCACATCTCCACCACATCTCCACCACATCTCCACCACATCTCCAACCACATCTCCACCACAACTCAACCACATCTCCAACCACATCCCCACCACATCTCCACCACATCTCCACCACATCTCCAACCACATCTCCACCACATCTCCACCACATCTCCAACCACATCTCCACCACATCTCCACCACATCTCCACCACATCTCCAACCACATCTCCACCACATCTCCAACCACATCTCCACCACATCTCAACCACATCTCCAACCACATCTCCACCACATCTCCACCACATCTCCACCACATCTCCAACCACATCTCCACCACATCTCAACCACATCTCCAACCACATCTCCACCACATCTCCACCACATCTCCAACCACATCTCCACCACATCTTCAACCACATCTCCACCACATCTCCAACCACATCTCCACCACATCTCCACCACATCTCCACCATATCTCCACCACATCTCCAACCACATCTCCACCACATCTCCACCACATCTCCACCACATCTCCAACCACATCTCCACCACATCTCCAACCACATCTCCACCACATCTCCACCACATCTCCAACCACATCTCCACCACATCTCCACCACATCTCCACCACATCTCCAACCACATCTCCACCACATCTCCAACCACATCTCCACCACATCTCCACCACATCTACACCACATCTCCACCACATCTCCACCACATCTCCAACCACATCTCCACCACATCTCCACCACATCTCCAACCACATCTCCACCACATCTCCAACCACATCTCCAACCACATCTCCACCACATCTCCAACCACATCTCCACCACATCTCAACCACATCTCCAACCACATCTCCACCACATCTCCACCACATCTCCACCACATCTCCAACCACATCTCCACCACATCTCCAACCACATCTCCACCACATCTCCACCACATCTCCACCACATCTCCACCACATCTCCAACCACATCTCCACCACATCTCCACCACATCTCCACCACATCTCCAACCACATCTCCACCACATCTCCAACCACATCTCCACCACATCTCCACCACATCTCCACCACATCTCCACCACATCTCCAACCACATCTCCACCACATCTCCACCACATCTCCACCACATCTCCACCACATCTCCAACCACATCTCCACCACATCTCCAACCACATCTCCACCACATCTCCACCACATCTACACCACATCTCCACCACATCTCCACCACATCTCCAACCACATCTCCACCACATCTCCAACCACATCTCCAACCACATCTCCACCACATCTCCAACCACATCTCCACCACATCTCCAACCACATCTCCACCACATCTCCACCACATCTCCAACCACATCTCCACCACATCTCCAACCACATCTCCACCACATCTCCACCACATCTCCAACCACATCTTCACCACATCTCCACCACATCTCCACCACATCTCCAACCACATCTCCACCACATCTCCACCACATCTCCACCACATCTCCAACCACATCTCCACCACATCTCCACCACATCCTCCAACCACATCTCCACCACATCTCCACCACATCTCCACCACATATCCACCACATCTCCAACCACATCTCCACCACATCTCCAACCACATCTCCACCACATCTCAACCACATCTCCAACCACATCTCCACCACATCTCCACCACATCTCCACCACATCTCCAACCACATCTCCACCACATCTCAACCACATCTCCAACCACATCCCCACCACATCTCCACCACATCTCCACCACATCTCCAACCACATCTCCACCACATCTCCACCACATCTCCAACCACATCTCCACCACATCTCCACCACATCTCCACCACATCTCCAACCACATCTCCACCACATCTCCAACCACATCTCCACCACATCTCAACCACATCTCCAACCACATCTCCACCACATCTCCACCACATCTCCACCACATCTCCAACCACATCTCCACCACATCTCAACCACATCTCCAACCACATCTCCACCACATCTCCACCACATCTCCACCACATCTCCAACCACATCTCCACCACATCTCCAACCACATCTCCACCACATCTCCACCACATCTCCACCACATCTCCACCACATCTCCACCACATCTCCAACCACATCTCCACCACATCTCCAACCACATCTCCACCACATCTCCAACCACATCTCCACCACATCTCCACCACATCTCCACCACATCTCCACCACATCTCCACCACATCTCCAACCACATCTCCACCACATCTCCAACCACATCTCCACCACATCTCCACCACATCTACACCACATCTCCACCACATCTCCACCACATCTCCAACCACATCTCCACCACATCTCCACCACATCTCCAACCACATCTCCACCACATCTCCAACCACATCTCCAACCACATCTCCACCACATCTCCAACCACATCTCCACCACATCTCCAACCACATCTCCACCACATCTCCAACCACATCTCCACCACATCTCCAACCACATCTCCACCACATCTCCACCACATCTCCAACCACATCTCCACCACATCTCCACCACATCTCCACCACATCTCCAACCACATCTCCACCACATCTCCACCACATCTCCACCACATCTCCAACCACATCTCCACCACATCTCCACCACATCTCCACCACATCTCCACCACATCTCAACCACATCTCCAACCACATCTCCACCACATATCCACCACATCTCCAACCACATCTCCAACCACATCTCCACCACATCTCCACCACATCTCCACCACATCTCCAACCACATCTCCACCACATCTCCACCACATCTCCAACCACATCTCCACCACATCTCCACCACATCTCCACCACATCTCCACCACATCTCAACCACATCTCCAACCACATCTCCACCACATCTCCACCACATCTCCACCACATCTCCAACCACATCTCCACCACATCTCCACCACATCTCCAACCACATCTCCACCACATCTCCACCACATCTCCACCACATCTCCACCACATCTCCACCACATCTCAACCACATCTCCACCACATCTACACCACATCTCCACCACATCTCCAACCACATCTCCAACCACATCTCCACCACATCTCCACCACATCTCCACCACATCTCCACCACATCTCCACCACATCTCCACCACATCTCCAACCACATCTCCACCACATCTCCACCACATCTCCACCACATCTCCACCACATCTCCACCACATCTCCACCACATCTCCACCACATCTCCAACCACATCTCCACCACATCTACACCACATCTCCACCACATCTCCACCACATCTCCATGGAGACGGCAAAGTTACACGGTGCACCTTTAAAGACAAGTCCATCTGGTTTTCCTTCTCAAACTCTTTTACTGTTGCTCCGTCTCGGTTTTGTTCCGTAATCAAATTGCCTCCGAGCGAATCGTTCTCGATTTCGTTCTCGCTAAGAACTCGCGAGTCGATTGAATTTCCTGTTGCTAACGTGTAATAGCATCATGCTATTAGCATGAAAACACACGCTCCCCGCACACGCTCCCCGCACAGGACGAGGGACGAGGGGAGACACAGCGTTAAAGCACCTCTCGCTCTTCTAAACTCCACTCCAGAGACGGCCTGCTCCTCCTCTCCTCCTCCTCCTCCTCTCCTCCTCCTCCCTCCTCTGTTTCCTCCTCCTCCTCCCCCTCTCCCTCCTCTGTTTCTTCATCCTACACTTCCTCCTCTTCCTCCTCCTCCTCTGTCTCCTCCTCTCCTCCTCATCTCATCCTCCTTTCCTCCTCTCCTCATCATCCCCTCCTCCTCCTCTCCTCCCAGTCACGTCTGCGTTTGGGTGCTTTTCATTTGCATAACGCTCGACGCTCGCTGTGATTATAGCGGTGTAACGCAACATCTGGACACCGTGCAAATCCCTCTTGTTCTCTATCTACAACCCCATCTCTCCTCCCTCCACCAGCCTCTCTCCACCAGCCTCTCTCCTCCCTCCACCACCTCTCTCCTCCCTCCACCAGCCTCTCTCCTCCCTCCACCAGCACATACCTCTATATTGCACATACCTCTATATTGCACATACCTCTATATTGCACATACCTCTATATTGCACATACCTCTATATTGCACATACCTCTATATTGCAGTGATTTGGTCAGCAGTATAAACATTGCACACGTGTAACTTTAAACATATTTAAACTCTCATGTTTATGTCTCTCTCAGACATCATTACAAATGTTTCCCTCTCTCTCCCCTTTCTTCTCTCACCCATTCTCTCCTCTCCAACAACCACCATCCAGCTTTTCCTCCCTCCCTCCTCATCTTCCCCCTCCCTCATTCCCTCCCTCATCCTCTCTCTTCCTCCCTCCTCATCTTCTCCCCCCCTCCTCATCTTCTCTCTTCCTCCCGCCGTCCCTCATCGTCTTCCTCCCTCCTCATCTTCTCTCTCCCTCCCTCCCTCCCTCCCTCCTAATCTTCTTCCTCCCTCCCTCCTCATCGTCCTCCTCCCTCCCTCCTGATATCTCTCCCTCCCTCCCTCCCTCCCTCCTAATCTTCTTCCTCCCTCCCTCCTCATCGTCCTCCTCCCTCCCTCCTGATATCTCTCCCTCCCTCCCTCCCTCCTAATCTTCTTCCTCCCTCCCTCCTCATCGTCCTCCTCCCTCCCTCCTGATATCTCTCCCTCCCTCCTCATCTCCCTCCCCACTTCCCCCTCCCTCCTTATGTCTCCCCCCTCTCCTCCCCCTCTGTGTTTCTCAATATGAATCCCGTAGATACATAATTCATGCGCAGCTCGGTGCATAATGCAGTGATTAAATGTCTCCTCGTCGGCTGAGACACTGAAGGGCCCCGGAGTCCTTAAGGATCTAAACGCTCTCGTCTCCCGACAGTTCACACTTTCAGACGGAGCGAGATGGAGCCAGATGATGCCGGTCGCTCGGCGCCGCGCGGGGGCGTCGCTCGGGGCCGTGCGGGGGCGTCGCTCGGGGCCGTGCGGGGGCGTTACTCCAAAACCATATCAATAAAGTTTGAAGTGGTTGAAGTTGAGTGACACAGAGCTGTTTAGTATCTCTGTTGTGTTCAAATCGGGTTAAAAGTATTAGCTGAACCTCTGGTGACCCTAAACGTGATAAAGTTGGGATTTCTTATCGTTTAAAGGGGCACCATGTCACTTTTCTGCACGCGCTTGTCCTCGCGTTGCCCAGAATGTTCCGCAGTACGGCATTAAACGTATATATAACATAATTCAGACTGAAAGCAATTCAAAGTGCTTCATAAAACAATAAAAAGGATAAAAACCTCTTCAGTCGTGAGCACATCTAAACAGTCTGGAGCATGAATCATCTCCACGGAGACAAGCAGATGATGGTCGAGTTACAGAGAAGATCTGTGGAGAGGCGAGCCCACTCACAGCATTTTTTCAACAATTTAAACACCTGAAATGTACTAAATTAATGATATTTTAATGTCTTATGACGGAGAATTCCAGGTTTTTGGAAAAATACACACAGCGTTGTCATTTGGCATTTTTCACAAATTTGATTTAATTTTCTCTGATTTACTGTTTTGGAAAGAAATATCCAAAATAGAAACTCAACGTTAAACCTTTCCATTATTTATTTTGGTTTGGTCATCTTCATCTCACGTCTTAAAGTCCTTTCAACTGGCAACAATCACGTCTTTGGAGTTGGAAAACGGCACTGCTTTCCGAAGCCATTTCAACTTTTGCTCGTTTAGACGTTGAACTTTGAGCCCGGCTTGTGTCTCGTGTGGACACGCCCAGTGTTTACGGGGACGTGAACCATAAACCTGGACAAAACATCTGCATCTGACGGTGAAACAGCAAATCAAGCACAATTCTGAATTCTGAACTGACACAACAGCTACATCTTCAGAACATCCAAAGAACATGAAGGAACTGAACCAGGTCTAAACCAGGACTAAACCAGGACTGAACCAGGACTAAACCAGGACTGAACCAGGACTGAACCAGGACTAAACCAGGACTGAACCAGGACTGAATGATGACTAAACCAGGACTGAACCAGGACTGAACCAGGACTGAACCAGGACTAAACCAGGACTAAACCAGGACTAAACCAGGACTGAACCAGGACTAAACCAGGACTAAACCAGGACTGAACCAGGACTGAACCAGGACTGAATCAGGTCTAAACCAGGACTGAACCAGGACTAAACCAGGACTAAACCAGGACTGAACCAGGACTGAACCAGGACTGAACCAGGACCGAATCAGGACTAAACCAGGACTAAACCAGGACTGAACCAGGACTGAACCAGGACTGAACCAGGACTAAACCAGGACTGAACCAGGACTAAACCAGGACTGAACCAGGACTAAACCAGGACTAAACCAGGACTAAACCAGGACTGAACCAGGACTAAACCAGGACTAAACCAGGACTGAACCAGGACTGAACCAGGACTGAATCAGGTCTAAACCAGGACTGAACCAGGACTAAACCAGGACTAAACCAGGACTGAACCAGGACTGAACCAGGACTGAACCAGGACCGAATCAGGACTAAACCAGGACTAAACCAGGACTGAATCAGGACTAAACCAGGACCAGAATGAGACCTCAGCCTCGGCTCCTGTTTAAAGGGCTCAGTCCAGAGCCAGGCCCTGCGTGTGTAAAAATGGCCGCCATAGACACGTAAACGGCGTGTGTTTTATTCATGTGCATTATCTCTCGTCTGACCGGAGCTCGTGTCGCTGCACGCGCAATTAAACCCGACGCCCACGTCTGTTTGGACCCGACACTGTGGCGTTCATGTGCGAGAGAACAAACCCACTCAACATCGAAAGCAACCACATCAACGTAAGTCCAGCTGAAAAGAAGAACACCAGGGCATTCTCACATTACAGGTATTCTTATTGATAACAAATATAAAAAAACAAACCTGGCACCACCTGATTGTAAAATCTAGAATGAAATATGTCAATCTGCTATTTTTGCAACTATAATACTGACCTACCAGGGGGCGACGGTGGAACAGAAACCAAAAATACATATTTAACCATCACAGGGACTTAAGGAGAATGTAAAAATGTTACTTAATTCTCCTTTAAAGCTGTACCGCCACCGGGATGAGCTTCCTTATTCTCTGCTTTCCCTTTTAAAAAGCAACTTAGGACTCACTTCTTCAAACACACATTCTAGCCCAATGTACGATATATTGTCAGTTAATTGCATTGTAATATCCTGTTATATTTGTTGTATTATGTGTTTTTACCGTAGCCTGTGAAGCACTCTGTGACTAAAATGTACTTAATGACGTAGATTTCCCTGGATTTTGGACATTTTTGTCAATTGCTAGCTAAAATTGCAAAGTGGTTTAACTCCAGCTTTAACCAAGTCATACAGTCCTCGTGTCTTTGTGCAAAACACTTCGCTGCTAACTCGCGTTCCACTGTTCCAGAAGCTTCTTTACATTTACTCATCCTCCGCGGCGAGGCTAAACCCTGGTGTGCGAGTGTGTGCCGGTATCCACGTGCGTTTACATCTATCACTGGCACTCAGCTAAAGGCCAGCCCCGCCCCCTCTCCATCCATCTGGTCGCCCGCGGCTCGACCCAATGGCCGCTCCCGACGAGGCGGGGGTCATAAATGCCACTGAAAACACACATTTTCACTAATGTCAAACACCATCGATCGGAGGGACTATCAGAGCATTTGAACGGCGCGGGATCCATACGGCATTGATCGTGGGACATTAGCGCGACTACTGTAAACACCGACGGACGCGGCGATTGGTCGATCGGCTCGCCGCACCGATACGGGGACGTATTAGCATCTAAATCACAAATGGTCGCGGGCCAAATCGACGGCGGGACGGCGAGGGCGGGGATGGACCCAGGAAGGGCTCGCGGCGTACTGCGCTTCGTACCGTCGCAGACCCTGAACTGGTCCGAACGGAGGCGCTGAACATTGCGTCGCTTTACGCCCGAGGACACGTTTTAAGCTGCTTCACTCACACGGCGGCGACAGGAGCGTGAGGATGGAAGTGGATCTGGACGATGAATCAAAGATGGTGTCGTATCGGTGTCAGCGGCGCATGATCCTATAACGTTTTTGTTTTTTTGGCCTTTTTTGAATTTTGAATTCCTCAACTCCCCAAGCCGCGCGGGCCGAGAGCGACGCTAGGCCAAATCTGACAAAGCGCAAAACTTTTAGGCGCTTCGCTTTCGCACCTTTTTTCATAGTTTTGGGGGGAAACTTATACTCCAGAGTGACTTATGTGATATTATTTGTTATTTTCACACTGACAACCACAAGAGGGCACTCTAGGCTCTAAGCGACGCAGAAGAAGAATCTGCACCTCCTCTGGAGTTTGTGGAGTTGTTTAGAAGTGACACAGAGGAAGAAGAATTCAATGGATTTAGTGATTTGGGGTAAAACTGATGCTTTGGTAAACTTGTTAGCATGTTCTTTATGCTATAGTTATCTGAATAACTGTTCATATGTTACGTTAACATACCAGACACTTACCACAGTTCTGTCTGTGCCTCATGTAGCTGAAGGTGTTAGCGTTAGCATACGTCATGTAGCTGAAGGTGTTATCGTTAGCATACGTACACCTATTCACCATGTTCTCTCATCTGTTATTATTTTAAACTGTGTAAAAGATGAAATGTCTGTTCTTGGTCTTGGATTTTATCAAATAAATGTCCCCCAAAAATATGACTTATACTCCAGTGCGACTTATATATGTGTTTTTCTTCTCTATTATGCATTTTTTGCTCTCCACATCCGCCCTTTTCTCAACATCGATTTCCCCGTAAAAAACAAATGGCACGGCTCTGATTTCTCCTGAGCGGCGGCGGTGGAGGCGGCGGCGTGAGGTGGTGGTGGTGGTGCGGGCCCCGGGGACGCATCACCCTCGCGCCGGCTGCAGGTGCCATGTTGGATTGATGGAGAACGCTTAGGGCCATTGGATTACCGAGTTTTTACGACGCTCGACAATCAGCCGCGCCACCCCCCACGCGTCCCCCCCCCCCCCGCCATGAGACGACGGGGCCCTGCCTGCTCCGAGCCGAGCCGGCGCGGGGGCCGTAAATCTGGGACGGCGACAACGGCGAAAAACAAGAGCATTTTAGAGGTTCACTACAAAACATGTACCCAAAGTAATGACCCAAGTTTAGAGTAATACATTAGTCTAATAAATATGTATAGACGTATTATTATTATTATTATTAGTATTACTATGTATTTATTATTATTTATTTATTTTATTAATGTATTTAATTTATTTTATTTATTTTGTATTTATTTATGTATTTTATTTTTAATTAATTAATTATTATTGCGGTGCTTTAAAATTTGTATTTCCGAAATGTCTAACTTAAAATGATAGAAAACACGCTTTTAAAAACGACACCTCTTTTCCCGATGATGTATTTAATCGTTGTAGCGCCATCTGTTGTCGGTGTTAGGGTTGAGCCGCGAAAAAGTCACTAAATGAAGCCCTTAGGAGACGTGACCGTTGTGCCATCAGAGCCGTGCGTGTTTGAATCACTAACATTCAAATCAAGTTAAAGCATATTTTGGTGGCAATTTTATTCCTGCACTTGATAAAAAATGTATGACTTTCTGTTTTTTTTCGTTTTTGTTTGTTAATTTGAGCAACATAAAAGAATAATTTAAATCAGCGGGTGTCGAAACATAATAGAAAACAATAAATGAACCTCATTGAGTCGTCATAATTCAAACTGTCCAAACTCCTTCAATAAAGTTTCTGTGTTTGAATGAGTTTATTTTCCTTTTCACAATGCAAAGTTTCTCATGAATCTATGGACTGGGTTATGGCCACAGTTTACACATTCTGGATTTGGAGGAGGTGGAGCAGGTGGAGGAGGCGGAGCAGGATGAGGAGGTGGAGCTGGATGAGGAGGTGGAGCTGGAAGAGAAGGTGGAGCAGGAGCAAGGGGAGGAGGCAGAAGAGGTGGAGGAGGGAGAGCAAGATGAATAGGTGGAAGAGGCGGAGCTGGATGAGCAGGGGAAAGAGGCGGAGCTGGATGAGCAGGTGGAGCAGGATGAGGAGGCGGAGCAGGTGGAGGAGGCGGAGCTGGATGAGCAGGTGGAACAGATGGAGCAGGTGGAGGAGGCGGAGCTGGATGAGCAGGTGGAGCAGAATGAGGAGGCGGAGCAGGTGGAAGAGGCGGAGCTGGAAGAGCAGGTGGAACAGGTGGAGCAGGAGCAGGTGGAGGAGGCGGAGCTGGATGAGCAGGTGGAACAGGTGGAGCAGGAGAAGGTGGAGGAGGCGGAGCTGGATGAGCAGGTGGAACAGGTGGAGCAGGAGAAGGTGGAGGAGGCGGAGCTGGATGAGCAGGTGGAACAGGTGGAGCAGGAGAAGGTGGAGGAGGCGGAGCAGGTGGAGCATTCACGCCTGACATTGGAGTCGTAATGAATCTAATCTAAAATTGTCTGAAATAAAATGAAATGTTCCATATTTCTTGAAACACGCAGACATTTTCAGACTTTCTTCTTTCGTCTTTTGATCCATTTTAGTTTGTTTTTTAGAAGTGCAAACTACAGGGGCCCTGAGGGGCCCTGAGGGGCCAAACCAGCATCAAGTCCTAAAGTATTTCTAAAGCATGTTTTCTTCAGATTTGAGCTCATAAAAAGAAGGATAAAAAGGTTGATGGGGCTGATATTAATAACAAGAGTCTGTATTTTCTTTGGCTGTTTCCACGGCGATGAACACGAAATAAAACAACTCTAAACCAACAAGTGTTTTTGTTTGACCTGAACCAACAACGAGTGATTTCTGTTTCCACCGACAGCGAAGAAAATAAACGTGTCTTCTGTTTGTCTTCAGCCTCGTGGTCAAACTCTGACCGTTTGACCGTTTGACGCCACTAAACACTGTAAAAAGTCTGGACCGTAAATGTACGAAAGAGGGAGTGTCGGTCAGTGTCGGTCAGTGTTGTTAAAATGTGTTGTTGACTGTGTCCATGGCAACTAATCGATTGTATAACAGTGTTTTGATTATTTGGTGCCACCTCAGAGAGAAACTGGACTAAACCAGGACTAAACCTGGACTAAACCAGGACTAAACGAGGACTAAACCATGACTAAACCATGACTAAACCAGGGCTAAACCATGACTAAACCAGGACTAAACCAGGATTAAACCAGAACTAAACCAACTCCAACCCAAACCATGAATCTTGAGTAGATTCTGTCCATGTTTCGTCCTCAAAACATTTGCTTTTTCAAATGGAATTCTCCAAGATGTGTCTAAAAATGTAATCTCGTAAAAAACGGCGTCCAACAGGAAACGAAGCCGTCGTAAATCGTGGCTTTCGCTCATCGCTTCCTCCTGGTGTCCTTGCTCTCCGTCTGAGCCCTGCTGCCCTGCGTCTGCGGCCGTGGCCAACATCAAACTCTCAAAGCCGACGGGAGTTATGGTCCTCGGGCCTCAGGAGTTATGGTCCTCGGGCCTCCGGAGTTATGGACCTCGGGCCTCAGGAGTTATGGACCTCGGGCCTCAGGAGCTATGGTCCTCGGGCCTCAGGAGTCATGGACCTCGGGCCTCAGGAGTTATGGATGTCGGGCCTCACGAGTTATGGACCTCGGGCCTCAGGAGTTCTGGTCCTCGGGCCTCCGGAGTTATGGACCTCGGGCCTCAGGAGTTATGGTCCTCGGGCCTCCGGAGTTATGGACCTCGGGCCTCAGGAGTTATGGTCCTCGGGCCTTCGGAGTTATGGACCTCCGGAGTTATGGTCCTCGGGCCTCCGGAGTTATGGACCTCGGGCCTCAGGAGTTATGGTCCTCGGGCCTTCGGAGTTATGGACCTCCGGAGTTATGGTCCTCGGGCCTCAAGAGTTATGGTCCTCGGGCCTCCGGAGTTATGGACCTTGGGCCTCCGGAGTTATGGATGTCGGGCCTCAGGAGTTATGGACCTCGGGCCTTGGGCCTCAGGAGTTATGGACCTTGGGCCTCAGAGATTTGTTTTGAGAGTTTAACACAAAAAAAGGTCCAGAACCAGAAATGTTCAAGGGTGTGAGATGGTCATGTCGGTCGGATAAAAGAGAAGAACCTGTTCTCCTGTCTCAATAGGAGAATGTTTGTGCGGCGACGCCAAAATACACACATATATACAAAGTGCAGTAGTAGAATTAATACACCGTCACACAGATCTTCAGTGTGTCGTTATTCCTCACACAGACCTTCAGCGTGTCCTTCAGCGTGTCATTGTTCCTCACGATCTTCAGTGTGTCATTGTTCCACACACAGATCTTCAGCGTGTCATTGTTCCTCACACAGATCTTCAGCGTGTCATTGTTCCTCACACAGATCTTCAGCGTGTCATTGTTCCTCACACAGACCTTCAGCGTGTCATTGTTCCTCACACAGATCTTCAGCGTGTCATTGTTCCTCACACAGATCTTCAGCGTGTCATTATTCCTCACACAGATCTTCAGCGTGTCATTGTTCCTCACACAGATCTTCAGCGTGTCATTGTTCCTCACACAGATCTTCAGTGTGTCATTGTTCCTCACACAGATCTTCAGTGTGTCATTGTTCCTCACAGATCTTCAGTGTGTCATTGTTCCTCACACAGATCTTCAGCGTGTCATTGTTCCTCACAGATCTTCAGCGTGTCATTGTTCCTCACACAGATCTTCAGCGTGTCATTGTTCCTCACACAGATCTTCAGCGTGTCATTGTTCCTCACACAGATCTTCAGCGTGTCATTGTTCCTCACAGATCTTCAGCGTGTCATTGTTCCTCACACACAGATCTTCAGTGTGTCATTGTTCTTCTTTCACTTCAGTTCAGATCTGTAGTACATTAGTTTCTGCTTCTCTTTAGATGTTTTCTCGACTTGATGCCAATGATTTGACCCTTCTCAAAAACACTGAGGTCTCATTCATGACCACGGGATTCGTCTTTCCACAGGGATGTATCAGAAATGCATCAGTCATGAACAACATTAGACTAGTTGTGTAGGTTCTTGTATTTTTAGTAAACATATAGTGTTCCAATTAGAAACCAGGAACATTACAATAAAAAACATTGTAACATAAGAACAGTGATTAAAGGTTTAAATGGCCGGGATGTGACTCAGGAGAATGGTTCCAGGGGCCCAACATCTACATCAAACTTTGATGAACCTGGTTCAGTCCCTGGGTTTAATTCCTCTGGCTCAGTGCTATTTTGGGTTAGGGGTTAGGGGTTAGGGTTAGAGGTTAGGGGTTAGGGTTAGGGATTAGAGGTTAAGGTTAGAACTGCAGGAGAAATGTACACATTATAGTCAGGTTTGGCAGTTTGGGTTAGGGTTAGAGTCAGGGAGTTAGGGGTTGGGGGGTTAGGGGGTTAGGGTTAGAGTTAGAGTTAGGGGTTATGGTTTGGACTGCAGGAGAAATGTACTTAGGGTTATAGTTAGGGTTAGGGGGTTAGGGTTAGGGGGTTTGGGTAAGGAGGTTAGGGTTAGGGTTAGGGTTTAGGGTTAGAACTGCAGGAGAAATGTACATATTATAGTCAGGTCTGGCAGTCTCAACATCCTCCAAACTGTAACAAAAGGACCAAGACCAGTTTTTGTAAAGAACCTATAATTGCGCGAGGCAGAAGCTCCGGCCGTCACTGCGTCTGAGGATCGTGATGAGGAACATTTTTGCTCGGTGATTGCATTATCATAAAGAGAAAAATGAATCTGAATGTGTCTGTAGATAACTCTTGGTAATGGCAATGCGCCGATGTTGTCGTGATTGCACAACGTGAAAAACACCAATGGAGTGGTGATGGTCCATGGAGGAATCCAGACTGCACAAAGACTCATGGGCGGTGGAGGAGGACAATACGGCCAGTGAAAGTAAGAAGCGCGTAAATAGAGTTACGTGGAAGGAGGACAACGGTGGGCGGGATTTTCTTCTTTTTGAAAACTTGATGTTTGACACAAGCAGCCCAATGTCCAAAAGACTTCTAGAATCTAAGATGTATTTCTGAAACAAAATGCAACGTTGAGTGGATTCCTCGTTTGTCCATGAGTTTGACTCGTCTCTGCCACGGCCTAAGTATAGTCTATAGTATCGAAAACTGAAGGGGAGATTTTACTATGACCTATTCTAGACGAGCCTGTGTCCCTCTGTCTGGAGTTTTTCAGGCTCTAAAAGCTCTTATCTGGAAATGGAAATGCTCCAGTCCTAGTTCAGTCCTGGTTCAGTCCCGGTTCAGTCCCGGTTCAGTCCTGGTCCGTAAGAGTAGGATCTCTCCTTCACTGTGCTTCTACTTTTTCACTTGTTTTTTGTAGTTTTTCCTACAGAGGACGGTCTAAGGACAAGGGATGCTAGGACAGTTTTAGGACAAACCCTAAACATGACTCTTTCCCTGTTTTAAAACTTTCTGATGGCAAAAACCAATAATTTAGTTCAGCCCTGTGAGGATACTGCTGTTGTGATTTTGGGCTTCGCAAAAATGCGATTTATATATAATTAACCCACCATTTCTGTTGAAAGAGGGATTTGGGGCAAAGTCATAATTACATTCATTATTATGATTATGAAAATTACTTTTTGATTGAATATGATCATGTTATGTTCATTAGTTAGGTATAGACCCTGTTGTGGCTACAAACTCTTTAAAAGTGTAAATATTTGAAAAATGAATGGGAATTTTCCTTAAGCACCAGATAATCCAGTTTCAGTATCGTTTTTTGCTACCTGCGGTCATATTGCTTCTAGTTGCTAATGTAAACAAATGTAAACTCCAAGGAAACATACATTGAGTGCCCAGATTCTTAGTATTACATAAGTTCCTAGGCAATTCTAGCTTTTCAGATCAGATTAAATTATATCTTCCTGAAAAGCCATTGAAAAAGCTATAATAGAAGCAATGTAGTGCCCTGCCCTGATATCCACGTGGTCTCTGCCCTGATATCCACGTGGTATCTGCCCTGACACCCACGTGGTATCTACCCTGACATCCACGTGGTATCTACCCTGGCATCCACGTGGTATCTGCCCTGACATCCACGTGGTATCTGCCCTGACATCCACGTGGTATCTGCCCTGACACCCACGTGGTATCTGCCCTGACATCCACGTGGTATCTGCCCTGACATCCACGTGGTATCTGCCCTGACATCCACGTGGTATCTGCCCTGACATCCACGTGGTATCTGCCCTGACATCCACGTGGTATCTGCCCTGACATCCACGTGGTATCTGCCCTGACACCCATGTGGTATCTGCCCTGACACCCTCGTGGTATCTGCCCTGACATCCATGTGGTATCTGCCCTGACATCCACGTGGTATCTGCCCTGACATCCATGTGGTATCTGCCCTGCCCTGACATCCACGTGGTATCTGCCCTGCCCTGACATCCACGTGGTATCTGCCCTGCCCTGACATCCACGTGGTATCTGCCCTGACATCCACGTGGTATCTACCCTGACATCCATGGGGTATCTACCCTGGCATCCACGTGGTATCTGCCCTGACATCCACGTGGTATCTGCCCTGACATCCACGTGGTATCTGCCCTGACATCCACGTGGTATCTGCCCTGCCCTGACATCCACGTGGTATCTGCCCTGCCCTGACATCCACGTGGTATCTGCCCTGACATCCACGTGGTATCTACCCTGACATCCATGGGGTATCTACCCTGGCATCCACGTGGTATCTGCCCTGACATCCAAGTGGTATCTACCCTGACATCCATGGGGTATCTACCCTGGCATCCACGTGGTATCTGCCCTGACATCCATGGGGTATCTGCTCTGACATCCACGTAGTATCTGCCCTGACATCCACGTGGTATCTGCTCTGACATCCACGTGGTATCTGCCCTGACATCCATGGGGTATCTGCTCTGACATCCACGTAGTATCTGCCCTGACATCCACGTGGTATCTGCTCTGACATCCACGTGGTATCTGCCCTGACATCCATGGGGTATCTGCTCTGACATCCACGTAGTATCTGCCCTGACATCCACGTGGTATCTGCTCTGACATCCACGTGGTATCTGCCCTGACATCCATGGGGTATCTGCTCTGACATCCATGTGGTATCTGCTCTGACATTCATGTGGTATCTACCCTGGCATCCACGTGGTATCTGCCCTGCCCTGAAATCCATGTGGTATCTGCCCTGACACCCATGTGGTATCTGCTCTGACATCCACGTGGTATCTACCCTGACATCCACGTGGTATCTGCCCTGACATCCACGTGGTATCTGCCCTGCATGACGTTGGTTTGTATCCCGGGCCAGTAACGCTACAAGAAACATTAGCAAACATTCCAACTTTTTACATGAATATTCATAAAAAAATGTAATTTGTGTGTGTGCTTGCGGCGATGAGATGGTTCCTCACACACAGGCGGCGTCCGTGGGTCAGAGCGCCTCCTTCAGGCAGGTTAGTCAGCAGCAGCAGCCACAGCAGAAGCCTCGGCCATGGGCAGGAAGCGAGGGAAGAGCAGGAGAAGCAGCAGGACAGGGAGGAGCATGGACGGGGGCAAAAGACGCACCACGAGCTAGGACCAGAGAGGGACCAGAAGAGGACCAGAGAAGAATCAGAGAAGGACCAGAGAAGGACCAGAGAGGGACCAGAAGAGGACCAGAGAAGAATCAGAGAAGGACCAGAGAAGGACCAGAGAGGGACCAGAAGAGGACCAGAGAAGAATCAGAGAAGGAATGAGAGAAGGACCAGAGAAGAATCAGAGAAGGAATGAGAAAGGGACCAGAAGAGGGACCAAAGAGGGACCAGAAGAGGACCAGAGAAGAATCAGAGAAGGAATGAGAAAGGGACCAGAAGAGGGACCAAAGAGGGACCAGAAAACGACCAGAGAAGAATCAGAGAAGGAATCAGAGAAGGACCCGAAGAGGACCAGAGAGGGACCAGAAGAGGACCAGAGAAGGATCAGAGAAGAAATCGGAGAAGGACCAGACAAAGACCAAAGAGGGATTAGAGAAGGGCCAGAGAAGAATGACCAGAGAGAGAAGTACCAGAGAAGCAATCAGAGAAGGACCAAAGAGGGATGATTTGAGAAGGACCAGAGATGGAATCAGAGGAGGAGGAAAGAGGGAGCAGAAGGGGGAGGGTGGACAACCATGGCAAACGTCAGCCCCTTTTACACAGAAACTTAAGTCTAATGTACCTTCTATGTCTGTTGGTCGAATTCACACAAAGAGAATCGTTTGTGTTGAATAAAAACTGGCACAAACATAGAAGGGCATGATAGCAAAACTTCATGAAGTAGAAATAATGACTTATGTTTTCACAACTTTGAGAAGATCAGAAGAGACTTAAGTAAAGTACGGACAGTCTTTGAATGACGCAGAGTTTCTTTTCAAATTACACTGTCACAAATATGTCTCTTCTAAAGATTAATCCAAAAAAACAGTTGCAGAGAAACTGGAGTAAGGCGAACATTGTGCCAACTTGTGTTTGCAGCGTAGGTCCGTGTATTTGTAAAAGGATATTTTTTCACTCAAGGACACTTTTGTTGGGTTTTAGATCTGAGTAAACACATTTAAAACCCTTCATTCATAAAAGGTGAGTGTGTGATCAGACTGTGTAAAAGAGGCTGTGGCAGAAGCATGAGGATGACAGAACATTCCAGAGTCTGTGAGGTGTTCAGGAGCAACGATTGTTTCACATTTGTTAATATTTATATTTTGTTGACTTCAAAACAAATTTCTCATGAGCCCCAAATTTAGTTTTAATAGCGGTCAGTGGCAGGGTTATTCAACTTACACATTATTAATCAACCGGAGGTGGAAAGAGAGCTGAAAATGTGTACTGAAGTAGAAGTACTTTATGGCTAAAAATGTACTCAATTACAAATACTGCTGCCAAATGAGTACTTATGCAAATGTACGCATTGAAATACTACTCAAAGTTCTAAAATTGTTAGTGATTTGAGCAACATGATTCACAGTAAAGTGTTTGAATTTAGTTTCTTTCCACCCCTGGACCTAACCCCTAACCCCTAACCCCTAACCCCTAACCCCTAACCCCTACCCCCCTAACCCTGTACTCCGATTTGAACATATATTTATAGTTTCAGGTGCACTTTGCTGCCTTTTTCGAGATGTTACACTGACATTAGAATCAGAAAAAGGTTTAATTCCAATGTCAGTGAATAAAAACATGATTCACGAACTATAAACTGTCTTCTGTGATAAGGTGCAACATGAAACAACAAAAAAATAATAAAAAGGTAAGAATAAAAAAAATACTAAATACGATAAAAACTAAACGTATACTAAATATATTGACCGAATATATACACACAATTTGGTCATATCCGTTATAGTTGTCCTCTAACTTGGACGACAGCGCCACCTGCAGTCCGGCCTTTTCAGAACCGCGTCCCAGGTGTTTCTCTCACACCGATGGCCGTGACCGTAGACCGGGACGAGGGGGCACGACGACTCTCTCACACCTGGGACGCGGTTCTGACGAGGCCGGACTGCAGGTGGCGCTGTCGTCCCGTTTGCCTTTCTCGGAGCGGTCGGACGGCAACAACTAAATCGGTTTAAATCTGTTGATCCGATGTGTCGCTGCAGCAGAGTGCGGCTGAAACTATAACTTGCTACCGTATTTTCAGGACTTTAAGTAGCACCTTTTTTCATAGTTTTGGCCGGGGTGCGACTTATACTTAATATTTATACTTATATACTTATGCTCCGGAGTGACTTATATGTGATATTATTTGTTATTGTCACACTTGCAACCGCATTTCATGACCATCTTTTAAAAAATACTGGCCCATGAAGCCGTGAATCAAAGCATAAGGAACATTGACAAAAGAACATGTTTGCGCACGCAGTTAAATTAGGAGTCAAGTGTTGTTAAGTCTTTTATTAAAACGTTGACAAGTGTTTATATATATATATATCTCCATATGACAAAGCTCTGTATGATGTATTACAATCTGGCTTTAGTAAATACATTAATCTCCAAAACACACACACTCACACTCGGCCCGTTTAAAACAAGCTTTTTAAAACACTATTAACAGTCTCGGCTGCATCAGAGGAGGCGCGGCTCATCCCATTAGCCACGACGCTAGCTGCTATTTTAGGTCCGTTCTAGTGTTACAGAACACAAGTAATTATAAAATGCAAATTGCGGCGTGTGTGTGCGCGCCGTCGAGCCTGCGCGCGTCGAACAACAAAGAGATGCTTAGCGCAACGTTTTTCACCGCGACGCGCCGAGATACGAGCGGACAAAAAGGAAGAAAAAAGGGAGGAAAAAACACATTGTAAAGAGACGTAGAAGGTGCGATTTAATTATGTGCAGTTACACCCGCGAGCAGTGGAAACACAGGGTGGATTTCACAAAGCAACAAAAGAGACGCGTGTTTGTCCCATTAGTCTAATTATACAGCCATTAGCGCTGGACTGTGGGAGCGGCAATTATAAAGGATGGCTACCGCGGAGGCCTGCGTCATGGCAACCGAAGATAAGTTTGTTTAGCCTTGCGTTCCAAAAGTCAGCCGGCATTAAAAGGCGTTACGCGGACGGGGCTTTAATCGCGTAAAAAGGGGCGAATGCAATGTCAATTACAGCGCGTTGTGTTTACGTTGAAGGTGCGCTATGCTCGTCTCCATGGAGATGTTGGCCGGAATGTCGCGTAGTATGGCCTTAAACTTAAGTTGCCATGGAGAAGGAGAAGGGACATTCCCCAATTTGAGTCAGCACCGAACTTAAAGGTTTGTTCAAAGGTTTGTTTTAAAGCTGGAAAGCCTCAACTCTCACAGAGTGAAACGAGGAAGTGTTTTAGCATTTCTAACTCTCTCGTGTTAGCCGCTAGCACAGCTCCAGATCGTTAGCCGCTAGCACAGCTCCAGATCGTTAGCCGCTAGCACAGCTCCAGATCGTCAGCCGCTAGCACAGCTCCAGATCGTTAGCCGCTAGCACAGCTCCAGATCGTTAGCCGCTAGCACAGCTCCAGATCGTCAGCCGCTAGCATAGCTCCAGATCGTTAGCCGCTAGCACAGCTCCAGATCGTTAGCCGCTAGCACAGCTCCAGATCGTTAGCCGCTAGCACAGCTCCAGATCGTTAGCCGCTAGCACAGCTCCAGATCGTTAGCCGCTAGCACAGCTCCAGATCGTCAGCCGCTAGCACAGCTCCAGATCGTTAGCCGCTAGCTGCTGTTTCAGACACTAAAGTGGAGCATTCGTCACCACAATCAGCTCTCAGCCCCAAGTGCCATATTCTGACTCACATGGCCCATTTTTACAAGGTTGAAAAGCTAAAATAATTAATAATTAGATGAAGATGGCACTTGTAAGTTTGACTTTTTCCACTAAATTCTACATTTGCAATAGACTTTCTGCAGTGGCAACAGAATCGACTAATTATGACGGAATTAGTATATTTTTTTTAGAAAAACATGACTTTAGGGCAATATTTAATGTTTTTGTAATAATACGGGGGTAAAATGCCACTTCTGTCCAAACATAAAAGTTAAGAAACTGTTTTTGTTCATAACAAAGTAAAAGCATGTTTTTTTGTTGTCGGGACATTGGCGGTAAATGACTCAAATTGGGGAATGAAAAGCAGAACGTGGCGGTGACGGGGTTTTCCAGGCCGGACGGCTCGAGCTCGCCGCAGTCCAGCGTTTGTTTGGCTTTTTTTCAATTCCACGGTGGAACCAGAAGGGGGCGTCTCGTGACAGTCGTGCGCATCCATCAAAGAGTGAGCGGTCAGAAGTGGCCAATATCGTCAACGAGATTACATGAAAACTGTGACACAATAGAGCGAGAACGCCGTCTATAAGAAAACTGTGCAACACTTTATAATAACCACACTTTTAAAAGCCTTAACGAAGCTTAATTCAGGCTTGGAAACATTAACCTCGACTCCTGACCAATGAATTAAGTAGTTACTAAGTATGAATCATTCTGAAACTTTAACAAATAACATTAATAAAACATAATATCATAAAAATAAACTATTTCAAGATTTGTGTCTATGTTTTATTACAGCTTATTATAAAGTGATGAAGAAAACTGTTTAAAGTGATTTATCTGAAGGTTTGTGTTTGATCCATCGCAGTGAGTCAAGAGAAAACACAGCTTTTCGCCTCTTTTTAAGACTAATCATGTGTATTTTAAACATAACTGATTCAAGACGAAGCGCAATCCAGTCTTTTTTCCCATAAATTCATGCTGTTGGATCACTTTATGCTGCTTTTTGTCTCTTTATTTGGTGCGATATGACTCCTAAAGGCTGCGTTTGCCCTTGAGCCGCAGCTCTTCTACATTGAAATTAATGAACTGTATCTATTCACGTTTTGTGCAATACTCGAACCTCATTCAACCTCATTATTTTTACGCTTTACACACTTTTAAAAGAAAACGACCCATGGAAAAAACAAGAAACATTGAAATATATATATACGCTGTAGTCAACATGGCCCAGCCCTTCGTCCTCGCGCAGTGTCGGTGTTCACTGAAACGTCTTTATATTTAACCCTGATTTTCCTGGTTGTGAGAGCGATGGGCCGCTTGTGTTCGGGCCGCTTTTGTTCGGGCCGCTCGTGTTCGGGCCGCTCGTGTCTTGTGTTTGGGCCGCTTCTGTTATTGCAGATAAATCCAGTCTCGATTCGGAGGAAAACTGCCGGCAAACATGGCGCGGACGCTCGTGTCGCCGCCTGCGCTAATGGAGGAGCTGCGCGGGAAATGAGTTTACATTTACAAACTTATATTTGCAGTTTGAGGATATTTGTGATATTTATTTATGTCACGTCCATTTTATGATTTAATATAGGATGACGTGAAATAGAATAATATACGTCAATCACTGTTCTGAATATTATGGATCTACTCTTAATGTTACGATGAATACAGACATGTACTGCAATAGACCTGTAATTGTGCTAAACATTACATACACAAATAAAATATGCAGCCAGAATACGCAGTAATGTATGTACTATATGTCTTTTTTGTAATATTTTATGATTCAAATATTAAGCTAATGTAGAATGAGCAAATATCGCATTCAATTTGTTTTCTGAAAACTGTGTATCATTCATTAAACTCTTTTTCCCGTAGCAAAATATTATGATAAAATGAAATATATGTAAAAACAATAGTGAAAAAATGAAGGGAAAAAAGCGTTACTTTAGCTTTGTTTGAATTTAGTAAAAATCTGATTTTCACAGTTTTTTTGCAAGACGCTGCAGGTGAACAGGAAACAATCTAAAATTCAAAGCTATCAATTTGAAAATTTATTTTTTTCATATTTTCATGTAGAAATAAGGCATTTTTCTGTGTAAAAATTGCCAAAATTGTTCACATTTTTTGTATTAAAATCTGAAAAATGGACAGCGCCAGGTTTAAACATCTTGATTCATTTTGTTGACGGATTAGACACAAAAATATTTACAGAGATTTCTTATTTTGTTTTTGAGAAAACTAGATCTGATTGAAAATGTGGCAAAAAAAAATGTTTTAGTCTTAAACCTTTAATAAATCAAGTCTAGAATTAGATCATAACAAATCCTTCTGTACGTTTCGTTAAAACCTTGTTAAGCTCAAGATTGTAAAGTTTGGTGCGTGTAGCGGCTGCTTTATGAGTTTGTGGGAGGAAAACGTATTTTGAGAAAACGGCTTGAAAAATCTACATATAAAGTGAATTAATTGAAATAATAAAACATTTTTAAGAACCAGATTGGACAAATTGACCTGCAGTGTCTCGCCTTAAACTGCCAATCGCTTCATCGCAAGAACACTCGCCGATTAATCAAGAAGTGACCGTGGACTCTGTTACCGTGACGACCTGAACGACCACGCTGCAGGTCAAGATCTGATTCTTTTTCGGCCCAAATGTGACCAAGCTCTGATGTTTCCATGGCAGCGTGAACGGCCCAAATGCGACCTGGGCCTCATTCACACATGGCACTAAGTCTGATTCAAGCCCGTTCTGTTGCTAGGTGACGGCAGTCTCAACGGATCCCATTTATCGTGACTTCTGCTCTGGAATGAAACGGGCGCCACTTTTTATTCAAATGGAAAAGACGGGATTTAAACAGATAAACCGTCCAAAGCGCCTGACGGACGACAGCAGCGAAGCTACGAAAAGAGACGTTTCACCCTGAAAAATATCAACTTTTGCCCCTCAAATTAAAAAGATAACAACAATTATAGCGTAAATGGTGTTTCCTCTAGTTTTGTCGTATTCCCACAAGGGACGCTTCAGGGCTCTCGGGTTCTCACATTTCAACGTGAACCGCCTGTCTGAAAACAATCTGAATCGAGCGTCGAGACCTGCAGCGTCCTTTCCAAAAAACGCACACATCATCGATATCGTCCTCGTCTTGTTCTCTCGCTTAACCCGCGGCCTTAATCGGCGACGCGGGCGACGCGGGCGACTCTTGAGCGCGGGATCGTTAAACACCGCCTTCGTCAATACGCTCGATTCGACACGACGCGGCGTTGGAGGAAGCCTTAACGACGCCCATCTGGATGAACATCTGGGAGCTCGCGCCGACAAACTCGCGCGCGACACGGTCAGTTCATACGCTTCACAACCGCTGTGTCGGAAACGGGTCGTTGGGTCAAACGCTTGGGGCAAGAAGAGCCCGTTTTGAACACGAAACGTCATGTTGCGTCGGTGAGTGGGTCAATAACGGTTCAAACGAGCGACGCGGTTTTAAAGATTGTTCAGAACACTTTAAATGAGCCTGAACTGCAATGAAATGTGCGGGAAAGAGAGAATGTCGCGAGAGCATGTGACAATATTGACGAGAGTAAAGCGCCCCCTACAGATTATATTGCCCACTACAGGTCGGACGACTTATTGAACTAAAATGCAGTTAAGATAAATATATTTAGAATTTTGCTTAAAAATATGGAACAAAATATCCCAGAATAGCACATTTTTTAGGTTTTCAAATTCACTTCCTGTTTGTAATTGATGACATCACGCTAGGAAATTACCCAGCAAACACTGGGCCAAAACTCATCTAATGTCACTATTTTTTTTATTTTCACAAATATAAATGTAAGAGAGCAATTTTATTTTGTTGAATTAATGTTGAGAGAGTTAAAAAAGTGGTTTCTTTGTGTAAATTCTGCATAAACTTTGACTGGAATGAGTGTCCCTGGTGTGATGTCACTTCCTGTCACTTTCTACAGATTTTTCAACGTTTTCTCCACTAATACCAGCTCGACTGGTGTAAAACTATCATTTATATGTTCAACAGGAATAAATATACTGAATAAAGTCAACATTAGAAAATTGTAAAAACCTGTCACAGGCATTTTAAAGGGGACACTATGACTTTAGGGCGAGAAACTGCCGGCGAATAAGATTTAATATTACATTTCAAGAAATAACATTTGCTTTCTGTAGTAAGAGTTCTCATCATGTGATCTTTACATATATGAACTCATTATTTCATGTGTAAAAATGCAAAAAAATTACATATTTGGATTAGAAAAAAAAAGAAAGCCAGTTTTAAAGTTCTTTTTTTTTTTTTTTTTTGATGTGTTTGATACTTAAAAGTAATTTGAACGACACATTTAGTATTTGAGGTCTGAAAAACTAAAAGTAGAATATTAAAATGTAATATGTCAGGTTTAGATATAAATAAATCTATGAATGTTGTTTTTAACGTGTTGAGAGCAAAGTGACAGAAAAATTGTAAATGAATAAATGAAAGACAGTTTAAGATGTTTAAATGCCATAATTTGGAACATTCCCAGTGAAACCGTTTAACAAACTGATCAGCATTTTATAGTTTATCATCAGGATGCGTGTTATATTCACACATCAAATCGTAGAAATCCAAAAAGTTATCCAATGTTCAAAATGGTTGTTACAAACTGAGGTAGACTAGATTGAAAATAACATCTGAGAATCACAACATGCACAGAATCTTGTGAGTTTTGTTTTATTGAAAAGGACTCATTTAACCACAAAAATCCTCTTAATTTTATAGCGATAAATATATAATTGTGAATGTCTTTTTTCCATATTTACATTGTGACTTTTACATGAACTATTACATTTAGAGTCTATTACAAACTGGCCTTTTGCCTCATTTGCATACATTTACATTGATATGTTTATTAATGCGCACTTTCCCTCTGAAAACAAACTAAACAAATAAAATAAAAGACAAACCCAATTCATACATAGGACTAAAACACAATTACGATGCCTCAAACGACAGAAAACAATCTATATTATTTTGCTTTGTGAAGTTAGGATTTTAACTAATGTGAATAAAAAGTACAGTCAACTATTTTTAAATGTTCTTCCTTTTTAAATAAATGTTCTTCCTTTTTAAATAGCCCATCGTTTTCAGCTCAAAACAGGCCAGTTGTAAAAGACTGCGCAGCTGCAGGAGAAGAAGAACCAAGCTTCCTGCAGTACTGCTCAGCGACATGTAGAGGCCACTGAAAGACACTGTGACTTCTGGAAGCTTCAGCAGCAGAAGTGACAGGAAAACAGACTTATTTGAATATATTCTGGACCAATTTAAATATACTTGTGACACACGGTAACCTTAGATTTTCTTGGTCAATCACTGCTTGCCTTGATTGCCATGACCGCACGCCACTGACTTAACTACTTTTAAACGTTTTCATCTTATAACAGGCTTACATTCCTATTTACACAATACAAATAAACTCTACAGAAAATATAGGTCTGCTCTTTGTGCTAAAATAGTTTCTAAAATGTAAACTCGTACATTCTAGCGAACAGCCCTCCGTCACGCAGGCGTTTTCGACCACGTTTCGACCGCCAACGTTTGCCGGCTTTACCTCAACATCAGAATATCAAAAACATCCCCCCCCCCCCAAAAAAAAAAAAAAAAAAAAAAAAGCATGAGTGTTTTTATTTGTTTGGCGTAGAAAGTAAAAGACAACAAAACCAGGGGGAAGCAGATGGAGCCGGTCGCAGAGTGGGATGGTTGGCAGCTGTGGTGGAAGGGCGCGCTTGCGATACGCCGCGCACCAAATGCAAAAAAAAAAATGGTCAAAAAAAAAAACGTGGCAGTTCTGGCGCGGCTCCTCTCTCGCCAAAATCATATCTTTACGTTTAAAGTTTAAAGCGTTCCCAGGCACCTCCGACAGTTTTAGTTTGTATTTTTTTTGCACATTGTGGGGATAAAAAAAAACACCCAAAAGAAAAAACGGTTAGTCTGGTGTTAGTCCTGCTCGTCATTTGTGATGGTGGTTAAAGTCTAGCTTGGTTCCATGGTGACAGCAGAATTCCTCACGTTTCTTATCTCGTTGTGGTCGCCATTGGGCCTAAGTGATAAAAACCAAAAGATCTGACTTAATTGTACCGCAAAGTAGCAAAGCATTTGTATTGATTGACTGCAAAATTTTGGCAGGTCTGACTCGGGCCGTTAGCGGAGTCGTCAGCGTCACCGTGAAAAGTGCGGCTTTCCACGGGTTTTCAAAGTGGTAAGAAATTCTGCTATCATGCTGTGCGTCGTGAGCGAGGATGCAGCGATATCCAGGCCCAAAAAGATCAAATTTATCTCTACAAATGTCCCAGTGACACGTGTCGATCCTGTCGTGTTTCAAAAGAGTTCAATACAAGCGTTTTCTTGTATCCAACGGGTTCTAAAACAGAGCAAAGGATCGTGGTCCTTGTGGTTCAGGTTCGGTTGTGTTCATGTTTCATAGTTTGATAAGTCAACGCAAAGAGGACAGAGGACAAAAGCAACATTTTGGACACATTTTCCAAACTGAAAATGATCGTTTTTTGTTTTTTCAAGCTAAATTCATGTTGTAGTTTATTGCTTAAGTGACGAAAATGCTATGTTAACGTCTCATCCAGTATCTATATTTATGTCATCTTAGTTCTATTTTGTTAATTAACTAACTAACCAACTAATTTCAGAACATGTTGGTAAAGGTCTAAACAAGAGCTACAGCTAGATTTTCCATATTTTGTTCTTTACAGAAGACATTCTTTATCTAAAACTCGATTTGACGTTTCGATTTGACTGTGATATCTTGCGCAGATCTAGTCCATAGTTTGAGACTGCGACTTCGCCCTAGAACTGACCAAAACCATGACCAAACCTGGACTGGATCATGACCAAACCTGGACTGGATCATGATCAAACCAGGACTGGATCATGACCAAACCTGGACTGGATCATGACCAAACCAGGACTGGATCATGAGCAAACCTGGGTTGGATCATGACCAAACCTGGACTGGATCATGACTAAACCAGGACTGGATCATGACCAAACCAGGACTGGATCATGAGCAAACCTGGGTTGGATCATGTTCAAACCAGGACTGGATCATGACAAAACCAGGACTGGATCATGACCAAACCAGGACTGGATAATGTGTCAGCCTAAGACGCTAAAGTCAGTGCCATCTTTGAACTCCTTTTAAAAGCAAAGTACAACATTAACATTGTGTCCTCCAGCTCAACATAAACTATGGAGAATTTAGAACGTCATAACATGAACACAACCGATAGAATTTATAAACCCCACTTTTCCCACACATTTGTCACGTTGCAGTTACTTCCTGGTTGTCCCGATATCGCTGCGTCCCCGGTTGTGATTTGAACGCTCTCGAAACAGACGCTCGTCTCCTTACCTTTTCCAGTTGTGCGTTTTGCTTGGACTTGTACAGGAACTCGCCGACCGCCACGAACACGGACAGGACGAGGCCGGCGGCGAGCACGATGAAGATGCCGCCGATGTTCTGCACGCCCAACGCGCTGGCCTCCTTGCTCTCCTCCTCCGGGCAGCCGTTCCCTCGCCACCACTTCTCCTTCATCATGTGCAGCTTGCCCTCCTCCTGCAGCTGCAAGATGGCGATGGTCATCTTGTCCCGGTACGGCGAGCCTGCGCGGGCAAAAGACGGTGGTTATGACTTCATCGGACAGTTCTTGGACAGATCGATCCCGTAAAGACGTCATTTGTGTTCGATGTCTCCTGTCTTCTGCATTTGACCCATCCCACCCCTTTTACATAACACTGTTCCCTCGTCAAAAACACATCAGAAGTTGTGTTTTATTTATCATTTCAGCGGACGGTTCTTGGACAGTTTGATCCCGTAAAGACGTAATTTGTATTTGACGCGTTTTTCAGTTTCAGGTAGGGTTTGGTACACTTTGTTGTCTCCTGTCTTCTGCATTTGACCCATCCCACCCCTTTTATACAACACTGTTCCCTCATCAAAAACACATCTGAAGTTGTGCTTTATTTATCATTTCAGCGGACGGTTCTTGGACAGATTGATCGCGTAAAGATGTCATTTGTATTTGATGTGTTGGTTAGTTTCAGGGAGGATTGGGTACACTTTGTCGTCCTAAGCATTTGACCCATCCCACCCCTTTTTTTGAGACGTAACACCTCATTCCCTTGTCCCCTCACCAAAAACACATCTGCAGTTGTGTTTTGTTTATCATTTCATCGGCCGTTTCTTGGACAGATTGATCCGGTAAAGACGCCGTTTGTGTTTGACGCGTTTGGTACACTTTGTCGTCCTCTGCATTTGACCCATCCCACCCCTTTTTTTGAGACGTAACACCTCATTCCCTCATCAAAAACACATCTGAAGTTGTGTTTTGTTTCAATAATCCTGGTTACGACCCCGTCTTCTTTCTGCGGCTTTGAATTCCCCAGATTTGTGACGTCAAAATTAAAGCTCTGAAGCCATTTTTAAATCCATTAATCATCACTGGACCCGTTCAAATCAAGCACGTTGGGGCAAGCTAGCTTTGGTTTGTTGGTGTTGGTGTTTGCGGCAATGACGTCTGCTGCCAATAGATGGAGCGCTGACACAAATCTTGACGTGGAAAAGTCTGACAAGTAGAAAGTAATCGTGTAATTTAACCTGAGATGGATGATGTTGCTAAATCTGCGTGTTTTTTGTGCTGATGGAGAAACAGGACCGTGCAGAGGAAAAACCCGGAACGTTCAAACCCTTCACAGAAAGACCCTTCGGCCCATAATGCCAACTCTGGACCTGCTTGTTGTGAGTAAAGAACGCTAAAACCTCAATGACACCGAGACAAATCGGAAGCTTATCGCGTAAAACGCCTGGAGATGAAAAACCTAGCTGAGACAAACTAGCCACGCAAGCTAGGAATGTAACCCAAGACGTTTGAGCGTCTGATAACGGCAATTACAAAATCCATGAGACCTTTCCCGTAGGACACCGTAGAAACTTTGAAATATCTACGTGATTTCCCCCAAAATTAGCCCGTTCACGACAGCAGCTCCCGAAACACACGGAACTGGAGAAATAACTTACATTTACATACATTTAACTCAATTATCTATGTTTGTTTCATTATCAGTTCGTTACAAAGATATGTGAAAAGCCTTACTGTGTCAAATTAACTATTTAAGATGCTTTTTCGATTACAGTGCCACGTGCTTCATTGGCGGACTAGAACCATCAGTGCGTAAAAGCAAAATCCCTCTCAGTCTGTGTCCTCCGATCACAAAGTCCTATCAACGTGACGGAAACCGGGGGAACGCACGAGTTTTCGAGCAGAAATTCCGCCCTGAGCATGCCGGAGTCGGAGGTCGGATCAAAGTTTTCACATGAATACGGCATCAAACACAGCCGCATTCATTTTGTGTCCTTCCGCGATGAAAGACTTCCTGATCGTGCAGGAAAACTCAAGTTGTGGCCCAAAAACACCAGTATAAATACACCAAATGAAATCAAAATGAGAGAATAGTAAAAAACTGTCCTAATCCTAACCTTTAAAATGAAATCCTAATTTATTGTGTTATTCTATTTCATCAAAACGTAATTATGGTCAACTTTTAACATCGGTTTTAAGGGATATCCATGTATCAGGATGCGTATCGTATCAAGTTCTGAGTATTGCCTCGTGGGGTACTATACAATACAGCCCTGGTCCACACGTACGTACAGTTACTCTTAGTTTTGGAGGAATCCCGAGGTGAATCCAGATCAGAAACACTTCTTCGCTTCTGCCTCGTGTTCATCTTCTCCCATGTCTCGAGCGTGGTCTCGAGCGTCGCGGCGGTCTCGAGCGTTGCAGCGGTCTCGAGTGTCGCGGCGGTCTCGAGCGTCGCGGCGGTCTCGAGCGTCGCGGCGGTCTCGAGCGTCGCGGCGGTCTCGAGCGTGGTCTCGAGCGTTGCGGCGGTCTCGAGCGTTGCGGCGGTCTCGAGCGTTGCGGCGGTCTCGAGCGTCGGGGCAGTCTCGAGCGTCGCGGCAGACTCGAGCGTGGTCTCGAGCGTGGTCTCGAGCGTGGTCTCGAGCGTGGTCTCGAGCGTCGCGGCGGTCTCGAGCGTCGCATTGGTCTTAAGCGTCGCGGCGGTCTCGAGGGTTGCGGCGGTTTCGAGGGTGGTCTCGAGCGTGGTCTCGAGCGTCGCGGCGGTCTCGAGCGTCGCGTTGGTCTTAAGCGTCGCGGCGGTCTCGAGCGTCGCGGCGGTCTCGAGGGTTGCGGCGGTCTCGAGGGTTGCGGCGGTCTCGAGGGTGGTCTCGAGCGTCGCAGTGGTCTCGAGCGTTGCAGCGGTCTTGAGCATCACGTCGCGGCGGTCTCGAGCATCGCGTTGGTCTCGAGCATCGCGGCGGTCTCGAGGGTGGTCTCGAGCGTCTCAGTGGTCTCGAGCATCGCGGCGGTCTCGAGGGTGGTCTCGAGCGTCTCAGTGGTCTCGAGCGTCGCAGCGGTCTTGAGCGTCGCGGCAGTCTAGAGTGTCACGCCGAGTGTCACGCCGAGTGTCACGCCGAGTGTCACGCCAAGCGTCGCGGCGGTCTCGAGCATCGCGTTGCGGCGGTCTCGAGTGTTGCGGTCTCGAGCGTCGCGGCGGTCTCGAGCATTGCGTCGCGGCGGTCTCGAGCTTCGCGGTCTCGAGCGTCACACCGAGTGTCGCGCCGGTCTCGAGCATCGCGGCGGTCTCGAGCGTCGCGGCGCTCTCGAGCGTCGTGGCGGTCTCGAGATGACATTCTCGAGCGTCACGGGGGTCTCGGTCACACTCTTTACCTTTGCGCCTCGTCAGAAGCGTAACATCGGGAGGTGAAAACGCTCGACTGTTGACTCATTAGCGCGGGTGTCGCTAGCACATCATTAGCACGCGCACAAATGAGCAGCTCAAGAGGAAGCGCTCGCATCACGGGAACAGATGTTATTATTGCTACGAGACGCTTTCAGATGACATTCTGTAACAGTTCAGGAAGGTTTTCATGAGCATTGGAGAAGACGCAGGTAATTTAAAAATAAAAGACACAATGCAATAGATGGGATTAATTAAAGTGCCTGTGACAGGTTTTTATGATTTTCACATTCTGACTATATTTGGTGTATTTGTACCTGTTGTACACATAAATTATAGTTTTACACCAGTCGAGCAGGTATCTGTGGAGAAAATGTTAAAAATCTATAGAAAAATGACAGGAAGTGACATCACACCAGGGACGCTCATTCCAGTCAAAGTTTATGCAGAATTTAAACCAAAAAAATACTTTTTTGACTCTCTAAACATGAATTCAGCAAAATTAAGTCGCTCTCATATATTTAAAAAAAATAATGATGTGACATTAGTTGAGTTTTTTCCCAGTGTTTGCTGGGTAATTTCCAAAGTGTGATGTCATCAAGCACAACCAGGAAGTTAAATTATAAACCTAAACAAAAAAAGTGCTATTCTCTGATAATTGTTTTAAATATTTATATTAACTGCATTTTAGTTCAATGAGTCGTCTGACCTGTAGGGGGCGCTTCAAGCACCAAAACAGAAATAAAGTTTGTAGTTCTAGAGAGGTACAGTTAGAGTATTGACTTTATAAACCTTTATAAATGTTTGTCATTAGAAGGTTTTAAGTCTTTCCAACCCTAACTAAGCAACAAATTTGACCTTTCTGAGTAAATATGTCAGTTAATCTGCTTTTCTATTACAAAAAAAGTGTGTATTTTGGGGAAGAGTTGTGAAAAGTACCAAAAATCAAATACTAATCAACACTTAAACTGGTACAAAAACTAGACAGAATAGAACAAATACCAATACAAAAAACATGCAAACGGGACAAAATTGGACAAATTTGGACATTTCCTGAACAGTTTTAGAATGACCTTGACCTTTATCAGAACGTGTCTGAGGCCACGTGGGAAAATAAAGAAATGACTGTACAAAACGCTAAAAAAAGTGAATTTTATTATCATTGTGGTATCAAAATCAATATAAAGCACAAAGTATTTTCCTTTGTATTTTCCTTGACCTTTTGTATCATGGCATCGTTATTGTGTGGACAACATTTATAACCCCCTAATATTAACTAAACAAACACATAAGGTCAAACCCAATTGCAGGCTCTGATATCACATGTTTTCATTTGCCAAGACCACGTTGACTTTTGACTTTTTTCCGCTTCACATTCATGAATTTAAATTGTTTTACTCAATATTAAAGGGTGTATATTGCGTTTCGGGCACGATACATAACCTCTCTTTCATCGCACACTATTCTGCATTTTACCGAATCGATTTAAATTCAGAAAAAACAAACGTGAGTGACTTTAGCCCGTAATTGTGCCGCAGCCCTTCTCTTCTGTGGCGGCGCTAACTTAATCTCGCAGACAAACAGCATTAGCACACATCGGTACACAGCAATTAGTGGCTAATTAACAGAATAATTATACGTAATAACATGTGATAATAGGATGCAATTATGTCTATTTAATATTCAATCTGCATAGGGTTTAATAATGGGCTATAAATAGGCATAACTTTACTTTCCCATACTTTAATTACTGTATAGAACGTAGTGTTTTGCGGTTCTTTCCGGGCGCCGTGAGAGAGAAATGCATTTAATCAAGCGAACCTTTCTGAAGCTCCAGGAACACAGCAGTGATCGAGCTGAGGAAAAACAATTACAGTTCAAATGGGAAAATCTGGTTTTGTCTGAAAGTTAATGCAGAATAATAGAGTTAAGGCTCTGAAGCGGTTGTGCAGAAGTGAGCGTGGGTTTAGCGTCACGGCTTTGGGGCTTTTCTTCACTTTTACGTTTGCTAAATTGCAGCGGAAGTGACTAAATATTTCCCGTTCAGAAGCGGTGACACGTCTTCATCGCCGACTCTGGTTCTGTTTGTCCTGTCATCATTTTGTTTTATTGTTTTCTCATTTCTTTGTAATTGTAATAAGTCAGGTCTAAAAACTGTTGTGTCTATGCAAATGACCTGCCACGCCTCTTTTTTGTTTTTATTTGTCTTGTTTGTCCGTCTTGCAGTTGTCTCACACCTGTCTCGTGTCTGTCCTGCATCTGTCTCGCACCTGTCTCGCGTCTGTCCTGCATCTGTCTTACACTTGTCTCGCGTCTGTCCTGCATCCGTCTCACACCTGTCTCGCGTCTGTCCTACATCCGTCTCACACCTGTCTCGCGTCTGTCCTACATCTGTCTCGCGTCTGTCCTGCATCTGTCTCACACCTGTCTCGCGCCTGTCCTGCATCCGTCTCACACCTGTCTCGCATCTGTCCTGCATCCGTCTCACACCTGTCTCGCGTCTGTCCTGCATCCGTCTCACACGTGTTTCACGTCTGTCCTACATCTGTCTCGCATCCGTCTCGCACCTGTCTCGCGTCTGTCCTACATCTGTCTCGCATCATTCTCGCATCTGTCTTTGTCTGTCTCGCATCTGTCTTTGTCTGTCTCGCATCTGCCTTTGTCTGTCTCGCATCTGTCCTACACCTGTCTCGCATCTGTCCTACATCTGTCTCGAATCCGTCTCGCATCCGTCTCGCATCATTCTTGCATCTGTCCTGCATCTGTCTCGCATCTGTCTTTGTCTGTCTCACATCTGTCTCACATCTGTCTTTCATATGTCTTGGTGATATTATTCAGACTCAAAAGGCACGTCAGTTGAAGATATGTTCAACCTTGTAAATCTAACCGTTTCAGAATCACATTGGCCAACGAATGTTTTCTTCATGGTTAATTTTCCCCTTAAGACCACATAAACAACAGGACCCATGAACTATATTATAGTTCATGGGTCCTGTTGTTTGTTCTCACAAAGTTGAGATGTTTCACAGTTGTCATGGAAACATCACTGGGACGCCTGGTTCAGAGGTGCTCAGAGATCGTGGCTCAAGCCTTGGACGGTTTCAGACCTCACACTAGAACACCCAGAACATATTTGTGACCCCAGCCATGTTCTACATAATGAACATGTGCTGTCGCCATCTGGGGGTCGGCGCGTGCCACGCTTTAATAAGGTCAGACTCAAACCGTACTCCATCCTGAAACTAAACCAGGAGCGTTATCTGTGACGGAGACGCTCTTTTAATGCAGGACCAATTCCCGGCCCTGGATCTGTCAATAAAGTATCATCTCTGTCGGTTGTTTGATAAAAGAAGTGAAAGGACAATTTTTGTTGTAAATAGGATTTGTCTTCAACAGCTTCAGAAGAACTTGTCAAAAATCGAACCAGCCGAATGCTAACGAGGCACTGGACAAATGCTTCAATTATAATCCCTCCTTTAGTATGAGGGTATTAGAGTATGAGCATGAGGGTATGAGAGTATGAGGGTACGAGTATGAGAGTTTAAGGGTATGAGGGTATGAGAGTATGAGGGTATGAGAGTATGAGGGTATGAGAGTATGAGAGTATGAGGGTATGAGAGTATGAGGGTATGAGAGTATGAGGGTATGAGAGTATGGGGGTATGAGAGTATGAGGGTATGAGAGTATGAGGGTACGAGTATGAGAGTATAAGGGTATGAGGGTATGAGAGTATGAGGGTATGAGAGTATAAGGGTATGAGAGTATGAGGGTATAAAACTATGAGTATGAGAGAATGAGGATATGAAAGTATGAGAGTATGAGGGTATGAGAGTATGAGGGTACGAGTATGAGAGTTTAAGGGTATGAGGGTATGAGAGTATGAGGGTATGAGAGTATGAGGGTATGAGAGTATGAGAGTATGAGGGTATGAGAGTATGAGGGTATGAGAGTATGAGGGTATGAGAGTATGAGGGTATGAGAGTATGAGGGTACGAGTATGAGAGTATAAGGGTATGAGGGTATGAGAGTATGAGGGTATGAGAGTATAAGGGTATGAGAGTATGAGGGTATGAAACTATGAGTATGAGAGAATGAGGATATGAAAGTATGAGAGTATGAGGGTATGAGAGTATGAGGGTACGAGTATGAGAGTATAAGGGTTTGAGAGTATGAGGGTACGAGTATGAGAGTATGAGGGTATGAGAGTATGAGGGTATGAAAGTATGAGGGTATGAAAGTATGAGAGTATGAGGGTATGAGAGTATGAGGGTACGAGGGTATGAAAGTATGAGGGTATGAAAGTATGAGGGTATGAGAGTATGAGGGTATGAGAGTATGAGGGTATGAGAGTATGAGGGTATGAGAGTATGAGAGTATGAGAGTATGAGGGTATGAGAGTATGAGAGTATGAGAGAATGAGGATATGAAAGTATGAGAGTATGAGAGAATGAGGATATGAGAGTATGAGAGAATGAGGATATGAGAGTATGAGAGAATGAGGGTATGAAAGTATGAGAGTATGAGAGAATGAGGATATGAGAGTATGAGAGAATGAGGATATGAGAGTATGAGAGAAT
>NW_027315945.1:37096077-37111077 GCF_026437365.1 Eucyclogobius newberryi | reverse complement strand
CAGGTTTGGAGGGTTAATGGACTTAATCAGAGCGTCGCCGCAAACCTCATTGTCATTAATCCACTTGATTAAACTTTTCCTCCCCTGCAGACGGGGACGAGCAGACGGGGACGAGCAGACGGAGACGAGCAGACGGAGACGAGGAGACGAGCAGACTGAGACGAGCAGACGGAGACGAGGAGACGAGCAGACTGAGACGAGCAGACGGAGACGAGCAGACGGAGACGAGGAGACGAGCAGACTGAGACGAGCAGACGGAGACGAGGAGACGAGCAGACTGAGACGAGCAGACGGAGACGAGCAGACGAGGACAAGCAGACGAGGACGAGCAGACGGAGACGAGCAGACGAGGACAAGCAGACGAGGACGAGCAGACGGAGACGAGCAGACGAGGACAAGCAGACGAGGACGAGCAGACGGAGACGAGCAGACGGAGACGAGCAGACGAGGACGAGCAGACTGAGACGAGCAGACGGAGACGAGGAGACGAGCAGACTGAGACGAGCAGACGGAGACGAGCAGACGGAGACGAGGAGACGAGCAGACTGAGACGAGCAGACGGAGACGAGGAGACGAGCAGACTGAGACGAGCAGACGGAGACGAGCAGACGAGGACAAGCAGACGAGGACGAGCAGACGGAGACGAGCAGACGAGGACAAGCAGACGAGGACGAGCAGACGGAGACGAGCAGACGAGGACAAGCAGACGAGGACGAGCAGACGGAGACGAGCAGACGGAGACGAGCAGACGAGGACGAGCAGACTGAGACGAGCAGACGGAGACGAGGAGACGAGCAGACTGAGACGAGCAGACGGAGACGAGCAGACGAGGACAAGCAGACGAGGACGAGCAGACGGAGACGAGCAGACGAGGACAAGCAGACGAGGACGAGCAGACGGAGACGAGCAGACGAGGACAAGCAGACGAGGACGAGCAGACGGAGACGAGCAGACGGAGACGAGCAGACGAGGACGAGCAGACTGAGACGAGCAGACGGAGACGAGGAGACGAGCAGACTGAGACGAGCAGACGGAGACGAGCAGACGAGGACAAGCAGACGAGGACGAGCAGACGGAGACGAGCAGACGAGGACAAGCAGACGAGGACGAGCAGACGGAGACGAGCAGACGGAGACGAGCAGACGAGGACGAGCAGACGGAGACGAGCAGACGGAGACGAGGAGACGAGCAGATTGAGACCAGCAGACGGAGATGAGCAGACGAGGACGAGCAGACTAAACATGCAGACTGAGACGAGCAGACGGGGACGAGCAGACGGGGACGAGCAGACGGGGACGAGCAGACTGAGACGAGCAGACGAGGACGAGCAGACTGAGACGAGCAGACGGAGACGAGGAGACGAGCAGACTGAGACGAGCAGACGGAGACGAGCAGACGAGGACAAGCAGACGAGGACGAGCAGACGGAGACGAGCAGACGAGGACAAGCAGACGAGGACGAGCAGACGGAGACGAGCAGACGGAGACGAGCAGACGAGGACGAGCAGACGGAGACGAGCAGACGGAGACGAGGAGACGAGCAGATTGAGACCAGCAGACGGAGATGAGCAGACGAGGACGAGCAGACTAAACATGCAGACTGAGACGAGCAGACGGGGACGAGCAGACGGGGACGAGCAGACGGGGACGAGCAGACTGAGACGAGCAGACGGGGACGAGCAGACGGAGACGAGCAGAGGGAGACGAGCAGACTAAAAGTGCAGACTGAGACGAGCAGACAGGGACGAGCAGACGGGGACGAGCAGACGGGGACGAGCAGATTGAGACGAGCAGACGGAGACGAGCAGACTGAGACGAGCAGACGGAGACGAGCAGACGGGGACGAGCAGACAGGGACGAGCAGACGGGGACGAGTAGACGGGGACGAGCAGACAGGGACGAGCAGACAGGGACGAGCAGACGGGGACGAGTAGACGGAGACGAGCAGACAGGGACGAGTAGACGGGGACGAGCAGACAGGGACGAGCAGACAGGGACGAGCAGACGGGGACGAGTAGACGGAGACGAGCAGACAGGGACGAGCAGACGGGGACGAGTAGACGGGGACGAGCAGACAGGGACGAGCAGACGGGGACGAGTAGACGGAGGTCGTTGACAGCGCTCAGACATTTCCTCTCGCCTCATTTGATTAATGCAGCTGAACCATGAGTCAAAACGAACCCAAATGAAGATGGATTGTCTTTAGCAGAAAGAGACAAAGGGGCCGAGGTGACAGTCCAGCCTCAGGGGTCCGGACTAGACCAGGACTAGACCAGGACTAGACCAGGACTAAACCAGGACAAGACCAGGACAAGACCAGGACTAAACCAGGACTAGAACAGGACTAGACCAGGACAAGACCAGGACAAGACCAGGACTAAACCATGTCTAAACCAGGACTAGACCAGGACTAAGCTTACACTAAACAACAATGGAGGACAAAAGCAAAACTAGACCAGAAAGAGACAAAGCCGGACGAGACCGGACAACACAATCAGATCAGGTTTAAAGAGGAGCCAGACCAAAAAGACTAAGTCAGGATTAAAACCAGTGCTGACCAATGCTACACACGAGCATTGCTCAAATAAAGAAACTTAACCAGACAACAACTGAATCTCTTGGTCCAAGATAAATCTATAGAACTGACCACACAAGAATGATTCACCACCAACACAGGAACAAACCTTTAGATCATGCATTTTGTTCTCACTAATCATTGCATCACTAATTCATGTCTCAGCAAATACTTCTGATGCGTCACAAAATACCAGTAAGAAAATGAGTCAATTTCCCATTCATTTGATCATTTGACCATTGACCAGTCCAGAAATCACATAAGAAACTCAAAACGCATTCATAGCTTTGGCGGTTTATTACGTTTAAGCTCTTGTGGTGTTTAGTTACAGATTTGTTTTCGGAATCAAGTTGTGGGCGATCACTCCCAACTTGTCTAGTCTCTCTCTCTCCCCCTTTTCTCTATACGTCCCCCCTCCCTCCCCCCCTCCGTCCCCCCCCTCTCCGTTCATCTGTTTAAGTGGCGTCCGGAGCCTCGTCAGGCTTTAGCGGCGGCGGAGGTGTCAGGTGCCGTGGTAAACACTCTATTAGGATGAGCTATGGCTAACAGCTGCGCGGGGAGCTCCGTGAGTCCATTTGAAAACACGGGGCCCCAGAGCTAATGCTAATGCCGCGCGGCGTCTCTAGTCCGCGCCCGACTCCGTGAGATATAAGCCAAATGACCGGAGCGTGTGGGGAATACGGACCGCGAACGGGAAAGGACGGTAAAAGGCGAGGATTAGCTATTCAAATGGATCGTTCCGACTGAATGTGAAATGACGGGAGGGATTAAGAAGGATAGATACTTCATGCTTTCGTGATGGACTGATATTTTAACCGCAGTTGTATTTAGCGTCATTCACACTAGTTTAATTACTCCTGTCTTCTCCTTCAGAGCCTCACAAAAAACACTTTCCCAGATTTGTGACGTCAAAGGTAGAGCCCGAGGTCCCATTTCTGCCTCCAATCGCGTTCATCGCAACCGCGTGCTTACGTTAGCATGTCGGGGCAAGCTAGCTTTTGTCTATTTCCCCGTTACAATTCCTTCTGCTGCCAGTAGCGGGAGTGCTAACACACTTCCAATAGAACAGGCCCATTCAATGCCACATACGACCCAAGGAAACCCATCTGATCCGGCCCATTCCGTAAAAAAGGTAATAAAAATTTGATGCATACTCGGTGTATACGCTCGTCACACAGTCGATCACCGCCGTATCGTTGAACCAGGTGCCGTTTTTTGTCGGCGGTAAAAGCATACAAATGTCCAGAGCCTTCGACATAATCTGAACCACTGAAAAATACATTTGCACAGGCCTGTTATAGAGCGTCTAAAGCGGAAATAACCAGCCTTGACTAGTGTCTCCTATTTAAGATTTGCATAAAAGCGTTTGTGCCCCGAGCGCGTAACACGAGCACACACCTCGTCGGACCCCGGGACACTTTGGCGCCTTCGTAAATTCATCTTAAGCGAACGGGCGGGTTATTACGACGCTTCGGCTCGTGTTTCATTCACGCCTAATGCTTTGTTTCCCCTCCGCGCCGACAAAAGCCCATCATATCAATAAATGTATCGTCCATAAAGTCCGGGGAGCGCGGTCGTAAATGTCGCCGCACAGGTTTATGCTCCAGTCAAGTGCGGCCGCCGCGAGTACACAAACACACACACATGGCGGAAAACAGACCCCGCCATCCGACTCATTGCTCACCAAACGCAATCACCGAAAGCAAACATCCGCTGTTTTCTCACGGGGGGAAAAAAAAAAGAAAAAAGGGGCCCCCGAAATGAGTCTGTGGCCGAGCGGCGGAGCATGCACAAACAGCCGCGGTAAATGACCTTGGCAACGCCGCGAATCCCCCGGAGGGCGACGGGGGCCACGGCGCTTTAGATCAACACCGCAGATCGTTGGTCAAATATAACGAGGCGAGCGGCCGGGGCGGGTTTCGGGGGGCGGGTTCCAGGAGCGGCTCCAGCGCGGCGGCCGGGACGGACGTGCGTCGCCTCGGACGAGCGGCGCGTGGCGGTCCGCGGAGAGGGGTCGACGCGGTGAATGCCGGGCGACAAAGAGAGCGCTTTTCTGTCATTAACAATGGGCTTATCTGATATCAGGGTGAGGAAATAACCGAGGACACGCAGCAGAAATACAGATTCAGAACGCTGGCAGCTTCAGTCCGGTTCAGTTACTTTGCTAAAATCAGAGGAAAACGTTGCTGTGTTTGATCGTGACATTTAGGCTTTGAGCTTCACTGAATTTATGAGAAGAAGAGAAAATGATTATGATATATTGGCACTTCATTTAAGAAAATAAAGTGAAATCTCGCTGCTAAAATATCAATACAAAATAAGATAAAGTAGGTTGGTTGGCATGTGCAATCTTTCCATCTCTAATTCGTGATGACGGTTCTCTTCTCATAAATAAATCCATAACAAACAAGAAAAGCAAGAAAAGCGGCTTAAATCGTATGCCATGTTTTCACACGTTACACACAGACATTTACAGGGCCAGAAAACAATCCGACAACGACAATAATGACGTTTAAATGATCTGAAAACTCCGGAAATCAGACGACGATCAGTTTTGTGACGTGAACGTGACCAGTGTGGGCGGGAACATGACCAGTGTGGGAGGGAATGTGACCAGTGTGGGCGGGAACGTGACAAGTGTGGGCTGGAACGTGACCAGTGTGGGCGGGAACGTGACCAGTGTGGACGGAAACGTGACCAGTGTTGGAGGGAATGTGACCAGTGTGGGCGGGAACGTGACAAGTGTGGGCGGGAACGTGACCAGTGTTGGAGGGAATGTGACCAGTGTGGGCGGGAACGTGACAAGTGTGGGCGGGAACGTGACCAGTGTGGGAGGGAATGTGACCAGTGTGGGCGGGAACGTGACCAGTGTGAGCGGGAATGTGAAACGTCAACAGTCATGACAGTAAAGACAGTTGAATTGAAGTGTCTTGCTCGAGGACACTAGTTTTGCCACGACACTCAAATTCGAAAGTCGATGTTGATGCCAAGGAATACGCTCAATACTCAATACCGATTTTGACACCGTGATGATGACAAACAATATTTTAAGACCCTAACCATTTCATCTTACTTCCTTTACGTTGACATGTGAACTTCTACAATTTCTGATGAAGCTAGAGATCATTATAAAAGTTTGTGATTTTTTTGTTTGTTTTTTAATCGATTAGATCAAAATGCAAGTCAAATTTCCCCTACGAGGACAATAAAGTGTACCTTAACCCAAACCCTACTTACAGCGACCTCTAACTACAAGATCAATCATTTTGTCTACATTATTGAAACACAAATGACCTTTACTGGACTAAGAAACGTGTTTAACTCAAAGCACCATCAGCCGCACTCACCCATGGGTGTCCCGACGCCGTACGCCCTGGAGTCGATGAGACCGCCGACCTGCGTGAGGTTGCAGTTCCTCTGGATCACGTACTCGATGGTGGTGGACTCCATGAGGAAGGCGTAGTCCGAGGTGAGCACGCGGTGGATGCCCTCGTCCATGTTCTTCACCATCACCGAGTGGCGCCGGCTGCTCATGAACTCCCACATCTTATCGTACGTCGAGATCTTCGTTTTCTGATGGAAAGACAAAAAATGTGGTTGGAAGGCGTGGTCGGTGAAAAGTGCGTGTGCTTCTGATTGACGCGAGAACGGGCTGAAAACTGAATCTGAAGCATTTTGAACCGATTTGAACCGTTTACGAATTTAAAAATGCGCGGAAATTGCCACCAAGTCGAAGCTTTGTGAACACAGCAAGGGCCCGCCCGGCATCACCTTACTGTAGAAAAAGGTTCAGTTGTAGTCAAATTGCCGGCACCACCTTACGACATCAGCAGGTGGAACTAATCCAGCTTTATCTGTACGGCACATTTTATAAACAAGAAAGTTTCCAAAGTGCGTCAAACGAGAGCGTCAACACCCTAATCCTACCCCTACTCCTAACCCAACCCTGTAACCCTTCCCCCTAATCCTACCCCTAACCCAACCCTGTAACCCTTCCCCCTAATCCTACCCTTAACCCAACCCTGTAACCCTTCCCCCTAATCTTACCCTTAACCCAACCCTGTAACCCTTCCCCCTAATCTTACCCTTAACCCAACCCTGTAACCCTTCCCCCTAATCTTACCCTTAACCCAACCCTGTAACCCTTCCCCCTAATCTTACCCCTAACCCAACCCTGTAACCCTTCCCCCTAATCCTACCCTAAACACAACCCTGTAACCCTTCCCCCTAATCCTACCCTTAACCCAACCCTGTAACCCTTCCCCCTAATCCTACCCTTAACCCAACCCTGTAACCCTTGCCCCTAACCCAACCCCGTAACCCTACCCCCTAATCCTACCCTGTACCCCAACCCCCTAACCCTACCCCCTAACCCTACCACAACCCCAACCCTGCCCACTAACCCATCCCCTACCCCAACCCCCAAACTCATTTGACATCTTGAAAAGAAACAAACGGAAGAGTAATTCAAAAATGCATCAATGAAAGCAGATGAGACGCTGCACATCTCTATGTTGTTTGCTGTTAAGAAAATAACGTTAAGGTCGACGTTGTCTGCATTCTTGTGGCTTTGAGTTGCTTTTAAACTTGCCGTTGACCACTTTGGGATTAGCATTTCACATTTTCTAACTTAAAGATTGTCTGCATTTGAAAAAACACACTTAAACGACACCTCTGTATTTTGGCGTTGGGAGTGGACTCTGTCGTCCGCAGAGGGCATGACCGACGAAAAGACAAATCAACACCCTAATCCTACCCCTACTCCTAACCCAACCCTGTAACCCTTCCCCCTAATCCTACCCTAAACCCAACCCTGTAACCCTTCCCCCTAATCTTACCCTTAACCCAACCCTGTAACCCTTCCCCCTAATCTTACCCTTAACCCAACCCTGTAACCCTTCCCCCTAATCTTACCCCTAACCCCTAACGTGACTGTTAGGCCGATAGAGCCGTGTGTTTGTTGTGAACTCAATTACGTTCTGCAAACTTAAAAATCGCAAAAGTACAGATTTTTTTAGTTTTTTTGTTTAGGGGAAACTTCAAACAGAAGTGTTTTTGAGCTCGTGAACAGGATTTATGAAACGAGCGTGACTGAAGCTGAATACAACTCCAGGTACGATTTTGACGAGAGGACAGAAAGTGGTTTAGAACATGGTTGAAAGAGTCTCCCGTCGACCCTTTAATAACTCGCTTTATATTACATTCTCTCGTTTCATTTGAGAGAATCATCGCGGGCGGAATGACTTTGAATATTTCATTAGCGAAAACGCATTAACCGGTCTGACAAATGTTCAAAAGTTATTCTTGTGCAACATGAAACGACGACAGCGACGCCGGGCTCGAGTCTGGGAGCTTTCTCCTCGTGGGGTCGCTCACAGGAGGTTTGTCTGGAAAAATGTCATAAAATATATACATTGTTCATTGATCTTTTAAAGCAGGCATGTCCAAACTACGGCCCGGGGGCCAAATGTAGCCCTCAGACACATTTTTGTTGGCCCTCCTGCTTCCTGCTAAGTTGATCCAAACAACAAGAAGTAGTAAGTTTTACTGTAAAATTTGAAAGATTATGCATTTTGATGTTATACCAACCTAATATTGATGTTCCAAGTCTTATTAAAGGTGTGGTGGCTCATCCAAACTATGTCAAATGCAACATTTTGAATGAATCACTTTGTCATTCAACAAATTCAATATTGTCAGGTTGTTTGTGGCCCTAAGTTTCAAATGCGGCCCTCAGTGAAAAAAGTTTGGACACCCCTGTTTTAAAGGATGTGTCATATTTCCTGATGGACAAGTCGCGGGGAAAAGGTACGATCTGCGGCGAAACGAACCTGTTTACGGTGTTTTTTGTTTATTTTTTCAATGTATTTTACTGAATAAAATACAATAAATGAAACCTAATACATCCAATGCCAACCATGTTTAAATATAGTCATCCAACTGAACTAACTGCCCAACAAAATCAAATCATATTTCATCAGACAAAATTAAAAAAAAAAAAGGAAACAAAGCAGTCCAAAGAATAAACCAGAAAACAAACTGTCAGTCAAGTCTCTGTGCCAGTGTCCAGCAGCGTTTCATGTCAAAGTAAACGTTTCTATTGTGTAAAAGTCCAAAGTTCAGTCCGGTCCGTCATACTCTGTCCCTGTCATCCACTGCCACAGATTCCACAGGTATCCATCACTCATCTCCATCGCAGGAAGTAGATTTCCCCTAATTTCCCCTTTTTAAATGGATTGAGAAAAAGAGTTTAAAGGGATTTAATACAGTTTTAATCCAGATGCCTTTCCTGTCACAACTGCCCACCGCAGAGACCAACACATGGGAGATGTTTTGCCCGAGGACACAATACCAGAGTTTGAAAATGCTGCCACTACCATCAAAGTTACCCCTTTACTTTCCCTCGTAACAGCAGTTCAGTAACTTTGAAATACAGTATCACACATAGGTTCTGCGCCGGTATCAGATTCTGAGCACACCTGCAATCACAAAGTCCGGTCGGCATCGGCATCACTCGGCACGGAGGCTTTCTCGGCCCGTTTCAAACCTAATTAAGTCGCATCGCCGAGGTGCTGCCCCGCCATTATCGCGCGTAATGACTTTTTGCGGCCGCTCGATATTTCAGATCAACCGGCTGATTTGCCCGAGTGCCTGTCAAGAGTCTGTGGGAGTCGCCGCGGAGTCAAGGCGCGGCCGGCGGAGCGGTGGCAGCCCACAAGTCTGAAGTTTTCCTCCGCTCGGGCTAAACGCGCAATGCCCCAGCGGAGGAAAACCAAACGACAGGAGCCCAGTCTAGACATTCTTCTGACAATAAGGCGGATATTTCAATGTCTCCGGGATTAAACTGTTTTCCAGTTGCCATTCTTCGAAAGCTGAGTTTCCTTTTTGATCAATCAATCCTACGGTGATCGGATCACGCGTATTTCTATACTTATGATGAAATGAAGGTGTAGAGTGGAGGATTCCAGTTGTTCCCTTGTTATTGTTATAGAACTGCACTCTTAATTCTCTTCTGGCTTAAATAATAAAATGTATGTTTTTCTTGATGAAATCCGTCTGAATGTCTTCGAGTCAGCCAGGGGCGAGTGCTCTGATCCATCACGCCGCTCTATCAGCCCACACTCCGCACCCCCGTGTCACCCATGGCTTTCTTCATATTAGCAGCGTTTGTCGCGCAAAATGACATCAACCCATTGCTTGTCGATGTCACAGTTATTGAGCATTTTTCCTTAATCAGTGTGATACACTCTGCTGCATGCAGGGCTGATGCAGGATCGCACAGTGTAAAAAAAAACTAAAGTTTACTGCCGTAAAGTGTGGGCTTCACGGCAATAAAATGACGCGATCCATTCATGCATTATACGGAGGTGATAAACTTGAATTGTATAGCGCCGATAAAACTAATAAGAGTAAAATGTATATCCGATCAGTGATCGGGTGGCGACATCCGGTTTCGATCGAGTCTGAAACCACGTGATCGGATCGGGACATCCCTAACTGTGTGCAATGAAAGCTTCCGTGTATGAGGTCAAAACACACCGGGAATGTGAAAACGCTGCTAAAGTCTGATGACAAAGAAATAATAGGCGACGATTCTGCTAAATAGTTCAGTTTGTACCCGACGTCTGCAGAAATAAAATCAAGAAAACAGTTGTAGAAAACCAGATGAACTCATTACCTCTCTGGCCTTGAATGAGCCGAGTCTGTGTGTTGAGGAAATGAATTGCTGTGCGGTGAGTTGAAGTGTTTTAGCTACAAATACTTTCAGCTTCCATGTTGCCGTAAACAGGTAATTTGAGCCAAACGGCAGCTTCACAAACAAAAATGAGGCACATAAAACAAACACATTTTGTCTGTGATGCTGCTCATAATTCTGCCGCTCAGTTTGAACGTCGAGGGGTAATTTTCGGCTCAAAATCAGGTCAGCGTATCACCTCGATTGCTTTTAGCGGTAACGTAAAACTTCACACAGTCTCAGTAATATGCAGATGTAGCACCAGAAATACACAAAAACTTACATACCGTATTTTCCGGACTAACGGACGCACCCCGACCAAAACTATGAAAAAAGGTGCAATTTATACTCCAGAGCGACTTATGTGATATTATTTGTTATTTTCACACTGACAACCACAAGAGGGCGCTCTAGGCTCTGAGCGACGCAGAAGAAGAATCTGCACTTCCTCTTCCTCTGGAGTTTGTGGAGTTGTTTAGAAGTGACACAGAGGAAGAAGAATTCAATGGATTTAGTGATTTGGGGTAAAACTGATGCTTTGCTAAACTTGTTAGCATGTTCTTTATGCTATAGTTATCTGAATAACTGTTCATATGTTACGTTAACATACCAGACACTTACCACAGTTCTGTCTGTGCCTCATGTAGCTGAAGGTGTTAGCGTTAGCATGTTAACATGTTAGCATACGTACACCTATTCACCATGTTCTCTCATCTGTTATTATTTTAAACTGTGTAAAAGATGAAATGTCTGTTCTTGGTCTTGGATTTCAAATACATTTTCCCCAAAAATGCGACTTATACTCCAGTGCGACTTATATATGTTTTTCTTCTCTATTATGCATTTTTGGGCTGGTGCGACTTATATTCCGGAAAATACAGTATCCTTTCACAATCATAACTTTGTAAAAACACGCAGAAATGTCTCGCCCGACTTATCTATCGATATTCTTGTGTCGTAGACCCCGATGGTGTCGCCGCGTGTGTTTTGACGGCGTTCTTATTATTCCCTCCCGAACGCCGGGCCCTGACACCACAGCCTCGTTCCCATCTCACCCACAAAACAAACATTTGAATTCCTTCTGCAAAGTCGGTGTCGGCGCGAGACTCCGAGCCGCTTCCCCTGGGCCCGAACTCCACGCCGAGTTTAGCCAGGCTGTCTCGTAACTGTATGCTAATTATTGCTTTTCTAATATAACTTTATGTACAGTAGCGGCCTATTTCTGACCATTAGTGCAGAGTCGACAACTCAGAACACGCTGCCAAGGCTTCTGGGAGACGGAAAAGTGCAAAGTAATCACAGCGTAGAGTTGAAATAAAGAGGGCAGACTCGTTTAACATAATAATGGTGAATAACAGAGCAAGAATACACTTAGTCTGTAGCATATTGAAGCTTTTAAAAGGGCTTTTGTGCTGCGTCTTTGCACTAAAATGCCAAAAATATACTAGGATCAGTCGATAAAGCCTCGTTTACGATTAAGTTGCAGAAAGAACGCGTTTTTAACGTTTAGTGCCACGTTAAATCCAATATACTTACTATATATACAGCCTGAATAAGACTTTTTTTCACAGAAGGCCGCATTTTGAATCGCATACAAAGCAGACAATGAAGTGACTCATTGAAAATTTTGCCTTGGACATACGTTCGATGAGCCTCCACACCGTAAGACTGGGAACATTAATATTATGGGTGTATGACATCAAAATGTTTGAATTTTTCCAATTTTATACTAAAATGTTCTACTTTTTGTTGTCTGCGCACATTTAGCAGGAACCCTGAGGGCCGACAAAAACTGGTCTGTGGGCCGCATTTGGCTCCCGGGCCATATCTTTGGACACCCTTGCTCTAAATCCATCTGTGATAGAGGATTTTTAGCCCGATTTGCCTCTTGTGGAAATAATCGTAACAATTTTAGAAGTCTTTTCAGTCAAATCTATCGTCCAAACATAGACCTATATGTAAAGTTCATGTGGCTGTTTTTGCCATAATTAACTTTATTTTGTCTTTCAGAAAGTTCAGTTTTGTAAAACCGACCACAAGCTTGAGGAACAGCAACGCAATAAGACAACAGAAATGGAAGAAAATTCAAAATTCCACAGTTGTTAAATCAAACAATCACAAACAATCGTTAAATCGTGATGTTTTTCTCTCGCACTTATCGTAAAAAACACATCGGACATCGTCGTGACATCGTGAGGTCTGAGCGATCCCGTTGTCTCCTTACGGGTCTTAAACGTTCGATCACGTTTCCTGAATTCGGCGACATCACGTGGCGTCGCCGTCTTTCGAGCGAGTGCGCACTTTGAGTCACGTCGTTAAAATCGCAGAAGAGTTTCGGCGTCTCTTCATTAGTCGATTGGTTAATTACAGCTCAGTTCTTCTTTGACATTTAGTCTTTTATTTGCGAAACAGGAAAGATCTGCAGATTCCACAGCTACGTTTCACGTCCCAGCGAATTTCTATTTCCCGACAACGTTACGAGCAAAACATCCGCCGAAATCACGTCTACTGAGTCTCTTTTTCCCGTGTTCCGTCTTGTATTATTGCCACTCCATTTTCTTTTCCCACATTAGCTCTAACTACTATTTTAACATCACTCCTCTGAGCATTTGTGCAGTAAAACAAGCTCGTTTTATCCGTAAATAACTCTCCGCTTTCGCCCCGTCACGCCTCGCCCGCGCTACGCTCATTCGTCAAAACGCCCGAACCAATCAAACGCATTCAGAGAGTATTCTATTTTTTTATTTTTTAATCTACAGATAATAGACAACAACGCAGAGTTCCTCTTTTTTAACAGAGATGGCAGCAGCAGGTTTATTTTTATTTTTTATTTTTTTTACGACAGATGTTGATACTAAACTGGAGTGGCCATAAACGGGAACAGTGCGGCGTCAGCTGAGGAACGCTCCATAAAGCACAGGTTTATGTCGAGTGTTTAACCCCTCATCGCGGCATTATCTGTAACAGTGAGGAAGAGGAGGAAGAGGACGAGGAAGAGAAGGGGGAAGAAGAGGAGGAAAAGGACTAGGAAGAGAAGGAGGAAGAGGAGGAAGAGGAAGAGGAGGGATGTGTCTGTGTTTGAGGGCCGCACAACATGGAAATGGCGCTCAAAGTGATGATTTAAACGTGATATTATGTTCCGTGTACATTTGAAACTGGGCGGTTCCAACTCTGCGAGACGTTCCAAACGAGCGGAGGAAGTGCTTTTATTTGTTTATACCACGATAACGTCAAAAGCACAATACATTATACCGATTTGTTTCAATTTGTGGAGAAAGTTTGCCGGCAAAAATAAGGTTTACTGAATATAGATATAATTGACCTTAAAGTGCCTATGACTTGCCTGACCCGCCGGCCAGCCCCGCCCACATTCTGTTCGAATGCGTATGGGTCTGGAACCCGAGTCAGAGCCAATGAAGTCGTCGGACCATAATCCTCCGTTTAATCCCAGGAGGTTTTAACGCGTCACACTGAAGATGCGTTCCAAAACATTCAAGATGGCCGACCCGGCTCGTGACCCGACTCGTGACCCGGCTCGTGACCCGGCTCGTGACCCGACTCGTGACCCGGCCCGTGACCCGGCCCGTGACCCGGCCCGTGACCCGGCCCGTGACCCGGCTCGTGACCCAGCTCGAGTGTTTACTTCTGCTCTCGCTTCGGTTTGAACAATCAGGAAAGTCCGCTCTACTCGCCGTGATGAGCGTGCGTTAGATGCAGTTATGCGAAGGGCGTCATCGCGATTCAGGAGACATTTTCTGCGTTCGGGGACTGATAACGCGGAACACGCCTTGTTGACATGGGCTACGTAATATCCGGTTTAGCGTGTCGCGTTTTTTGCGTCACTTCTGGGTTTATGTGATTGGTTCTGTCTCTGCTCTAAACTCCGCCCTAGAAATTGACATCCAGCGCTGAAGCCTCAGACCCTCACGGTAACGTGTTGGGAATGGCTGGTCAGGCAAGCCTATGAAAGGTTTGTACGATTTTCTAATTTTGACTTTATTTGGTGTATTTCTACCTGTTGTACATATAAATGATAGTTTTACACCGATCGAGCAGGTATTTGTGGAGAAAATGTTGAACAATCTGTAGAAGAAATGACAGGAAGTGACATCACACCAGGGACACTCATTCCAATTTAAGATAAGATATTCCTTTATTGTCCCACATGGGGAAATTTCCACAAAAGAAACAACTTTTGTGGACTCTAAACATTAATTCAACAAAATAAAGATGTTCTCATATATTTGTATTTGTCAAATAAAATAAATTGTGACATTAGATGAGTTTTGGCCCAGTGTTTGCTGGGTAATTTCATAGTGTGATGTCATCGAACAAACAGGAAGTGACATTATAAACCTAAAAAATTTGCTTTTGTGTGATTTTTTAAAAACATTTTTTAGCAAAATTCTAAATCTTAACTGCATTTCAGTTCAGTGAGTGGTCCGGCCTGTAGGGGGCGCTATAAGTCTAAAAGTCCAGGCAGTTTAATCAATGAAGTCGTATTAGTTTATGGGGCTTTTTGTGTGTGAATAATAATAATAATGACGTGGATGCAGCTCGTGATCGATCTGAAATACAAGCGTTCCGATCACGTTTGACAGATCCACGTTTTCTCTCAACCAAAAGAAACCAAAACATACATAAAACGATGAGTGTCGCGCCTGCATCGCTCCAAAAACCTTCACCGTTTG
>NW_027315945.1:36901077-37091077 GCF_026437365.1 Eucyclogobius newberryi | reverse complement strand
AGATGACAGGAGAGGAGAGAGAGAGAAGAGAGAGGGATGACAGGAGAGGAGAGAGAGATGACAGGAGAGGAGAGAGAGAAGAGAGAGAGGGATGACAGGAGTGGAGAGAGAGAGGAGAGAGAAGAGAGGGGAGAGAGAAAGAGAGAAGAGAGAGAGAGGGGAGAGAGAGAGAGGGGGGGAGAGGGAGAGAGAGAGAAGGATGACAGGAGAGGAGAGAGAGAGAAGAGAAAGAGAGAAGAGAGAGAGAGGGGAGAGAGGGAGAGAGAGGGGGGGAGAGAGGGAGAGGGATGACAGGAGAGGAGAGAGAAGAGAGAGAGAGGGATGACAGGAGAGGAGAGAGAGAGATGACAGGAGAGGAGAGAGAGAGAAGAGAGAGAGGGATGAGAGGAGAGAGAGAGAGAGGGATGACAGGAGAGGAGAGAGAGAGAAGAGAGAGAGGAATGACAGGAGTGGAGAGAGAGAGAGGAGAGAGAGGGGATGACAAGAGAGGAGAGTAAGAGGCGAGAGAGGGAATGACAGGAGAGGAGAGAGGGATGACAGGAGAGAGAGAGAGAGGAGAGAGAGAGGAGAGAGAGAAGGATGACAGGAGAGGAGAGAGAGAGAAGAGAGAAGAGAGGGGAGAGAGAAAGAGAGAAGAGAGAGAGGGGAGAGAGAGAGAGGGGGGAGAGGGAGAGAGAGAGAGGGATGACAGGAGAGGAGAGAGAGAGGAGAGAGAGGGGATGACAGGAGAGAGAGAGAGGGATGACAGGAGAGAGAGAGAGAGGGATGACAGGAGAGGAGAGAAGAGAGAAGAGAGAGAGAGGAATGACAGGAGTGTAGAGAGAGAGGAGAGAGAGGGGATGACAGGAGAGGAGAGAGAGAAGGAGAGGTGTTTGGAGCCGAGTTCAGAATGTGGCGTCTCAGTGTTTGTTCTAAATGACAATGATTAAAGTCCGTATTGTTCACTCTTTAGGAAATTACTATTAAAAGCCATTTTCACGCCAAACTCATTAAAATAGTTTTCTGTTTCCACTCCAGTCTAATTAGCCGTTCGTGCTAATCTGCGGCCGCACATGTCGCGGTCGCTCTGCGTGACCTTGGCGCGAAAATAAACGCACACCGGGACATGCAGCATTTACACGGCATTAGCACACAGTGGCTAACGCCGATGAATTAGCACACAGCCGCTGACGCCGCTGAATTAGCACACAGCTGCTAACGCCGCTGAATTAGGACACAGCCGCTGACGCCGCTGAATTAGCACACAGCCGCTAACAACACCTGAATTAGCACACAGCCGCTAACGCCACTAACGCCGCTGAATTAGCACACAGCTGCTAACGCCGCTGAATTAGGACACTGCCGCTAACGCCGCTGAATTAACACACAGCCGCTGATGCCGCTGAATTAGCACACAGCCGCTGACGCCGCTGAATTAGCACACAGCCGCTAACAACACCTGAATTAGCACACAGCCGCTAACGCCACTAACGATGCTGAATTAGCACACAGCCGCTAACGCCGCTGAATTAGCATGCAGCCGCTGACACCACTAACGTTGCTGAATTAGCACACAGCCGCTAACGCCACTAACGTCGCTGAATTAGCACACAGCCGCTAACGCCGATGAATTAGCACACAGCCGCTAACGTCGCTGAATTAGCACACAGCCGCTAACGTCGCTGAATTAGCACACAGCCTCTAACGCCGCTGAATTAGCACACAGCCGCTAACGCCACTAACATCGCTGAATTAGCAAACAGCCGCTAACGCCACTAACGTCGCTGAATTAGCACACAGCCGCTAACGTCGCTGAATTAGCACACAGCCGCTAACGCCACTAACATCGCTGAATTAGCACACAGCTGCTAACGCCACTAACGTCTCTGAATTAGCACACAGCCGCTAACGTCGCTGAATTAGCACACAGCCTCTAACGCCGCTGAATTAGCACACAGCCGCTGACGCCGCTGAATTAGCACACAGCCGCTGACGCCGATGAATTAGCACACAGCCGCTGACGCCGATGAATTAGCACACAGCCGCTGACGCCGATGAATTAGCACACAGCCGCTGACGCCGATGAATTAGCACACAGCCGCTAACGCCACTCTTTTGTGAGAGGGGATACGATAATATTAAGATTTTACCAAAGATTTTGCCAGTTTTTCTCCAATTAGTAACGTTTTTAGTGACGTTTATGATGTCACTTTGGTTGGAATGACGCAGTATTCCACAACTGTTACTTAGCAACCAGATTGTAAACAAGGTCTAAAATCCATTTTAAACATAAAATGATTATGATTTGACAAAAATGCTTACATACGATAACACATTTATCTTAATTACTGTTTAATAAGTTGTAAAAGTTGTAAATTGCCAATTTTCTCTGCATTTTTATGGTATGTTGCTTTTTGATGACATCACAGAGGGATTCAGCTCTACTTCCTGTAAATTTCAAGATGTTATTCGTCAACTTTTCTTCACAAACTGCAACTTAGGAGAAGTAAAAACACATTATAAATATTTACCAAAGGTTCAACGCCACCGAACTAAGTCAGAATTAGAAAAACAGGAGAAACTGTTTTGTGGACTTTAACTCGATGGTCACAATGCAAAAGAAGAAGAAAAATGCAGAACAAAAATTGAACTTTAAGCTCTTACTGAACATGGTCGTGTGTGAAATGTGAGTCCTGGTGATCAAATCTAATCTAATCACAATATTTAGCAGAAAAATCACAATAATAATAGTCTTCAGCCACAATTTGTACTTTTCTCTTGTCGTCATGGGGATAAGTTCAATGCAAAAACATATCCAACTGGTTTAAAACAAATATGCTGGAAAAATGACCGTGGAAGATTGATTTATTATTGAATGAATCCTGTTTTACCACCGTTTTGTCCTGTTTAAGGCGAATGTTTGTATTCTTTTTTTGCCGGTTTGATCCAAGTTCAGTCTCGCACTCGGCTTTCGCGCCCGTTTTAGTCGAGATTCTGCCCGACATTCGAGCCAAACGTTTTCCACCGCCGTACCTGCCATACCTGCCGTACCTGCCATACCTGCCGTACCTGCCATACCTGCCGTACCTGCCGTACCTGCCGTCTCTACGTAATCACAAACACATTAGCCGTGAGCGTTCGGGCCCGTCTGCCGAAGTCGCCGTGTTTATAAAGTGCAGATGGCTGAAAACACGGGGATAAAGCGAGGCGGCGAACAGATGGAGCCAAAGATGGAGCTAAAGATGGAGCCAAAGATAGATCGAAAGATGGAGCTAAAGATGGAGCGAAAGATGGAGCTAAAGATGGAGCGAAAGATGGAGCGAAAGATGGAGCCAAAGATGGAGCTAAAGATGGAGCTAAAGATGGAGCGAAAGATGGAGCTAAAGATGGAGCCAAAGATGGAGCTAAAGATGGAGCCAAAGATAGATCGAAAGATGGAGCTAAAGATGGAGCGAAAGATGGAGCGAAAGATGGAGCTAAAGATGGAGCTAAAGATGGAGCCAAAGATGGAGCTAAAGATGGAGCTAAAGATGGAGCGAAAGATGGAGCTAAAGATGGAGCCAAAGATAGATCGAAAGATGGAGCTAAAGATGGAGCGAAAGATGGAGCGAAAGATGGAGCTAAAGATGGAGCAAAAGATGGAGCCAAAGATGGAGCCAAAGATGGAGCTAAAGATGGAGCTAAAGATGGAGCCAAAGATGGAGCCAAAGATAGATCGAAAGATGGAGCCAAAGATGGAGCTAAAGATGGAGCCAAAGATGGAGCCAAAGATGGAGCCAAAGATGGAGCTAAAGATGGAGCTAAAGATGTAGCCAAATATGGAGCCAAAGATAGATCGAAAGATGGAGCTAAAGATGGAGCCAAAGATGGAGCTAAAGATGGAGCTAAAGATGGAGCGAAAGATGGAGCTAAAGATGGATCGAAAGATGGAGCTAAAGATGGAGCCAAAGATAGATCGAAAGATGGAGCTAAAGATGGAGCGAAAGATGGAGCGAAAGATGGAGCCAAAGATGGAGCTAAAGATGGAGCTAAAGATGGAGCGAAAGATGGAGCTAAAGATGGAGCCAAAGATGGAGCTAAAGATGGAGCCAAAGATAGATCGAAAGATGGAGCTAAAGATGGAGCGAAAGATGGAGCGAAAGATGGAGCTAAAGATGGAGCTAAAGATGGAGCCAAAGATGGAGCTAAAGATGGAGCTAAAGATGGAGCGAAAGATGGAGCTAAAGATGGAGCCAAAGATAGATCGAAAGATGGAGCTAAAGATGGAGCGAAAGATGGAGCGAAAGATGGAGCTAAAGATGGAGCAAAAGATGGAGCCAAAGATGGAGCCAAAGATGGAGCTAAAGATGGAGCTAAAGATGGAGCCAAAGATGGAGCCAAAGATAGATCGAAAGATGGAGCCAAAGATGGAGCTAAAGATGGAGCCAAAGATGGAGCCAAAGATGGAGCCAAAGATGGAGCTAAAGATGGAGCTAAAGATGTAGCCAAATATGGAGCCAAAGATAGATCGAAAGATGGAGCTAAAGATGGAGCCAAAGATGGAGCTAAAGATGGAGCTAAAGATGGAGCGAAAGATGGAGCTAAAGATGGATCGAAAGATGGAGCTAAAGATGGAGCCAAAGATGGAGCTAAAGATGGAGCTAAAGATGGAGCCAAAGATGGAGCCAAAGATAGATCGAAAGATGGAGCTAAAGATGGAGCCAAAGATGGAGCCAAAGATAGATCGAAAGATGGAGCCAAAGATGGAGCTAAAGATGGAGCCAAAGATGGAGCCAAAGATGGAGCCAAAGATGGAGCTAAAGATGGAGCTAAAGATGGAGCCAAAGATGGAGCCAAAGATAGATCGAAAGATGGAGCTAAAGATGGAGCCAAAGATGGAGCTAAAGATGGAGCTAAAGATGGAGCGAAAGATGGAGCTAAAGATGGAGCCAAAGATAGATCGAAAGATGGAGCTAAAGATGGAGCGAAAGATGGAGCGAAAGATGGAGCTAAAGATGGAGCTAAAGATGGAGCCAAAGATGGAGCTAAAGATGGAGCTAAAGATGGAGCGAAAGATGGAGCTAAAGATGGATCGAAAGATGGAGCTAAAGATGGAGCCAAAGATGGAGCTAAAGATGGAGCTACAGATGGAGCCAAAGATGGAGCTAAAGATGGAGCTAAAGATGGAGCCAAAGATGGAGCCAAAGATAGATCGAAAGATGGAGCTAAAGATGGAGCCAAAGATGGAGCTAAAGATGGAGCTAAAGATGGAGCCAAAGATAGATCGAAAGATGGAGCTAAAGATGGAGCGAAAGATGGAGCGAAAGATGGAGCTAAAGATGGAGCTAAAGATGGAGCCAAAGATGGAGCTAAAGATGGAGCTAAAGATGGAGCGAAAGATGGAGCTAAAGATGGAGCCAAAGATAGATCGAAAGATGAAGCTAAAGATGGAGCGAAAGATGGAGCGAAAGATGGAGCTAAAGATGGAGCCAAAGATAGATCGAAAGATGGAGCTAAAGATGGAGCGAAAGATGGAGCGAAAGATGGAGCTAAAGATGGAGCAAAAGATGGAGCCAAAGATAGATCGAAAGATGGAGCTAAAGATGGAGCGAAAGATGGAGCGAAAGATGGAGCCAAAGATGGAGCTAAAGATGGAGCTAAAGATGGAGCGAAAGATGGAGCTAAAGATGGAGCCAAAGATGGAGCTAAAGATGGAGCCAAAGATAGATCGAAAGATGGAGCTAAAGATGGAGCGAAAGATGGAGCGAAAGATGGAGCGAAAGATGGAGCTAAAGATGGAGCTAAAGATGGAGCCAAAGATGGAGCTAAAGATGGAGCTAAAGATGGAGCGAAAGATGGAGCTAAAGATGGAGCCAAAGATAGATCGAAAGATGGAGCTAAAGATGGAGCGAAAGATGGAGCGAAAGATGGAGCTAAAGATGGAGCAAAAGATGGAGCCAAAGATGGAGCTAAAGATGGAGCTAAAGATGGAGCTAAAGATGGAGCCAAAGATGGAGCCAAAGATAGATCGAAAGATGGAGCCAAAGATGGAGCTAAAGATGGAGCCAAAGATGGAGCCAAAGATGGAGCCAAAGATGGAGCTAAAGATGGAGCTAAAGATGGAGCCAAAGATGGAGCCAAAGATAGATCGAAAGATGGAGCTAAAGATGGAGCCAAAGATGGAGCTAAAGATGGAGCTAAAGATGGAGCGAAAGATGGAGCTAAAGATGGATCGAAAGATGGAGCTAAAGATGGAGCCAAAGATGGAGCTAAAGATGGAGCTAAAGATGGAGCCAAAGATGGAGCCAAAGATAGATCGAAAGATGGAGCTAAAGATGGAGCCAAAGATGGAGCCAAAGATAGATCGAAAGATGGAGCCAAAGATGGAGCTAAAGATGGAGCCAAAGATGGAGCCAAAGATGGAGCCAAAGATGGAGCTAAAGATGGAGCTAAAGATGGAGCCAAAGATGGAGCCAAAGATAGATCGAAAGATGGAGCTAAAGATGGAGCCAAAGATGGAGCTAAAGATGGAGCTAAAGATGGAGCGAAAGATGGAGCTAAAGATGGAGCCAAAGATAGATCGAAAGATGGAGCTAAAGATGGAGCGAAAGATGGAGCGAAAGATGGAGCTAAAGATGGAGCTAAAGATGGAGCCAAAGATGGAGCTAAAGATGGAGCTAAAGATGGAGCGAAAGATGGAGCTAAAGATGGATCGAAAGATGGAGCTAAAGATGGAGCCAAAGATGGAGCTAAAGATGGAGCTACAGATGGAGCCAAAGATGGAGCTAAAGATGGAGCTAAAGATGGAGCGAAAGATGGAGCTAAAGATGGATCGAAAGATGGAGCTAAAGATGGAGCCAAAGATGGAGCTAAAGATGGAGCCAAAGATGGAGCCAAAGATAGATCGAAAGATGGAGCTAAAGATGGAGCCAAAGATGGAGCTAAAGATGGAGCTAAAGATGGAGCCAAAGATAGATCGAAAGATGGAGCTAAAGATGGAGCGAAAGATGGAGCGAAAGATGGAGCTAAAGATGGAGCTAAAGATGGAGCCAAAGATGGAGCTAAAGATGGAGCTAAAGATGGAGCGAAAGATGGAGCTAAAGATGGAGCCAAAGATAGATCGAAAGATGGAGCTAAAGATGGAGCGAAAGATGGAGCCAAAGATGGAGCTAAAGATGGAGCTACAGATGGAGCCAAAGATGGAGCCAAAGATGGAGCTAAAGATGGAGCTAAAGATGGAGCCAAAGATGGAGCCAAAGATAGATCGAAAGATGGAGCCAAAGATGGAGCTAAAGATGGAGCCAAAGATGGAGCCAAAGATGGAGCCAAAGATGGAGCTAAAGATGGAGCCAAAGATAGAGCTAAAGATGGAGCTAAAGATGGAGCCAAAGATGGAGCCAAAGATAGATCGAAAGATGGAGCTAAAGATGGAGCCAAAGATGGAGCTAAAGATGGAGCTAAAGATGGAGCGAAAGATGGAGCCAAAGATGGAGCTAAAGATGGAGCTAAAGATGGAGCCAAAGATGGAGCCAAAGATAGATCGAAAGATGGAGCTAAAGATGGAGCCAAAGATGGAGCTAAAGATGGAGCCAAAGATGGAGCCAAAGATGGAGCCAAAGATGGAGCTAAAGATGGAACCAAAGATGGAGCCAAAGATGGAGCCAAAGATGGAGCCAAAGATGGAGCCAAAGATGGAGCCAAAGATAGATCGAAAGATGGAGCTAAAGATGGAGCCAAAGATGGAGCTAAAGATGGAGCTAAAGATGGAGCCAAAGATAGATCGAAAGATGGAGCTAAAGATGGAGCGAAAGATGGAGCGAAAGATGGAGCTAAAGATGGAGCTAAAGATGGAGCTAAAGATGGAGCGAAAGATGGAGCTAAAGATGGAGCCAAAGATAGATCGAAAGATGGAGCTAAAGATGGAGCGAAAGATGGAGCAAAAGATGGAGCTAAAGATGGAGCTAAAGATGGAGCCAAAGATGGAGCTAAAGATGGAGCTAAAGATGGAGCCAAAGATGGAGCCAAAGATAGATCGAAAGATGGATCCAAAGATGGAGCTAAAGATGGAGCCAAAGATGGAGCCAAAGATGGAGCCAAAGATGGAGCTAAAGATGGAGCTAAAGATGGAGCCAAAGATGGAGCCAAAGATAGATCGAAAGATGGAGCTAAAGATGGAGCCAAAGATGGAGCTAAAGATGGAGCCAAAGATGGAGCCAAAGATGGAGCCAAAGATGGAGCCAAAGATGGAGCCAAAGATAGATCGAAAGATGGAGCTAAAGATGGAGCGAAAGATGGAGCCAAAGATGGAGCCAAAGATGGAGCTAAAGATGGAGCCAAAGATGGAGCCAAAGATGGAGCCAAAGATGGAGCCAAAGATGGAGCTAAAGATGGAGCCAAAGATGGAGCCAAAGATGGAGCTAAAGATGGAGCCAAAGATGGAGCCAAAGATGGAGCCAAAGATGCTCGGCGACGGCGGCACGAGGAGTTTCAGAAGAACCGGAGACTCCAGATAAAACGATAAACAATGACTAAACACCTCAACTAAACGCCACTAAACACAACTAAACACAACTAAACGTAACTAAACTTAACTAAACACGGCTAAACTCAACGAAACTCTACTAAACACAACTAACTAAACACGGCTAAACATGGCGAATTAAATGAACTGACCGCTAAAAATGGACGGGAGGAGAATAGATTGCTTTTGTGTCTGACTGCAGTTTAAAGCGCCCCCTAAAGGCTGCACGACTCATTACTCACTGAAATGCCGTTAAGATCAATAATATCAATCGATGAGCCTCCATAAGACATAAGACGGAACATTAATATTAGAATATTAGGGGTGTAGGACATCAAAATGTTAAAAACTACTACTTTTTGTTGTTTGGGACACACAGAGGGAAAACTGAGGGCCAACAAAAACTGGTCTGTGCGCATAAGATCAATAAGATCAATCAGTTTAATTTAGCAAAAAATTATGGAAAAAAAACAAAAAAAACACAGAATAGCACATTTTTAAGTTTATAATGTCACTTCCTGTTTGTAATTGATGACATCACACTAGGAAATTACCCAGCAAACACTGGGCCAAAACTCATCTAATGTCACAATTTTTTTTTATTTGACAAATGAAGCCTGCGTAAATTCAGCCTGGAAGACCTAACTCCACCATCTACGTCAAGGCACCTGCTCCCAGCTCAACCAACGAACTGTGAGAGTTCAGATCTCTCCTTCACCACGGAACTCCTCCAGGTTTCTACTTTTTCCCATGGAGGTTTTTGTAGTTTTTCCTGGCTGAGAAGGAGAGTCCCAAGGACAGGGGAGTCCCAGGACATTGCCCCTCGCACCTGCTCCCCATCTTCAATCAACGCACCCAAGTCCCTCCTCCCCGTGGCACGTCGCACCTCTGCTCTCAGCGCACAGCCGGTCCGATTTTAACCCTCACTCAGTCGGCTCGGCCGCTTCAGACCGTACTGCGAGCCACCACCTCCCCTCCTCCTCCTCTGCATCCCTCTCATCCTAATCCTCTACCCTCTCACCACATGCTACCACCACCAGTCTCCAGGCCCTGGGGGAGAGACATCTAATACAAATAAGATCATGGAGTTCCCATGATCGCGATGTCTTCCGCCGGGGTCTGAGCGCCACATAACCCACGTAATAGAGCTGCTAAACACTTTCTGTGTCGTCTCTGAGTCTCTCCAGGGTGAAATACAAATATATGAGAGCGACTTTATTTCGTTGAATTCATGTTTAAAGAGTCAAAAAAGTTGTTTCTTTTGTGTAAATTCTGCATAAACTTTGACTGGAATGAGTGTCCCTGGTGTGATGTCACTTCCTGTCACAGATTTTTCAACGTTTTCTGCACAAATACCTGCTGGATCAGTGTAAAACTATATTACTATGTTCAACAGGTATAAACACACCAAATAAAGTCAAAATTAGAACATCGTAAAAACCAGTCATACGTCACTTTAAATGTGGCTTAAAACAAAACTTGCGAAGAAAAGACGATCTCTGAAACGAGTGTCCAGGGAAGGTGTAAACATTTAAAAGAAAGAAAAAACAACCCCAGAGAGACATTTACTGAATAAGTCTTGCGCCAAATTATCCAGGATTATACAAACAAAACTAAAACAGAAACGGTCTCATTTCTAAGACTTTACACGGAATACTTTCTACAACACAGAAAACTTCCACAACGTATTTGGATCGAATAAACTCCATTTAAGATGGAAAGTCTCTCACAAACGTAACACTTTTGTACATACGCTTTATAAAGAAGGATCTCGGTATATTTTAGATTTAAAAACATGTCTTTAGCGGAATAATTCAACTAGAACACTTCAAAATGTGACTAAATCTAATGACGGGAAAAGCACGGTTTGTTTGTTGTTTTACACCCACAATCATCAAATATACATCACATATAGTGTGTACTGCTTTGACAAATGCAAATATCAGCTTTATTTTGTTGAATAAATGTTTGAAGGTTCAGAAAATGTAGTTTTTTGTGTTTAAATTGACGTCATTATGTTTTAAAACTCTGCTCTTGCAGCTGTTCTTCTCAAAACTCCAAAACTATCATTCATATTTTCCACCCGACATCATTCCCTAAAATAAAGTCAAACCATGAGATCATGAAAACCTGTCATACACTTTAAATGATTAGATTTAACCGTTCATGGACATTTAAATCAGGAAAATACAGTTAAAATGAACGATTGGACGATTCTGTAAACAACACCAAAGCGAAACGGTCGTCCAAACCTCAACTAAACACAACAAACACGATTAAACACGACTAAACACAACTAAACACAGACTAAACCTCAACTAAACGTGACTAAACTCAACTAAACACAACGAAACACGACTAAACAGTGACTAAATACGACTAAACATGACTAAACTCAACTAAACACGACTAAACAGTGACTAAACACAACTAAACACAACTAAACTCGACTAAACACGACTAAACCTCGACTAAACCCAACTAAACTGTGACTAAACTTTGACTAAACTCAACTAAACTCGACTAAACACGACTAAACCTCGACTAAACCCAACTAAACTGTGACTAAACTTTGACTAAACTCAACTAAACTCGACTAAACACGAAGCAAAGCGGTCGTGGTGCGGTCGGCGGCTCACCTTGAAGAACGCCATGGTGGCCCCGTCCTCCACCACGCCGTACTCGATCTTGGTCTGCTTGGCGAGGTCGTCCGCCGAGTCGATGGGCGACTCCATCCGCTCCACGGTGAGGAAGGCCGCCAGGTTGGCCGTGTACGAGGAGATGATGATGAGCGTGAAGAACCACCAGATCCCGCCCACGATCCGGGTGGACAAGGCTTTGGGCATGAGCTCAGAGCCTGGGCAGAAAGGGGTGCAGAGGAGGGGGTGAGGGACGGGTGCAGCTTTGGGCCTGAGGCGGGAGGGGGGACGCTCACCCACGCCGGGGGGAGGGGCAGAGAGGTCCGAGTGGACAGCAGCATGGAGAGGTCAAAGGTGAAAGGCCTAATGTCCACGGAGTGATTTCTTAAAGAGTTTAGTGTGAGTACTTTTGTTCCTCTTTGTGTACGTTTGACCTGCATTTGACCCGCTCCTAAACCACAGAAACCTGTATGATAATAGTATTAAAATGAAATAATAATAATAATAACATAAATAAATAATGATAATAATAAAATGATAAAAACGAATACAAAAATAAATAATCATAATAAATATCAGTAATAATGAAATGATAATAAATAATGGTAATAATAATTTGAAACAAAAACTGTAAAAATAATAATAAAAATAAATAATTATTAAAACAATTAATTATAATAAAAATCAGTAATAATGAAATGATAATAAATAATGATAATAATAATATAAAACAAAAACTGTAAAATAAAAATAATAATAGAAATAACAATAATAAAAGTAAATAATCATGATGAAAATTAGTAGTAATAAAATGATAATAAATATCGATACTGATACTAATAATTTAAAACAAAAACTGTAAAATAAAAATAATAATGAAAATAACAATAATAAAAGTAAATAATCATAATAAAAATCAGTAATAATGTAATAATAATAAATAATGATAATAATAATAATTTAAAACAAAAATGTAAAAATAATACAACGAAAATAAATAATCATGATAAAAATAAGTAATAATAAAATAATAATAAATGATGACAAAGTGAATAAGAATTTAAAACAAAAACTGTAAAAATAAAATACAAATAATAATACAAATAATAATAATAAGTGTAAAGAAAGTTATTGAAAGGCAGTTTTGAAAAGATGAGTTTTCTGTTTTTTAAATATTGTCAGTGTGGCAGTGAGTCTCTGATGTTTGTCTAAACCGTCCACACTTTTTTTTTAAATTGAGGACTGTCATTGAAACGTGGGCGATAACACAATTTTTTTAAATTGTCAGTACCAGAAGCTTTTGGGGGAACGTTTATTGGTCTAACCTCGTGCGAAGGCATTTTAATGAATATATATGTATAAAATCACACAAAACAATTCAGAAACGACCCTAACCAGCCTAATTCAAGCCGAGCCTTAAAATGTACACATGGTTCGTTGCATGACAAATTTTTCGCTCCAAAGATAATTGTCTCCCCAGACCCTGCAATCTGCCTGAAAACTTAAAAAAACGAGTTACACAATTAATGCTATGAGGCCAACAATGTGTTAATCAGTATTGATATCAGCATAACAGTAACAACACCCACATTTGGGTCAATATCGATATATCAATACTTCGATATCAGTACTCCCATCTAGAGCGGGAAACCACAGAGCTACTGTGACTTATTTTAAAAACACAAGGAGAACAAAAAGGTCCAATTGAAGTAAGTGTGAACTTACACCAGGAACTATCAAGGACTCGATCAGGTATTACCTCGGAAAAAAAAGAACATGTCTGACTAAAACTTGGGACTAACTGCTCAGACTGTTTTACTTCATGACTAAAACTCTCTCAAACAAAACAAAAAGTCAAAAAAAATCCAAAGTATAATGTCAGGGAAAGCTCGTGTAATGCTTTGGGCTGCTGTAGATATAATCCTTTTACATGTCGGTTTCTCGGCGTTGTACAAGAATCCGCTGCTTGTCTGTCAGAGTGTTCACACTAAACCTGCCTCGGGGCCTTGTTTGGGTCCAACACAGACAGTGATGGATGAAACTCATAGGAAAACTTCTCATATTAAGACTTTAGTTTAAGTTAGACTTCAGCCGCAGAAGTTCAAATCTTGTCAAACCACGAAAAGTCCAAGAGAATCCTGAATCGACTGTGACGTGCGGGCGAATTGTGTCAATACTTGGTTTGTCCACTCCCGGTTCGTGGTGCGATATCTTCAAAGTTAAATCTGATGTTGGTGACTATGTTGGGAAACTTTCTACAGGATCCAATTAACAGGGCTACAATTATCTACATGCTGGTCTAAACCAGAATTAGATCAGGACAAGACCTGGACCAAACCAAGTCTATCAGTAATTCTGGACACCGGGAACCATCCTTGAGCCGATGGAACTGTCTTTGGGCCATTGGAACCATCCTTGAGCCAATGGAACCGTCTTTGGGCCATTGGAACCATCCTTGAGTCAATGGAACCAGCCTTGAGCCATTGGAACCATCCTTGAGCCAATGGAACCATCCTTGAGCCACTGGAACCATCATTGAGCTAATGGAACCATCTTTGGCCCACTGGAACTATCCTTGGGCCACTGAAACCATTCTTGAGCCAATGGAACCATCCTTAAGCTATTGGAACCATCCTTGAGCCAATGGAACCATCCTTGAGCCATTGGAACCATTCTTGAGTCAATGGAACCATCCTTGAGCCATTGGAACCATCCTTGAGCCAATGGAACCATCCTCGAGCCAACGGAACCATCCTTGAGCCATTGGAACCATCCTTGAGCCACTGGAACCATCCTTGAGCCAATGGAACCATCTTTGGCCCACTGGAACTATCCTTGGGCCACTGAAACCATCCTTAAGCCAATGGAACCGTCTTTGGCCTACTGGAACTATCCTTATACATAAAACACTGGTTCTGGTTGGATTCTGATATGAGCCCATTTTAGTCCTGATGTAGTCCTGGACTAGTCTGAGTCAGGTTCCATGTTTAGTCCCAATTTTGAATTGTTGTTTAAGCAAATAAATGCTTCATTAAGCTTTAATTATAGCAATTATTCAACATTCTAATTAGTCATCTCGTTTAACAATAGAAAGAAAGGGGGAAAAATCAAAACAAATATGAAACAGAAACAGTTTTTAATGCTATGTTCTTCATCGTGCATCATTCAAAGGAAAAAAAGGAAAAATCCTGTAATCCTGAATGAGTCCAGAGAAAATGTATGGACTTCCACAACATGTTGGAGCAGTTTCTCGCCTTGATTACCACCTAATGACATCACACGGTGGAACTGTTGAGTGTTATCAGCTCTGGAGAGGGAGAGGACTTTGGAATACTCTTTTGCTAGATTAAATCAAAACTCCTGTTATATTTCAGATTTAAAAACCCAGACTTGAATAAACCGTTCTGAAAGCTAAACACGCAGGGCCTTTAATACAGTCGCCGCTGAGGGTTTCGTCGGTCCGTTCTCTGCCAGAGGTTGATCCCTCGTGGGCGGCTGAGAAGCTGCTTTATGTCGGGGCTTTTCCGCGGAGAGGATTAAGTCATTCTTAAGGCTGGATTTGGCTCATCCGTGATCGGGCCGGGGCGGTTCAGAGGCGGTGCAGAGGAGGTGTAGAAGAGGTGCAGAGGAGGTGCGGATGATGATCAACAAGCTCTGGATTGGATAATTGGATATTGCTCTGATGAAATAGAGTGTGTGCGATGTTGTAGTTTTCCCAGTCCGTTACGCGATCAAAGTCCAGGGATTGGACCTGGTCGACTGGAGTGAGCTGGAGGCGGGGCCATGAGCTGATCCGTAAAGTCGTTGGCGTTTTCGTCGACGTTCCCCGAGAGTTTTCCCATTCGAGATTTCGTAGCGTAGATGTTACACTGCTTTTTGGATCGTAGTAAAAAGGGTAGTAGTTTTGGCGGTGCAACTTCTACTCCAGAGCGACTTATATGTGATATTGTTTGTTATTTTCACAACCACAAGAGGGTGCTCTAGGCTCTAAGCGACGCAGAAGAAGAATCTGCACTTCCTCTTCCTCTGGAGTTTGTGGAGTTGTTTAGAAGTGACACAGAGGAAGAAGAATTCAATGGATTTAGTGATTTGGGGTAAAACTGATACTTTGGTAAACTTGTTAGCATGTTCTTTATGCTATAGTTATCTGAATAACTGTTCATATGTTACGTTAACATACCAGACACTTACCACAGTTCTGTCTGTGCCTCATGTAGCTGAAGGTGTTAGCGTTAGCATACGTACACCTATTCACCATGTTCTCTCATCTGTTGTTGTTTTAAACTGTGTAAAAGATGAAATGTCTGTTCTTGGTCTTGGATTTTATCAAATACATTTCCCTTTAAAAATGTGACTTATACTCCAGTGCGACTTATATGTTTATCTTCTCTATTATGCATTTTTTGGCTGGTGCGACTTATCCTCTAAATACTGTACGTTTTGCCAAAATGTTTACCTCGGCGACCACTAAGGACACTTTGAACAGCAGTTTGGGCCTCTGTAGTACTGGTTTAAAGCTATTCCAGTTTCTATGTGCTGTGTGTGGAAGTGTGGATGTCTCTCCATAATCGATGCCCACTTTGTCCAGTCAAAAACCAACAAAAACATACCGCCTACTTCCTCCAGAGTTCAGTAGACCGCCTTACCTTCGGTCTACGATACAAACTGTCACCAGATCTACAGAACTCTACACAAAAGGTAGCAGAGAGAAGCTGGTTGGGGCCGACTGTCATGTACCCAAGGCAGCGTCACGAGCAGGGGACCGTCCCACAGTGTTCCGGGGGCCGAGCCAGAGGGCCGCACGGGGGCGCTGTGCGGGGCCCCTGACTCTGACCTGCGGCAGTGAACACATCTTCTCAACCAGAACACTCGACGAAGATGAAATACGACCTTCTGTAACCGTGTAAGTTTAATCGTGAATGAACCACATTTGTGCTTCGGTCACGATTCTTTGCTCACGCTTTGATTATTGTGGATCTTAGCATTTAAATCATCGTTTTCAAATAAATACATTAGAAAGATGCCACATGACAAGAAATGTATGAAAAGAGATTTAGACTTTTGGAGATATTAGTAAACATGCCGAAAACCATGCAACTTGCCGAGGATTAGGTTTTAGATTGAGGCAATTCACGGCAAAAATATGTATTTTGAAAGCTTATTTTTTCAGACCAGGGTTTATTCTTTTCATACCTGACCGTTTCTGCTCGCTCGCAGTCTTCTCAGAGCGTTTCGTCGGCTCTTTTACACAGGTTTGGCTTCCGTCTTCACCTGTAGAGGCCGGACGACACTGCGCCATCTGCAGTGCGACTTCCTCAGTACAATATCCCAGGTGCGCGACAGTTAAAACTCCCCTTCGTCTCGGTTTATCGTCCCTTTAGCACGTTTCTGTGCTTCACTCGCCTCCTTTAATCCACGTTTGTCCTGTCCCGCCGACGTTAGCTTCATCCTCCGTCCGTCACGCGAGTCTCCCACTACACGACGCCTCTACTGGCGAAGACGCGTCACAACCGCCATCGCGCGACAACGCTAACGACGACCGCGAGCGAGCAGTCGAAACGCACAGGTATGACTCAACAAAATCTGGTCTGCAAGAAAAATAACCTTTAAAATAAATGATCAGAAGACCGAATAAAGCTGATTGAACTACAGCAAAAAAAAAGGGTCAATAAATGCCTCCTACGCCAGGCAGAAGACCATGCTCCGGGCGGGACACGGCGCCGCGGTCGCCCGTTAGAAAAGGGTGTCGTCTTCCTGAATCGACCATGCAGCTGAGAGGGGTTTAGCGTCAACATTCGTGTGTCGTCGTCCAGTTGAGAAGATGTGGCTTTGGGTTGGAACCGCAGGCAGAGTCAGGGTTTCACTGAGGGCATTCAAACGCACTCATCCCAGGCATTCAGGACACTTACCTGCTCAGGACAAAGACCGGAATTTATTACTGACGGAACGACAAGACGAGCTTCTTTACCGCAGTCAGCTTTGAATATCGTGTTTTCAAAGTTATTTCATCCGTCGATGAGATTAAAATGTAAAAGAATGTTCCCTGAATGGCAGATTCTCAGAGAGACTTAAAGCATGTCATTAAAGCGCCACCAACAGGTCATACTTCTTATCGGACTAAAATGCAGATATTTTTGAATTTAGCTAAAAATCATAATTTTCTATCACTGAATAGCACATTTTTTAGGTTTATAATTTCACTTCCTGTTTGTAATTGATGACATCACGCTAGGAAATTACCCAACAAACACTGGTCAAAAACTCATCTAATGTCACAATTCTTTTAAATGTATTTATTTATTTAGAGGGTCAGAAAAGTTGTTTCTTTGTGTGAATTCTGCATAAACTTTGACTGGAATGAGAAATGTCCCTGGTGTGATGTCACTTCCTGTCATTTTTTACATATTTTTCAACATTTTCTCCACAAATACCTGCTCGATCGGTGTAAAACTATCATTTATATGTACAACAGGTACAAATACACCAAATAAAGTCCAAATTAGAACATCGTAAAAACCTGTCATACGTCACTTTAACTTACTTATTAAGTTATTCATCAGATTTATGCACTGGATCAAGCTCATCATAATTTGCAGTGTAATTATTCTGGCTAATTTCCCCCGAATAACACCTGAATGAAATCGTCCCAAAATGAATCCTTTGTAGTACAGGATAGAGTATAAATACACATGAAGCTGGGACTGTAGGCTTATAATTGATTGATTGATTGATTGATTGATTGAGAATAGTTAATGGAGGAATGGACTGAATATAAGTATTAGCTTTCATTTTTTGTCTCAGATGCCCAGGAGCCTTGAGACCGTTACCTTTTATCAGACATTTGGCAAAAGGGAATGAAAGAAAGAAAGATTTATCTCTGAATTTTAAGGGGTTTAATCTATTTCCACAGAATTTCCTTCCTTTTCATAACGAGGCTAAGCTAGTTTTTGAGCAGACCGAGCGCCAAACGATCACGCCCCCTCATCACGACCGTCCACCGAGCAGCATTTGACCCTTTCGTCCGTCAGTAATAAAACACCGGTGGGGTTTTGAAGTGTTAGAAGCGAGAGGGTTCCCATGCAGTGAGTATTTCCACAGTCAGTCATTCCTCGCATTCGTATCTCTCCACTCCGCCCCATCAGCTCCATGCACAGAGGCCCATGCAGCCCGGGCCAAAGCCAAGGGGCCCCCAGGAGACAGTGGGACCGTGGGGGGGGGGACGGGGTATGGGGAGCTGGGCAGACCGCTGAGGCCACTACCTTGCTGCATGAGAGCTCCGACTCCAAACCAGAAACTATTGAGCAGCGTGAAATTGTTCTCCACCACGTCCGAGTCGGGGTTGCAGGGGTGAGGGTTGTACCACTCGTAGGGACTAAACCTGAGGACACAAACACGCAGACGTTTACGTAAAAGGGCGAGGAAAGAGGGGAGGAAACGAGGAAAGGAGGAAACGAGGGTCGACGTCGCGCCTGGGGAGAAGGTGGGGGAGAAGGAACAGGTTAGACAAACGACGATTATTTACGAGAAGTAATGCAATGCTGAGCAGGGCCGGGTTTCTGTTGTGTTTAGAAGACAAAATGCAATTAATTTAGAAATAACTCTTTGATCCGTCACGTTTTCTCTGTATTTTTTTATCATTTTGCCGCTGTTTTGTAAAATTGTTCTCATGAAAAACCAGTGCAGTGGTGAACAATCTGAATTAAATCAGATAACTCGCATCAGACGAACAGTTTACGTTTGAATAATCAGTCCAGAAATCAGATAATGATCAGATTTTTGGTCTGCATGTGAACATTGTCATTGTAAGATTGAAATATTTAACTTTAAATACGTCTCCTGATTGTAGGTGAACACAAAAATATATATAAAGACATTTAAGGAACGAAGAACGATATTAAAAATGCAAAAATTGACACTATAATTCCAATTTTGTGTTAAGTAAATAACAATAAAGCAAAGATGAATAAATGTTTTGTTTTTTTGAGTCAAGTTTCTATTCTCTATGGAGACAGGCAGGGGCAGAACATTTCAGGAACCCATTGGGCCCACGTACACGTCGCTAATTAAATGATAATTGTTATGTTTTTAAGGAATTAATCAGCTTTTACTTAGTATTTGTAAAGCAATTATACTTATTAAGATAACAATTGATGCTAATATATGCTAATAAGAACTAAAACCTGTTAATGGGAAAAAGAGTTAATGGCTAAATACTTAAAATATGACACAATAGGGAAAAAAATAAAAAATAAAGTGCCCCCTACAGGTCGGACGACTCATTGAACTCAAAAAACATATTTAGAATTTTGCTAAAAAATACAAAATTGTTATCCCGGAATAGCACATTTTTGCCTATTTGTAATTGATGACATCACACTAGTAAATGTCACTTCCTGTCATTTTCTACTGATTTTTCATCGTTTTCTCCACAAATACCTGCTCGATTGGTGTAAAACTATAATTTACATGTACAACAGGTATAAATACACTACATAAAGTCAGATTTAGAAGATCGTAAAAACCTGTCGTATAGGCACTTTAACGAGGACATTATAACCACTAATAAACAGCTAACTCAGCACTTTAGATACTTTTAATCTTTTAGTTAGCGATTATTAAAAACATAAGAATGATCTAGGCTTAATAACAATTTAATTAATACCATAACCTTCAACTTTAAATGCCAAATCATTCTTCATAACTATTTGTTCTCGATTAATTAAGTCTTTGTTGATGCTTCCATAGCTGCGGCAGAACCGTACGCGCAGTGTTGCTACGCGGCTAATCAGCTTACCATCTCTGTTGCCTTTATTAGCAGATTTTTAAGTGGGATTTCTGCCTGAATAACCTATTAGCCTAAACAAAGCCGCGTGCGTGTGATTAGGCGTCGCCGACTCCCCCGTGCCCTTTTTTTCAATCTCGCCGCGAGACAATGGTTCCAGGAGCAGCGTTTTCTTTTTTGGCGGCGCTCGTTCCGCACAAGTGGCCCTCTGGTGGGCGGGGCTGGCGTGGAAAGCGATCCCCCCGTAATTCAATCGCAAAATAAGTTCATTGTCGACGGAGAAAAGCGCTAATAATCCTCGTAATCTTCGAGCGGCGTTAATATTCAAGGCGTCAAACACTTCGCTCGCGTCACTCCACTTCTCCTCCGCTGTCTCCCACTCTTCTTTTCTTCCTTATCCACCCATCTCCTTCTTTCTACCTTCTCCTCTCTCCTCTTCCCCTCTCAACTGTCTTTCCCTACTTTCCTCCTCTCTTTCTCGCTCTCTTCTTCTTCTCTCTTTCCTTCCTCTCCCTCACTTCAGCTCTCCCCTGTTCTCTCTCTCCTCGCATCTACTCATTCCCTCTCTTTCCTCTCTTAACTCTTATCCTCTTCCCATCTCTTCTTCCCTCTTTGCTTCTCGCACGTCTCACTTCCTCCTCTCTCTTACTCCCGCCTCCCTCTCTCCTCACCCCTCTGCTCTGCTCTTTCTCTCTCCTCCTCTCTTCTGTCTTCAAATCTTTTCTTCCTTATCCACCCATTTTCTCTCCACTACTGTCCTCCTCCTCTCTCCTCCTCCCTGCTCAACTGTCTTTTTCTCCTCCTCCTTTTGTCCCTTCTCTCCTCCCTTCTTCTCTCCCTCATTTTGTCCCTTCTCTCCTCCTCCTCCTTTTGTCCCTTCTCCTCTCCCTCAGTTTGTCCCTTCTCTCCTCCCTTCTCCTCCTCCTCCTCCTTTTGTCCCTTCTCCCCTCCTTCTCCTCTCCCTCAGTTTGTCCCTTCTCTCCTCCCTTCTCCTCCTCCTCCTCCTCCTTTTGTCCCTTCTCTCCTCCCTTCTCCTCCTCCTCCTCCTTTTGTCCCTTCTCTCCTCCCTTCTCTCCTCCCTTCTCTCCTCCCTTCTCTCCTCCCTCCTCCTCTAGCCGAGCACGTTCCCATGTGTTTGTGTTTGAATAAAAGTGACATTACATTAGCGGAGGTCGATTGGGCCACAATTAAGAGCCCTGACCTGATTTGCGGCAGCAGCGGAGGAAGAGGAGGAAGAGGATGAGGAAGAGGAGGAGAAGAGGAAGAGGATGAGGAAGAGGAGGAGAAGGAGAGTGATAGTGACACAAGCCATCGAACAAGAGCCGGACTAATCAAAGCCGAGTACATTACGGGACTCGTCTCAGAGCGGACCTTTTCGACGCCGTGGAAGTCACAAGCGATAACCCTGATGTGGCGATAACGTCTGAGCCAACGGCAGCGCAAGGAGGCAAACCCAACGCCGGAGTCACGCCGCACAACACGCCGCGCACAACACGCCGCGCACAACACGCCGCGCACAACACGCCGCGCACAACACGCCGCGCACAACACGCCGCGCGCGCAACACGCAACAGCATCATCCACAACTCTGAATCAACACAGTAAAATAACTACTCTTCGATTCGATTTTCCTGTCTGAAATAACCCACAGAATGCTTTGCAAAATTGTGCGTCGCTGCTCTTGCTAATCCACTCATTTGGTTTGGCTCATTTGGGCCGACACGTGCTCATCGTGTGGCATTGCATTGTGGTAATCCGTCAACATATACGATAAATAAAGCTCGGGCAAACGCACTTACTTTGATGTTTTAACGATCGTGTCACTGTGTTCAGCAACGCAAAGGGATCGTCGGCGAACGATTTAAGTTATACAAAAATGTCTATTGTAGGTAAGACGGTAGCGCAAGAGTGTAACGCTTCGGTTTGCCACGTGTGAAAGTAACGCCGCCCGACACTTCGCTCGCTCACGGGCTTTGAACGACGCTCCTTCACGACGTTGGAGTGCGCTCTGTTTTTCCCTCCGGCGATCGTTTTCAAACACACGTCCGCGCTTTGTTTTCAAACACATGTCCGTCTCCTCCTTCACATTTATCAGTCATCTCCGCGCCGCCATTGTCGCCGCGCGTTCGCCGCATTGTTAACCAATCTCCATGGCAACGACAGGGCCATCTACGTTTGATTGAGTTTGGCGACGCGAGGAAGCAGGATCTCAGGGAAAGCCGACAAATACGCCGTGAATCTCGCTCGGGGGGTCGAGGCGGGACGCGTCTTTTGTGGTCCGGACGCCGTCTCTTTATCATCGGGACGAAGTTACTCCGTCAGACCCAGTGTTCGGACTGTATTTTAACATTGCACATCAGCGTTTTCCTCCGTGCGTCTTTGTGCAGTGCGTTTAAAGGTTATCGTTCGTTTATTTTTTTTCTTCGCACGAAATGTCCCGGCCCAAAAGAAGAAGAAGAAATCGGCCCAAAGAGATGGAAGGAAAACCACTAAACAAATGTAATTCTACTGAAGTTAATGTTTATTCTAAAATAGCCTGATTTTGATTAAATGTATTAAATACCAGAAGCTTATCTGGTTTCTCCGCAGCAATTTTATTTGTATTGATAATTTAGAACAAGTTAAGGCAAAACTTAAGGCCAGGGGGCCGGATCAGGCACTCCAAAAGATTTAATCCGGCCCCCGACACGTCTTCTAAATATCAAAATGTATATGATTTGTTTACTGGTTTAATTCTGGGTCAGTTTTGGCAGTAGTTACTCGTTTGGACCTGGTTTGGTCTTAGTCTAGCCCTTGTTTAGTCTGGGTTGGCCCTGGTTCAGACCCGGTTGGTAAATCCTCTCGTTCGAATTGAATCCTGGTTCGATACTCGATTGGCAGAACCAGTTTTTCAGAGCGATGTTGGCATTTGTTTTTTATCCTTATTGAAACAGATCGAGTGGGAAACATATGTAATGTAGATATTTTGTGGGATGATGTTAAAGCGGAAAAATGGGCGACAAAACTGACTAACTTTTGTCCGTGGAGTTATTGCTTTGCTAAACTTTCTACGATAAACTGGGGAGTGAAAGTAGTTTCTATGTTGTTGCTCTGACTGTGCAGCGCTGAGCTAGCCTGTTGGCTAACGGTAGGGGGCGATAAAGGCCACTTAAACCTGACCCACAACAATTCATGGACTCAAAAAGATGTAATTTAAGGAGCGAAAGGTAATCAAATCCATTATGTGTGATCCCAGGGTATACATCAGGGATAAATGTGCACTTTTACTTTTGTTTATCATTTTTCTATAACAATTTACTTGATTTTCTGGTTTTAGATGTCAGGTAAAAACTAAATACAAGGCAGAGTTGTTGTTTGCATCGTATTTCTTTCACTTTTTAGATGTGTTTTGAGCTCTAACAGGAGAAAATCCCCATTGATATTAATGCAGTTTTGCCACCCACTGCTAAAACCTCTATATCATTGAAAAAGCTTTAATTTATCACAGGCTAAAGTCCTTTCGATTCAAATGGTAACCTGAACTGGAAGAGCTGCTGTCGCCCGACTCATTTGAGCCCCTACATCACAATAAAACCTGAATATCTTGTCCAAACCGCTCCCTAATCCACTTTCTCCTCTGTCGTTCCCGAGACAATCCAACAACATGGCCGCCCGCGCTTGCTAACAGGCTTTGTTATTCTAATGGTGTTAGCGTAGCCGCGAACTCGTCTGTGTAGTTCAAGGACCTGGAAACGCCTCGCTCGCCGTTTCTTCAGACAAACCTTGAACCTGAATCAATCCTCGTCTCTTTTCTCACCTCGGATTCGCCCGGCTTGTCAGTTTTCAAAGAGGCGGATTGGTTCGGTCAGCCGCGGGCGCGACATCGGCGACTTTTGCACTCGGCGACGCCACTTTGTTTCCACCGTTCAAACGCCAATTACCGCGCGCCACAAACGTGAAGTAGTCGCTGGGTCGCTGCAGACGAGGTGTGGAACTTTTTAATATGCTTGTTTATGGTTGCACAGCTAAGTAATCACAGCTAAAAACAGTTAATTATACGACAGTAATAGTTCTACTCGGGCCGATTGTTTTAATAGTCGACGAGTCAAAAGATTATTTCAACTGTACTTTTTGAATGATCAACCAAATTAAGGACAACATATGTGAGTGAAGACTTAGAGAGAATATGCATAAATAAAGTGTATTATTGATAAAAAAAAAATATATATATATATATATATATATATATATATAATTATATTTTTAATTGTTCTATGTTGCCAAAGCCAAAGCAAGTTCCTTATTTTTAATCCTGCTCATTGACAATGGCAATAAAGATTTTCTGATTCAGATTCATTTTATTTGTATTTTTAATTATGTTTTAACATCTGTATTTGATAATGCCTTTGCCTTTATTATAAAAAAAAAATTACAATATTTTTGTAGGTGTTTTTGTGGATTCTGTACGGACCGGAATTCCCTTTAATCAAAATATGACTATAATAAAAAAAAGTAAAGTTAAATATATTTTATACTTAAAAAGTCCCAATTAGTATATTAATTGTTGCCGCCCTATTTTTCACACAACAAATGTATTGAAATTATTTTTTAATACATTTTTTCAAGTGACATTTCGTTACTTTGTGCTACAGGTATAAGTTTTGTTGATCGAATCAAGTCTTTATTTTACAAGTCTCAAACCTTTGGCCAAGTCAAGTCCTCTTAGCATTTCAAATCCTTTCAAGTCCAAACACCAAACGACTGATTACATGGCATTTTCGCCACTTATATTACATGTTTTTCTAATTTAAGATATCCTGGTAACAAATTAAGAAGTGCAGGGCCATGTTCCAGTGTGTTACGTTTAAATTATACATCAAATAGTCATAAGTTACAGGGCTTCAAGAACTCAAAATCATAATTAAGTCCCATCTATAGCAACTCCACACCTCTGATATAAAGCCTTTAGAACTATATCAACTAAAACCACTCACTCAAACTGCTTATTAGTGTCAACCTAACCAATAACAGCACAAACTAATATTGAAATAAAACACCGACAGACACATCGGCGGTCGGCGTTGCAGTGCTGAACCTCGTGCTCTTCGCCATTGTTGTTCTCACGTGGAACGGTGAAAATGGGAGCGTGGACGCCTGGAGCTGGAAACTGGATTTTAGATCACGGGAAAGACGAGAGGAAAGGATGCGACACACAGCTTAACCTCGCTCCCCCGCTGCCATTTTGATCCAATTACGCGGCCACACGTTATCGGAGGTCATCGGCGCTTCGTCGGAGAGACTCTGAACAAGGTCACCGCGGAGATAAGCGTCGCGGCAAAATGGGAAGCGGCCCGACGGACAAAGACGCGTTTATCTGAGAGAAGAAGGGAGGGCGGGGCCGAGAGATGAGAGATACGCCAATGTCACGGGAGACGACACGCGGCGAGGCGGCGAGGGTGATTGACAGGTGGAGGGGCGAGTGACAGCAGGTTATCTCAGCGCCGGGTGTAACCAGGTTTGAATACTGACAACGTGCATAATGGAAATGCGGTTAAAGAAGAAGGGTTTTTATGTCTATTTGACTTCAGCACTGCCCGTTCACTGTTGTCAATCATGTTTTATCAATAATGAAACTTCAGCACAAACTAGAACTTGATTTTGAATGTTTTTTTTTAATGTTGCCGGCTGAGGCTTTGCTGACAGGTGCAATTTCCATCCAGAAAATAATCATTATCATAATAATTATAACAGTATCTTATGCTAATTTAACCAAAGTTGTGTTTCAAGTGATCCGTGCACGTTTGAGTGATCCTAAAATTCTGATGGTTAATTTGTGTTTTATTACCATCACTTTTATTTTACACTGAATTTATGTCATTACATGTTTTGCATTTGAATTATGTAAACATAATTTTTTAAACATCCAATCAAGTAAGAAATATTCTTTAAAAAAATAAAATAAAATCATGTTCATGTTTAATCATTTTTAAATTGAATGAATATTTTTTTACTTTATTGGATGTTTAAAAAAAAATCACTTCACATAATTCAAATGCAAAAAAAATGAATTACATAAATTCAGTGTAAAATAAAAGTGTTGGTAATAAAACACAAATTAACCATCATAGTTTTAGGATCACTCGAAACACAACTTTGAGTGTGTGAATTAGCATTGGATATTATTATTATTATTATTATTATTATTATTATTATTATCATCATCTGGATGGAAATTGCACCTGTCAGCCAAGCCTCAGCCTCCAAAAACATTCAAAATTCAAGTTCTAGTTTGTGTTGAAGTTTCACAAACATTATTGATAAAACATGATTGACAAAGTCGATAACGGGCAGTGCTGAAGTCAAAGATACATTCTGTGTACAAAGAAAAGCTTTGGTAAAAACCCCACAAAATAACTTTCATATAAAGCGCCACAGCTCTGTTACAGGTACAGACGCTTTCTGGAGGAGGGGCTGAAACAGGGAAGTGTGCTCCAGTAGCCCCCGTTCATCTGCTCATCCGAGGAGAAGGAGCGAGACTGTTCTATAGCTAAAAACTGCAGGAATCAATCAAAAAACACTATGGGCACGCAAGGACCATTAGCACTGCAAGAAGGTTAAAAGCTCTGAAAAGTCGATTTTATGATGATATAGGCCCTTTAAACAAACATTTTTTTTCAGTTTTTAAATGTATAAACAAAACAAAAACACAGAACACAACAGAAACTGACCAGAGGGTGAAAAAAAAAAAAAAAAAAAATTATGGCAAATTAAAATTCAAATAAAAGTCCCAAATAGTTCAAAAAATCTTTCAAAATTGTCTATTTCCAAATTAAGTCTGAATGTCATTTTTTCCATTTGTTTCATGTCCGTTTCTATGTTCGTAGAGCAGTTGTTTTCAGACAGAAGTCAGCAAACGTATTTATTTTTATTAAGTCGTTTTAGAGCAACGTTATGAAATAATGATCCACGGATTGCACAGAATATACAGCCAAAATACTTTAGGCTGCGCGATATGTCACTACTATGCCGGCTGCTCGTCGTCATGGGTACTACAGAGGTTACACAGTGGCATCTTTAAGTATATAAGTTTAGTAAGTATACAGTGGTAGCCCCGGGATCAACCTGCGTCTACGGCAGCCATCGCCCTGTCAATAGTTCGACTCTAACCGCGACGGTCTTGGGTTCGACTCCCAAATTGGACCGCATTGTCTTGACTCTGCATGTTCTCCCCATGTCAGCGCCACCTATCTCCATTACCTCCAAAACCACGAGGAGCAAAGTGGGCGCACAGCGGGTTCCGGACGACATCTGATCGGCGCAATTAAGTTTCGTAGCTTGCGTGTTCACTTTACCTCGTTTAACCTGCCAGCACGTAACATCCCCGAGCTTTAGCATGAATAAAACACTCCTCTGTGACTAATAAAACGAGGGATACGCTTTTAACACAAGCACTTATCACCAGGCGCAGACAGAAGGAGACAGAAGGAGCCGAGTCGGTCTTTTGACGTGCGGGAAAATGAGCGAAGATTTAACGCGCCCCCGATTCCCGAGCGGGAGCTAAAAGAGCGCCGCGAACGTCAGGATCCCGGGACGTTGGGATAAAGAGGTGAATATTTGGCACAATGGCCTGATAAGCGTCGCTAAGCCATCGCTATCGGCGCTGGTTCGGGTCGCCGCGGAGGAGGCGAGTCACCGAAGTGGAACGAGGCGCTTTAAGGGAGATTTGAGAAACGTTTTTAGACGTTTGTGTGACGGTCGTGACACATGCGTAGGCCGTTTTATACCATTTAATGAGGCTGTAGTTTAAAAATGAGCTGGAGTTCGGGACACACATTATGAGGCAGGATTTATGTGTGATTAATATGTCGTAATCGCTCTAATTACTGGGGTTATCGGTGACACTTTATTTAAAAAAACGAAATTAGCCTTAATAAAGCATGAAGAAACACTTAATACATAATAAACAAATAGTTAGTATAATAATCAAAAACAAGAAGACTGATTCAGGCTTAGTAACTACTTAATTAATGTATGGATTTAAGTAGTAGTAGTAAGTGTGTTCAAGTATTTATTAAACTTGAACACACTTAGTAAACTATTAAAGCTATTAAAATTACAAATTGTGAGCGGATTGTACTTAAAAAAAAAAAAAACTTTTAAATCTTCTCTATTTGTGGTTTTCAGATTTATGATGATTGTTTACATTGTATAACCCAATGTAATGATCTCAATCCACTGGCACAGATCAAAGTGAAGGGTCCGTGCTCCGCCTGCTCGTCTCCATGGAGATATTATAGCCTGTAAACTTATACATCCTGGACTTGTTTCATTCTAGGTGTTTTCTTGTGTACAAATACCTGAAAAAGAGAGACACTGTCCCTTTAAATAATGTATTGTCTTGCTACGGTTGTATTATTCACAAAACGTTGGTTGTAGGAAGAAGTCCACACGTTTAGCTAATATAGTGCGTTTGGTGATCTAAATTACCACAAAATGATCACATATTTTTGTTTTGGATATACTTTTAAAAAAAAAAATACTTATAATTTGGTCGCACTTCCAATTTTCAAATATGACGGCCAAATTTTGACAAAGCAAAAACATACATTTCTAATATTTATCAATGTTAACGTTAGCATAGTTAGCATAAGTGGTGAGTTAACCTTCAAATACGAATGCCAAATGTTGACATACCAGAGAACATGAATGTGTAGCCTAGCGTTAGCAACATTTATTATTATTGTTAGCATTAGCATAGTTAGCATAAGAGGTGGGTTAACCTTCAAATATGAAGGCTAACTGTTGACATTACGGAAAACATACATTGGTACCATAGCATTAGCAACATTTATTATTACTACCGTTAGCATAGTTAGCATAAGTGGTAACTTTCCAATGCGAAGGCTAAATGTTGACATCACAGAAACCATAAATTTGTAGCCTAGCATTAGCAACAATTAATATTGTTATTGTTAGAATTAGCATATGGTAGGTTAACTTTCAAGTGTCAAATATTGACATTACAGATAACATACATTTGTAACAGGAGTGAAATTTAGCGTTAGCATGTTTAACGTCTGTGGTGGGTTGGACCTGGGAAGCTAATCTGACGCTAGCAGCTTGTTTTGGGGCCCATTCAGACAGGCAGGCACTCGGACCAGCACAGACACACATAGATCCAATGTGCAACGTACAAAAAGACATGTTTAAGTGTAGAGTGAGTCTGAAGCTGCAGGGCTGAGTCTGCGAGCGGTGAGTCTGGGAGCGGCGCTGAAGCGTCTCGAAGGGTTTGGTGAAAAAAGGGCATTTGCAAAAGACAAAAGCTGAACAAAGACTGCATTTCCGGGCTGCAAAACAACTGGAATTCAACCAGTGATGCTAAAACAAAGTGGGCCTAGTTGTAAATTTAAAACTATTTGTGTTAGATTTAAATATATTTTTGGTAATTTTACGAGGAATGTTCCACAATATGACATTAAACGTATCGCTCTAGCATTTATTTCATTATGTGTATTTTATTGCTCAAAATACCTGTGAGTCCTGAGTTTGGGGAGTAAAAAATACATTTACAGTAGTAGAAGTTGTTTGTTAGAAAATGGGCTGATTTTAATTTGAAAGTTTAAAATTGCATAAAAGTATGATGACAGAATACAAGATTGATAATTTTTCTATATCAATCTTGTATCTATATGTCTGTTTCTATATAAGTAGCAGTGTCGACGAATCCTTAACGATACTCATCACTACTCTCCACAGATCTGAGCTGTAAATTGGCCAAGTGTTTAAAGTTTAATGCCATATTGTTGAACATTTAGTTAAAGGTCTATCCATACATATATACACATAAACATGGGAAAGCAGGTAGCGAATCTTTGGAACCGTGTAAATAAAAAAAGTTTATTTTTTGACTCGGTATAAAAAGTATTCTCTCCATTCCCTGCATACATATTTTGACAGACTAGACTTTTATTTTGGCGAGTGCTGTGTTGCCCGCAGGTGAAATGCCCACCCACAAACATCTGGATGGCAGTTTCAGTTTTATGTGGCAATCTACAGCACTTCCTCGTCCAAAAACACGGCGATAATCACAGCTCGGATCAGTGCGGAGAAGGAGTTTGTCTGCAAATATTAACAATCCTGTCTATTAAGCCTACTAACCTCAACACGTAACATCCTTCAATGGTATTCGCAATGTTTATCTATCTGACCACTCACTACCGGGCCTTAAATTAGTTCATGGTTCCTTTGTAATTGATTCAAAACATTAAAACGATGTCATCGATTTGTCCGGTCGACAGAAGTAAATTTCCTTCAGCGATGGAGCCGACCTGGACGACTGAGAAACGTGGCACTGAGTTACCCACAGGTGGAGAGGGAACCTGCAGATGACTTTGATCAATACAGTGAGACGTTTGTTCAATCGACAGGGTTCCATTGTCTTGTGCCATAACTTAAATGTAATGTAATCGTACACGTTGAATTTAAAAAAAACAAAACACCTTATTTCACCAAACGCTTCGAGACCCTCGTGTTTCCCTTTGACGTACAGCTGTGGAGTGGCATGCATCAGTCACAGAGGAGAGAGAGAAAGAGAGGAAGAGGGGAGAGGAGGAGAGAGGAGGAAAGAGGAGGAAAGAGAGAGGAGGAGAGAGGAGAGAGGAGGAGAGAGAAGACCTGAGTGAGAGGAGGAGAGAGAAGAGGAGAGAGAGAGGAGGGGGAGGAGGAGAGAGGAGGAGGAGAGAGGGAAGACCTGAGTGAGAGGAGAGAGGGAGGGAATAGAGAGTAGAGAGATGGTGCAGAGCGTGAGAGCATGAAAGAGAAGAGAGAGAGAGAGGCCAAAGAAAGGATGGAGAATGCGAGAAAAAGAGAAGAAAGATAATCTGAAAGAGTATAGAGAGGGGGAGAGAGAAAGAAAGAGAGGAGGAGAGAGGAGAGAAAGAAGACCTGAGTGAGAGGAGAGAGTGAGGGAAGAGAGAGAGGATGCAGAGTGTAAGCATGAAAGAGAAGAGAGAGGGGCCAGAGAAAGGATGGAGAATGCGAAAAAAAAGAGAAGAGAGAGAATCTGAAAGAGGATAGTGAGGGGGGAGAGAGAAAAGAGAGACAGAGACGAGCGAGACGAGGGAGGAAAAAGGGTGACAGTAGAATGTGGCAGAAGATAGGAGAAAGAGGGGAGCAGAGAGTAGAGAGTAAGGCAAGAGTAGAGTGAGAGAGGATGGAGAGAGAAAGCAAAAAAAGAGAGGAGAAATAAGCGATGGGAAAGAGGGAGGCAGAGAGAGGAGGGAGGGAGAAGAGATAGGTGAGGAGAGAGCGACGGAAGAGAAAGGAAAAGAGAGAAAGAGAGAAGAGGGAGGGCAGAGAGAGTGAAGGGAAAGAGAGCGAGAGACAAAAAGAGAAGAGTAGCAAGAGAGCGAGAATGAGAAGAAAGAGGGAGAATAGAGGGCGGAGAGAGGAGAGAGAGTGAGGCAAGAGTAGAGTGAGAGAAAAGAGGAGTTGACTGAGTAAGGATGGATAGAGCGAGAGTCAAAAAGAGAAAAGAGTGGCAAGAGAGAGGAGGAGAAGAAAGAGGGAGGAGAAAAGGCAGAGAGAGGAGAGATGAGCGATAGGGAAAGGGAGGAAAAGGAGAGGCAGAGAGAGGAAGAGAGAGGAGGGAGAAAAAGAGCTGAGGGAAGATAAACGAGAAAGGAAAAGAAAAAAAGGGAGAAGAGAAATAGCAGGTAGAGAGAGAGAGGAGAAGGAGGAGGGCTGGAACACTTACCCAGACAAAGAACGTGACAATAAAAGAGTTAGGTGCATATTCTGAGCCAACTTAGATGACAGTTGTTCGCTCTGTGGCGTTAGAGTGATCATATCGCCAGTAACATCAGAAAACACACGTTCGTTAACCGTAAAACTGCGAGAGGGGCGGCGGCTGCTGCGGGGGAGGGGGGGGGGACGCGCCGCCGCCGCTCCCAAAGTTTTAGAGTTAACCCGCGTTCGCCGCACCATGCTCCAACGGACGATGACGTCACCGTTTTCAACGCCTTCAAATCAGAACGCTACCTGAGCGGCCTCGGCTCACAGGTGGCGGTCGCGTGTCACGCCCGATCGCCGACCGCTCGGAATATCGTCGAGAGAAATGAGATTGAGCGTTTTTTTTTTTGTTCTCTATATTCGCTGGTTTAACTAGGATCAGGAAAGTTTGATCAGCACCGCGACGTTCTGTCCCGAAATCAAAAGTGCCACGCTTAGCCGCACAGCGCTTATTAGCCCGCCGCGACCACATCCTGTTAATCCCTAATGCGGTGCTGTTTTACCGGCAGGAAAAACAGGCACTCGCACTCCTTCCATCAAGCTACCGCATTCAGCAAACAGGAGCATTGCGTAGAACTAACCCTAACTCTTATCACCCTTGATCGTGTCTGAATTCTAGCTTCATTCGGAAACGGCACTTCGACTCAGAGGACGAGAACCTTTCGTTTGCATCTGCGGCAACACTGAACTGACAGAGGAGGCGCCGCATCGTCACGGCGACCAACAGGATAGCTCTTCTGCAACGACGGACCGAGCCACCGCGCTCCCGTTCAGCACAAACCATCCACGGTCTCTCCGGTGGTCCACGTGTCAGGGATGGCAGTCCTTCGGCAGTCCACGCTCCAAGGTTCTTGAACTCTTCCTGACCTGCTGTCCTGCACTGAACCTTTGATCTCAAACCCAACCCTTGAGAATAAAACCTCCCGAAAGCCCCTTGTTCAGCTCGGCCCTTTTGTACCGCGCTGTACAAATAAAGTAAAGCATCTTATTGATTGATAGAGTCAATAGTCTCCAACACGAGACATCTTGACCTTTTATGACTGCTGCAGTACTAGAACGTCCAGATTAACTTGAGGTATTAAGGGATATGAGCCAAGGGCGGTCGAAACCGGCTCGACTTTGACCGTAAACAGTTTGTGCAAAGTCGCAACAAAGCTCGACAAACTGCCTCGACTTGAATGCGACGCGGCAATGTCTGGATTCTCGCGCCGCTCTGGGTGGCTTCTAAAGCGACGCACGCCAAAACGAGTCCTTGAACGCTCGTCCAAGGTCAGAGCCAGCGACGACAACAACAACAAGCTCAAGGAATCAAAGAAAGTGAAATTAGGCTCAGCTGCGCTCTGCCGGAGCAACGTGTCTCTTTGAAAAGATAATAACGCGGAAACAAAGGCCGGGTGGTTTCCGTTCGTCGGCGGGCGTCGTCCTTGCGCGGCGATTGAAGCATGGCGAGGCGAACCAGAGGAAAAGACATTAAAGACACGGCATGGGGACAGCGAAGGAGAGCACTTTCACACACAACACGGCGGCGACCACGCGGCGACCACTCGGCCCCACACTCACTGACGCACACTCACACACACACACCTACAGGCCTGGTCTCGCGCTGCCGCGGCAACGTGTTCAGACCGGGGATGACTTTACCCACCGCTGGAGTCTCGATCGGTTACTGGTCGACCAATCGGTGAGCAGGAATGCACTGTGAAAACGTAGACGAACTCGCGGATAAACTTATCTGTCTGGAGATGTGGATGAGGTCGGCGTAAATGAGTGTGTTTGGATGGACAAAAGTTACGGCATTGAAGCCAAAAGCTGCATTACCAGTGGTTGCCATGAACGGTACTCTGCAAAAGCCAATCAAATGAAAGGGAAGTATTTGAGATTGAGATTTTTACCTTGGTACAAGAAGAAACCGACACATTTGAATTGACAAAACTGGTTTTGTTAGAGCAAGAGCGTCCAAACGTTTTAAATCAGCCTTTGGACATGAATGATGAATAGGATTGTCAGACGGGGCCATGGAAAAGAGGGTAATACAGAGAACATTTAGCAGGTTGAACACGATCTGTATTCAGGCTTCAAACCTCAAAAAGGACGTTTTCAAATGTTTGACATTGGCTTTATGAATAGTAGATTTTTTTAAAAAGTTGAAGATGAATGCACTAGTTATTGCTGTTAGGGCCAGATTATATTATTATTATATTATACCAATGAAATTTCCCCATGTGGGACAATAAAGGAATATCTTATTTTATCTTATCTTATATTAGAAGTCGATTATTTTAATGTGTTTTGTTCCTGTTGCTTTCAGTATGAATTGTGCTATACAAATAAACGTGCCTTGCCTAATTTTCTGAAAAGTCGACTAGACGATTATTTCTATTCTACGTTGAGACTTAAGGTCGAAATGTGGTGCCTGAAGGCTTCTCGAGAAACAATATCTCCAAATAAAGTGTTTTATTGCTTTATAGTTTATTCTATTTGGTCATTTTGATTTGACAATTATATTTTTGTTTGTCTTTTAGAGTCTGTAATGTCTTACCTTGAGGCTCGATTCTCACATTATACCTGCGGTCCATAGTTTGGACACGCCCGCTTTAAACATTCACCATTTCACGCAATGTATCTATAACCTTCTCTACCCAAAAGTCACGTCTGTTTTTTTCACGATGCATCGCCGAACAAACGGATGGTCGGTCAGTAACCGAACTGAAACGCCAACGGTGGTCACTCCCTCCTATTTATCACATACTTTCTATTGTTTTATTGTCGTTAAACACTTGGATTAAAGAGCGTTTCCTGGGGTTAGTCGGCGGTTTAGCTCGTTGTTAGTCGGACGGCCTGCGACGAGTTAGCGCCGTTACGTCCCTCGCTGTTGCAAAAAGATGCAAAAGAAGTAATGAAGAAAAAAGAAACACATCTCTGCAAGTGGGACGTGTTACCTGGCTATGACAAACAGCACACAACTGACACCCAAGTAGGCCAGCAGAATATACATCCAGATATCGGGCGAGAGCGGGTTGAGGAAGGAGAAGACGCCGGGGTTGGTCCCGTTTGGCTTTCGGTACAAGATACTTATCCCCAGCGTCATGAAGGGCTTGGAGAAGTCGATCACCTTCTCGCGGACGTACGTGATGGACAGGGGAGCCACGGCCAGGTCAGCCCTCTGCAAGACAGGACCAGAGGAGGAGGAGCGAGGAAGGAGGAGGAGAGAGGAGGAGGGAGGAGGAGGGGACCAGAGGAGCGAGGAGGGAGGAGGGAAGAGGAGGGAGGAGGGAAGAGGATGAGGGAGGAGGAGGAGGGAGAGGGAGGAGGGAGGAGGAGAGAGCAGGAGGGGGAGGGAGGAGGAGGGAGGAGGAGAGATGAGGAGGGAGAGGGGGGAGGATAGGACCAGAGGAGGAGGAGGGAGGATGAGGAGGAGGAGGAGGAGGAGGGAGGAGAGAGGAGGAGGGAGAGGGGAGGAGAGGACCAGAGGAGGAGGTGGAGGAGGTAGAGGAGGAGGAGCAGGAGGACAGAAGAAGAGGAGGGAGGAGGAGAAGGAGGAGGACGAGAGGAGGAAGTGGAGGAGGAGCAGGAGGACAGAGGAGGAGGAAGGGGGAGGTGGAAGACGAGAGGAGGGAGGAGGAGGGCGACAGAGGCAGAGGAGGATGGAGGAGGGGGAAGAGGAGGTAGAGGAGGAGGTAGAGGGAGAGGACGAGAGTCGGAGGAGAAGGGGGGAGATGAGCAGGAGGAGGTGGAGGAGGGAGGTGGGAGGAGGAGGAAGAGGACAGAGGGAGAGAACAAAAAGGCCATGAGTTACAACAGAAGGGTAGAGACGGTGCACGTTTCTGGTGGAGAAGGTCATAAAGGTCATAAAGGTCATAAAGGTCGTAAAAGTCATGAAGGTCGGAAAGGTCATGAAGGTAGGAAAGGTTTCAAAGGTCGTCCACTGTGAATTTTCATTCTTATTTCATGATTTTGAATTTCCTGATTGAGCGTTGACATCTTTATGCCTTTGTTGATTTGTCATTATTATTACACTATTACACATTATTATCACACTATTACACATTATTATCACACTATTACACATTATTATTATCACACTATTACACATTATTATCACACTATTACACATTACACATTATTATCACACTTTTACACATTATTATCACACTATTACACATTATTATCACACTATTACACATTATTATCACACTATTACACATTACACATTATTATCACACTATTACACATTATTATCACACTATTACACATTATTATTATCACACTATTACACATTATTATCACACTATTACACATTACACATTATTATCACACTTTTACACATTATTATCACACTTTTACACATTATTATCACACTATTACACATTATTATCACACTTTTACACATTATTATCACACTATTACACATTATTATCACACTATTACACATTATTATCACACTATTACACATTATTATTATCACACTATTACACATTATTATCACACTTTTACACATTATTATCACACTATTACACATTATTATCACACTATTACACATTACACATTATTATCACACTATTACACATTATTATCACACTATTACACATTATTATTATCACACTATTACACATTATTATCACACTATTACACATTACACATTATTATCACACTTTTACACATTATTATCACACTTTTACACATTATTATCACACTTTTACACATTATTATCACACTATTACACATTATTATCACACTTATACACATTATTATCACACTATTACACATTATTATCACACTATTACACATTATTATCACACTATTACACATTATTATTATCACACTATTACACATTATTATCGCACTATTACACATTACACATTATTATCACACTATTACACATTATTATCACACTTTTACACATTATTATCACACTATTACACATTATTATCACTTTCACAATCTCAATGTCCAGATGCTGAATGCTGAATGTCCTATCACAGGATGAGCCTCGATGAACGTTGAGCTCTTAAGAAAAGACTCTGTTATGAACTGAATCCCTGGAGGTCTTGTCCTCATTTCCTGCTGTGATCTGGTGTCTTTAGTGAGGGCGTGGCATTCACGCCTCCTGCTTTGGCGTGGAATCTGTTTCCTGTTTTAAGAACAGACGGCTCTCCTGGAGGGACAAACTTGTCAAGTTTTCCTTTTTATCCTTCAAATCTTTCAATAGAAAATCCACAACAAACATTAATTCTCTCCTGAGCATGAATTTGACCTGCCCAAACGGGACGAGTTATAACTGAATCTAACCCCGCCTTATTTACTACAACTCCTCCCCTTTGCCCAGGTCAAATCTGTGCTTAGTAAAGTATAAATGCTCCTCAAACCATTTCCTTCAGCTTCCTTCAGAGGGGAAGAGACATCCGGCAAATGATCGAGGGCTGGACCACACACGTGCCACGCCCTTATCCACGGCACCACTGGCGTACCTTTGAAACCTTTCGTTCCGTGGATTAACGAGGCATTACATCAATTATTTTTTATTTTTATTGAGACATTTTGACTGCCATTCGGAAGTCATTTTCAATCTGAAGGCGCCCGGTCTGAGAAAGTAGAATTGATACTGCATTGTCCTCCTAACGTTCTAAAATAACTGACATAACTTTGTTTGGGCGCGGGGGAGAACTCCTCCCATCAAGCAGGACTATACCACCTCAGGGTGAACTCCTCCCATCGAGCAGGACTATACCACCTCAGGGAGAACTCCTCCCATCGAGCAGGACTATACCACCTCAGGGAGAACTCCTCCCATCGAGCAGGACTATACCACCTCAGGGAGAACTCCTCCCATCGAGCAGGACTATACCACCTCAGGGAGAACTCCTCCCATCGAGCAGGACTATACCACCTCAGGGTGAACTCCTCCCATCGAGCAGGACTATACCACCTCAGGGAGAACTCCTCCCATCGAGCAGGACTATACCACCTCAGGGAGAACTCCTCCCATCGAGCAGGACTATACCAGCTCAGGGAGAACTCCTCCCATCGAGCAGGACTATACCACCTCAGGGAGAACTCCTCCCATCGAGCAGGACTATACCACCTCAGGGAGAACTCCTCCCATCGAGCAGGACTATACCACCTCAGGATGATCTCCTCCCATCGAGCAGGACTATACCACCTCAGGGAGAACTCCTCCCATCAAGCAGGACTATACCACCTCAGGGAGAACTCCTCCCATCGAGCAGGACTATACCACCTCAGGGTGAACTCCTCCCATCGAGCAGGACTATACCACCTCAGGGAGAACTCCTCCCATCGAGCAGGACTATACCACCTCAGGGAGAACTCCTCCCATCGAGCAGGACTATACCACCTCAGGGAGAACTCCTCCCATCGAGCAGGACTATACCACCTCAGGGAGAACTCCTCCCATCGAGCAGGACTATACCACCTCAGGGTGAACTCCTCCCACCGAGCAGGACTATACCACCTCAGGGAGAACTCCTCCCATCAAGCAGGACTATACCACCTCAGGGAGAACTCCTCCCATCGAGCAGGACTATACCACCTCAGGGAGAACTCCTCCCATCGAGCAGGACTATACCACCTCAGGGAGAACTCCTCCCATCGAGCAGGACTATACCACCTCAGGATGATCTCCTCCCATCGAGCAGGACTATACCACCTCAGGGAGAACTCCTCCCATCAAGCAGGACTATACCACCTCAGGGAGAACTCCTCCCATCGAGCAGGACTATACCACCTCAGGGAGAACTCCTCCCATCAAGCAGGACTATACCACCTCAGGGTGAACTCCTCCCATCGAGCAGGACTATACCACCTCAGGGAGAACTCCTCCCATCGAGCAGGACTATACCACCTCAGGGTGAACTCCTCCCATCGAGCAGGACTATACCACCTCAGGGTGAACTCCTCCCATCGAGCAGGACTATACCACCTCAGGGAGAACTCCTCCCATCGAGCAGGACTATACCACCTCAGGGTGAACTCCTCCCATCGAGCAGGACTATACCACCTCAGGGAGAACTCCTCCCATCGAGCAGGACTATACCACCTCAGGGTGAACTCCTCCCATCGAGCAGGACTATACCACCTCAGGGAGAACTCCTCCCATCGAGCAGGACTATACCACTTCAGGGAGAACTCCTCCCATTAAGCAGGACTATACCACCTCAGGGAGAACTCCTCCCATCGAGCAGGACTATACCACCTCAGGGAGAACTCCTCCCATCGAGCAGGACTATACCACCTCAGGGAGAACTCCTCCCATCGAGCAGGACTATACCACCTCAGGATGATCTCCTCCCATCGAGCAGGACTATACCACCTCAGGGAGAACTCCTCCCATCGAGCAGGACTATACCACCTCAGGGAGAACTCCTCCCATCGAGCAGGACTATACCACCTCAGGGAGAACTCCTCCCATCAAGCAGGACTATACCACCTCAGGGAGAACTCCTCCCATCGAGCAGGACTATACCACCTCAGGGAGAACTCCTCCCATCGAGCAGGACTATACCACCTCAGGGAGAACTCCTCCCATCGAGCAGGACTATACCACCTCAGGGAGAACTCCTCCCATCGAGCAGGACTATACCACCTCAGGGAGAACTCCTCCCATCAAGCAGGACTATACCACCTCAGGGAGAACTCCTCCCATCAAGCAAGACTATACCCACTCAGGGAGAACTCCTCCCATCAAGCAGGACTATACCACCTCAAGGAGAACTCCTCCCATCGAGCAGGACTATACCACCTCAGGGAGAACTCCTCCCATCGAGCAGGACTATACCACCTCAGGGAGAACTCCTCCCATCGAGCAGGACTATACCACCTCAGGGAGAACTCCTCCCATCGAGCAGGACTATACCACCTCAGGGAGAACTCCTCCCATCGAGCAGGACTATACCACCTCGGTGCTGTACAAACTGACTTCTGTGATGCTCCACAGAATGTCGTTGACCCTAACTTGCATTTATTCCCTTAAAGACGTTCAAAAACATTATACATTCTTAGTGTCAGCGGGGGGTCGCCTCTCCACAGATCTGCATTACCCGCTCCTCTAATGCAATACTGCGGAATGAGTTTTCCAGTAAAATGAGTATCACGTAAAAGCAGCGAGTTGCGACAGGATCAGGCCCACAGTTTTACAGACTTGACCGCTCCCAAACCCGGATAAAGAGTCGTGTGCGTCGCTGCGCTGCTCTTCCATCTCACACTTCGTTTAGTTTAGTTAAGTTTAGTTTAGTTTAGTCTTTATTTGTCAGGACCGTGTACAAAATCATTCATCTTCAAGAGAAAAGATGATCTGCACCAGATTTAGCTCCTGCTACTTTCCATCTGCAGTCGCTGAGCAAGTGAATACATAAGAATAATAAAAGGACACATTTCATAACAATTACAATACGTTACATTTCATTATTAACATTAGCTCAGTAAAATACACTATAAAACAAATACATTTCTAAGAGTTACAGAATGAATTCAGACGGATAAAAAATACAGATCAAATCTAAGTTGGCTGATTATCGTTGATTATCGATGAGCGTTTTCAAGTTTCGAGTGACGTTATGAATGTCTACAGACAATTTCAGACTCTCTGGGAGTTGATTCCACCGTCTGATAATTCAAAAAAGAAAAGGCCGAGGATCTTTTCGAGACGGTGCCATTTCTGCTGCTGAGGAGTCGTCCGAAGGGTTTTACGAGAGCTAAGAACTGGTCAGACGATATAAACGCGCTTCCTCCTTTCACGGTTTGAACGTCTCACTTTAACGTTGAAATTGTTGTTGCTCTACAATTTACGATTTGTGCGCGACAAGTTTTGAGTCTATTTTGAGCGATTGATCTAAACAAAGACATTTCATCAGGATAGTCAGGATCGTTAAGGAGAGAGAGGGAAGAGGATGGAGGGAAAGGAAGAAAGGAAGAAAGAAAGAAAGAGGAGATGACCATCATTCACCAGCACAGGAAGCATTTAGAGCCAATCAAATTAAGAGAACAGCGTCATTAAACACTGCTGGGCCTGTCCTGGGGCACTTAGCTGAAATTTAATGCTCTGCCGTTTCAGCCGATATCCTCGAAGGGCTTTTTTTCCTCCGACGACGAGTTACCGTCAATTATCTTCCGACGCTCTTTGTGAGACGCCGAGATTGCGGTCGATCCGGGCCAAAAGCGCGTGTAGATACTGTTTTAGTGAAATATTCAGATTCGGAAGGAGTCAAGAGTACCGAATTTTTCGGACAATAAGTCGCACCTTTTTTCATGGTTTTGGCCGGGGTGCGACTTATGCTGATATTTATACTCCAGAGCGGCTTATATGTGATATTATTTGTTATTTTCACACTTGCAACTGCATTTCATACTCCAGTGTGACCTATATGTTTTTTTCTTCTCTTTTATGCATTTTTTGGCTGGTGCGACTTATACTCCAGTGCGACTTATATATGTTTTTTTCGTCTCTATAATGCATTTTTTGGCTGGTGCAACTTATACTCTGGAAAATACGGTAGTTGGTAAAACGGCGGTTGATGTCGAGTTACCGTATTTTCTGGACTATAAGTCGCACCTTTTTTCATAGTTTTGGCCGGGGTGCATCTTATACTTATATTCATACTTATACTTCTACTCCGGAGTGACTTATATGTGATATTATTTGATATTTTCACGCTTATAGTCCGGGAAATACGGTACTTCAATGTTTTCACCAAAGACGAATGCTCAACTTGAAGATCGCGCGTTAAACCGACACTTATTCTTCGTGATGAGCCGATCGGAGCGGGCGAGTTTAGATGAACGCTGAAAGGTTTGTGAAGCGGGGTCTACACTGTTTTCGAAGCGCCGGTTCTTGTGATTGTCTAAAGTCGTGTTGCTGTCATGACAGACGTGTTTCCGCCGTCCTGTGTTCCCAGGACTCCCTCCAAACTCCAGATCCCGCTCGGACTTTTCCCGGTTAAACAACAAAACAACAAACACACAAAGTGAGACTGTTGATATTTTGGACGTCTCGGCAATGACAGCGTTTCACATTTTACACCTAAAACACAGCGAATATATGGGGCATTTCAGAGCATGCGAAATGTGTGACGCCGTTTGAATGAGGCTAACGACAATAGCGACATTTTTTTTATCTGCAATCTTTGCTTTTAAAGTCGATTTCATAACGATTATTGATTTAATTGCATTGGTTTTGTTTGTATTGTGATTTTAGGCCATTTTGAATAGTTTAAATGATGCCACTTTATAATAACTACACATTAATTTGCCTTAACGAAGCATGAGCAAGACATAAATCATAATCAACATTTAGTTTATTATGCATGATTTATATAAGGTAAGGGTTAAAACTTAGGTGTTAGAGTATTAGCTAAAGCTGAATCATTTGGACTAAACTCATGTTTTACCAAGGCATGAGTAAGTGTAGTTATTATAATGTGTTACAGTTTAAATTATAAACGACAAACCCAAAAGCAATGGAAATAATATAAATTTTTTGATGTTTAAGTAAGTAATAAAATTATATTTTATTTGCTTAGCACCTTTCACAGACAACAGTGCTTCACAAAAAACTGTTTAAAGACAGAAAACAGTTGAATCAGCCCCAGAAACAACTAATTAAAATGCAGATTTAAGCTTGGAATGCACGGAATCTCAAAAGGAAACACATACGGCCTTGTATCTCTCTCTCTCTCTCTCTCTCTCTCTATATATATATATATATTCTAATACATATGAGACACGTTACACTCCAATATGTTGTGATGAAAAATGTGCTCTGAGGGACACAAACTTATCACGCGGCGCCAATTCATCCCGGAGTGACGTATGGCAACCTTCGCGGGACAAAAAGGATGTAGCTGTGAGGGATGCGGCGCTTGACCTTGTTGTGAGCGTTTAGCATTTATAGTCACAAACACCTTTTTAGATTTATTAAGTGTCGGCGAACGGGAGACGCGCTTTCCGGGCCCCGGATACAGACGGTGGCGTGAAAAGGTCTATCTGCGCCGCACACGGTTCCATTACAAACGCCGTCACAAAGAGAGGATTAAACTCAGAAATACATTGATTTAAATGAATGTACTGTTCAGCGACGAGGCAAGAACATCCGACTCGTTACGGTGAGGCATTGACGGGTGTGATGTTTAAGAAGCCAAAAATGTTGTGTTGTGCCAAGAATCCAGATGTCGGCGAGCTTGAGAAAAATCGCTGCACGTATATATAAGAAATGTTTATGATCTGTTAGACGACTTGAAGAGGCCGTGTGAGGACAACCAGCTCTGAGGCCCGTGTCAAAAAGGAGTTTATAATCGAAGCCAGGCCTGAGTCTTTTAATCCTTTTCCTTTACACTGTGCGGTTAACAAGACACAAGCCAAGTTATGCAAGAACTATTTATCCATCTCCAATAGATTTTTATTCATTTTTATTTTATTTTTTTGTTAAATTGAGTTTTATTCGCAATAAATTCAGAATATCGATGGGCAAATCTAGAATATTATTTTATTTTATTTATTTTATTTATTTTATTTATTTTATTTATTTTATTTATTTTATTTATTTTATTTATTTTATTTATTTTATTTATTCATTTTAATTTAATTTGTTTGTGAAATTTAGTTTTATTCGCAATAAATTCAGAATAACACCTGTTTTTGATCTGATGGCTCTATATTTAATGAAGTCGTGTATTAATGCCGTATGTTCTCTTTTTGCAGCTCTTTGACCAGTTTCGACCGACTATTTCTGCCGAACAGCGAAACGTTCCGGTCGAAGCGAAAACAAGAGCATCTCCGTGAAGAAAACGTTTCAAAGGAAGTCGCCTGTTGAAACGGAGACGCCGTCGTCGCCACCTAGAGGTCATTTTCACCTTGAACGCACCGGACCGACATCGGGTTCGTCCTTCGCCCGAGAGAAGCGTTATGACCTTAAACTTCTCCACTTTTACCTGTGAGCCTCACGTTTTCTGCAAGGACCTGATGAGCTTTTGACCCTCCGGATTTCTCACTTGACAAGGGTTTCAGGATACTATTGTAAACAGAAGGCAGATGGTTTCTTCACCGATTGTTTTAACCGTGTTCTAATCGTGTTCTAATCGTGTTCTAACCGTGTTCTAACCGTGTTCTAATCGTGTTCTAATCGTGTTCTAACCGTGTTCTAACCGTGTTCTAATCGTGTTCTAATCGTGTTCTAACCGTGTTCTAATTGTGTTCTAATCGTGTTCTAACCGTGTTCTAACCGTGTTCTAACCGTGTTCTAATCGTGTTCTAACCGTGTTCTAATTATGTTTTAACCTTGTTCTAACCGTGTTCTAATTATGTTTTAACCTTGTTCTAACCGTGTTCTAACCATGTTCTAATTGTGTTTTAACCGTGTTCTAACCGTGTTCTAATCGTGTTCTAATCGTGTTCTAACTATGTTTTAACCTTGTTCTAACCGTGTTCTAACCATGTTCTAATCGTGTTCTAACTATGTTTTAACCTTGTTCTAACTGTGTTATAATCGTGTTCTAACCGTGTTCTAATCGTGTTCTAACCGTGTTCTAATCGTGTTCTAACCGTGTTCTAACCGTGTTCTAACCGTGTTCTAACCGTGTTCTAATCGTGTTCTAACCGTGTTCTAACTATGTTTTAACCTTGTTCTAACCGTGTTTTAACCGTGTTCTAACCGTGTTCTAATTGTGTTTTAACCGTGTGTTAACTGTGTTTTAACCATGTTCTAACCGTGTTCTAACCGTGTTCTAACTATGTTTTAACCTTGTTCTAATCGTGTTCTAACCGTGTTCTAACCGTGTTTTAACCATGTTTTAACCGTGTTTTAACCGTGTGTTAACTGTGTTTTAACCATGTTCTAACCGTGTTCTAACCGTGTTCTAATCGTGTTTTAACCGTGTGTTAACTGTGTTTTAACCATGTTCTAACCGTGTTCTAACCGTGTTTTAACCGTGTTCTAACCGTGTTCTAACCGTGTTCTAACCGTGTTTTAACCGTGTTCTAACCGTGTTCTAACCGTGTTCTAACCGTGTTCTAACCGTGTTCTAACCGTGTTTTAACCATGTTTTAACCGCGTTTTAACCGTGTTTTAACCGTGTTCTAACTGTGTTCTAACCGTGTTTTAACCATGTTTTAACCGCGTTTTAACCGTGTTTTAACCGTGTTCTAACCGTGTTCTAATCGTGTTTTAACCGTGTGTTAACTGTGTTTTAACCATGTTCTAACCGTGTTCTAACCGTGTTCTAACCGTGTTCTAACCGTGTTCTAACCGTGTTTTAACCATGTTTTAACCGCGTTTTAACCGTGTTTTAACCGTGTTCTAACTGTGTTCTAACCGTGTTTTAACCATGTTTTAACCGCGTTTTAACCGTGTTTTAACCGTGTTCTAACTGTGTTCTAACCGTGTTTTAACCATGTTTTAACCGCGTTTTAACCGCGTTTTAACCGTGTTTTAACCGTGTTCTAACCGTGTTCTAATCGTGTTTTAACCGTGTGTTAACTGTGTTTTAACCATGTTCTAACCGTGTTCTAACCGTGTTTTAACCGTGTTCTAACCGTGTTCTAACCGTGTTCTAACCGTGTTTTAACCATGTTTTAACCGCGTTTTAACCGTGTTTTAACCGTGTTCTAACTGTGTTCTAACCGTGTTTTAACCATGTTTTAACCGCGTTTTAACCGTGTTTTAACCGTGTTCTAACCGTGTTCTAATCGTGTTTTAACCGTGTGTTAACTGTGTTTTAACCATGTTCTAACCGTGTTTTAACCGTGTTCTAACCGTGTTCTAATCATGTTTTAATTGTGTTCTAACGGTGTTCTAACCGTGTTTTAACTGTGTTTAAACCGTGTTTTAACCGTGTTTTTACCGTCTTTGATTTCTCACTTGACAAGGGTTTCAGGATACTATTGTAAATGGAAGACAGATGATTTCATAACCGATCGTTTCTGTTCAAAGCAGGATTCGCTTCAACAAAGATGGCCGCCTCTGCACCTCTTTCAAACCGTCCCTTGGCGAGCGGCCGATCGCAGCCCTTTCCGACCGTGGCCCCCTCCTGGACAAAATAGGGTATTACAACGACCCCTTGAAAAAACGAACCCGGTGAATGTTTTTGAAGTATTAATACGCGGCCTTGTGCTTTTTTACCGATATACTTTTCATTTTCAGAAAAAAAATGTGTTGTGTTTAGTCAAAAACACGTTTCCCGCGTCATATCCGCGTACAAGTATGTTCCTTGGATTCTTTTGAGTACTGCAAAACTCACGGCGCACGTACATTTTGAAGTTAAATGAGCTTGTACTACGTGCGTAGCTTTCGACCGTCCTGATTTCTCACTTTGAAAAGGGTTTCAGGACACTATTGTAAACGGAGGGCAGATGATTTCATTACCAATCGTCCCTTGGCGTAAACCTTTCCAAACCGTGGCCCCCTCCTGGACAAAATTAGGTATTTCAACGACCCCTTGACCGGACCTCGCTGGGAAGGTCACACCGTCCTTCGCGCGTTGCCGTGGGTTGCGCCCCGCCCCGTACTCCCGTACTCACGTGGTCCATGAGCTCCTTGACCATGCCGTTCCATTGCCCCGTGTTGTCGTCCGGGGCGCCGTACTTCCCGTCCTCCACCAGGCGGATCTCGTAGGCGAAGCCCAGGATGGCGGCCAGCTCGCGGAGCAGGTCCACGCAGTAGCCCTCGAAGCGGTCGTTCCCGTACAGCGGCTTGTCCGACTTCTTGAACATCACGTACGGCTCCTCCTGGTGGACACACGCGGGAAGACGACAAAGACTCAAATCTCAATACAAGGCGTAGAACATATTAAAGCAACAAAGACAAGTTTATCCATGTTTATTCATGTTTTAAGACTTGTGACTTAGTTTAGTTTCATGTTTAGTTTCAGGGTTAAGTTTCATGTTTAGTTTCAGGTTTAGTTTCAGGTTTAGTTTCAGGTTTATTTTCATGTTTAGGTTCAGGTTTAGTTTCATGTTTAGTTTCATGTTTAGGTTCAGGTTTAGTTTCATGTATAGATTAAAGTTTAGGCTCAGGTTTAATTTCAGGTTTAGTTTCATGTTTAGGTTCAGGTCATTTATGAGAAAATTCAAACTATCTAGTAGTTTTCCTCATGGTTATTTAAATACTTTGACATATTTTTGCTCCTGAATTTGTATTTTTACTTCTTCCACCTCTCGCTTAACGTCTCTGCACAACGTTTATTCAATTAAAAACTAAAATAAGTAGCTTTAAAAGAAAATACAAGCTAGATTATTGACCGTCTTGATGTGGGAGGAGTTTAGTGCCGCGTGGGAGGAGTTTAGTGCAGCGTGAGCATAATTCTTTCATTAGACGGTAAAAAACACCAAGGTAGAACTCCGTAAAAGCAGCATCGAGACCCCGGCGTTACAAAACGGTATCCAATCCAACCAAAAATCTGAAAAAACCACACTCCATCTTCACTCGCCGGCCTCTCAGAAACCGCCTGAACGCTCCGGCAGCGGGGCGTCGCCGGAGCGAAGCGCGGCGCCACCGTAATACCAGATAATCCCCGTGTATCAGGTCGGCGACGCTCGAAGGCCCTTTTCGCTGCCGCCCCGCTCGCTCCAAGGACCCCCGGCGTCTTTGTCCGGGAGATAAGAGCCGGTGATAGTCGCGCACAAAGGCGAGCGGGCGAAAGGGGGCCGCGTGCGTCTCACTGTCCGTCGCTAACAGCTGCGGAGATTACTAATGTCTTCTTTCATATGGCATCCCGTCTCCGCCGCCTCGTTCCGCTGGCACTTCCTCATCCTCCGCTCTATCTGCCATCTGTCTTTGTTAGCTTTAGCGCCCGGATTCGCGCCGCAGATTCCTCCCTCCCCCCTACCCCCCATCTCCGCCCCCCCCTCGCCGTCTCCAGCGCTCAAGTAAAATCCAAAATATATCATGAGGCAGGTGTTGTTTATGGTAGCGCCGTGCCAGGGCGGAGACAAAGGAAATCATTACGGCGAGCGAACAGCCGCGCGGCGTTCTGGGGCGGGGAAGCGGCCGTTCGCTGCAGATCGGGGCGTTTAAAAAGAGCTGGTGAAACACGCTCGTTTCCCCCGATCGTTTGTTCGGCGCGGGAATTATGGGTAAACGTTCCGGCGTGAGGTCGGCGACGGAAGAGGCCGTCGGCAACACAACGGCGAGAATTTCCTTCTACTGCAAATGGTTTGAACGGCCATGAAAACGAACCCGGTGCGTGTTTTTGAAGTATCAGGTTTAGTTTCAGGTTTAGTTTCAGGTTTAGTTTCAGGTTTAGTTTCATGTTTTGGTTCAGGTTTAGTTTCAGGTTCATGCCCAGGTTTAGGTTCATGTTCCGGTTTAGGTTTAGTTTCATGTTTTGGTTCAGGTTTAGTTTCATGTTTAGGTCCAGGTTTAGTTTCAGGTTCAGTTTCAGGTTTTGGTTCAGGTTTAGTTTCAGGTTTAGGTTCATGTTTAGATTCATGTTCAAGTTTAGGTTTAGTTTCATGTTTAGGTTCAGGTTTAGTTTCAGGTTTAGGTTCAGTTTCAGGTTTTGGTTCAGGTTTAGTTTCAGGTTTAGTTTCAGGTTTAGGTTCATGTTTAGGTTCATGTTCAGGTTTAGGTTTAGTTTCATGTTTAGTCTCAGGTTTAGGTTCATGTTCAGGTTTAGGTTTAGTTTCATGTTTAGGTTCAGGTTTAGTTTCAGGTTTAGGTTCATGTTCAGGTTTAGGTTTAGTTTCATGTTTAGGTTCAGGTTTAGTTTCAGGTTTAGGTTCATGTTTAGGTTCATGTTCAGGTTTAGGTTTAGTTTCATGTTTAGGTTCAGGTTTAGTCTCAGGTTTAGGTTCATGTTCAGGTTTAGGTTTAGTTTCATGTTTAGGTTCAGGTTTAGTTTCAGGTTTAGGTTCATGTTCAGGTTTAGGTTTAGTTTCAGGTTCAGTTTCAGGTTTAGGTTCAGGTTTAGGTTCATGTTCAGGTTTAGGTTCAGTTTCAGGTTTAGTTTTAGTTTCAGGTTTAGGTTCATGTTTAGGTTCAGGTTCATGCTCAGGTTTAGGTTCATGTTCCGGTTTAGGTTTAGTTTCATGTTTTGGTTCAGGTTTAGTTTCATGTTTAGGTCCAGGTTTAGTTTCAGGTTTAGTTTTAGGTTTAGGTTCATGTTCAGGTTTAGGTTCAGGTTTAGTTTCAGGTTTAGGTTTTGGTTCAGGTTTAGTTTCAGGTTTAGGTTCATGTTTAGATTCATGTTCAGGTTTAGGTTTAGTTTCATGTTTAGGTTCAGGTTTAGTTTCAGGTTTAGGTTCAGTTTCAGGTTTTGGTTCAGGTTTAGTTTCAGGTTTAGTTTCAGGTTTAGGTTCATGTTTAGTTTCATGTTCAGGTTTAGGTTTAGTTTCATGTTTAGGTTCAGGTTTAGTCTCAGGTTTAGGTTCATGTTCAGGTTTAGGTTTAGTTTCATGTTTAGGTTCAGGTTTAGTGTCAGGTTTAGTTTCAGATTCAGTTTCAGGTTTAGGTTCATGTTCAGGTTTAGTTTTAGTTTCAGGTTTAGGTTCAGGTTCAGGTTTAGGTTCAGGTTTAGGTTCAGTTTCAGGTTTAGTTTCAGGTTCAGTTTCAGGTTTAGGTTCATGTTCAGGTTTAGTTTTAGTTTCAGGTTTAGGTTCAGGTTTAGGTTCAGGTTCAGGTTTAGGTTCAGGTTTAGGTTCAGTTTCAGGTTTAGTTTCATGTTAGGTTTTAATACGTCCATGGAAAAAGAACCCGGTGCATGTTTTTGAAGTATTAATACTTGGCCTTGTGCTTTTTTTACAGAGATACTTTCCAATTTCAGCAAACACTGTGACATATTTAGTCAAGAACACGTTTCCCGCGTCATATCCGTGTACAAGTATCTTCCTGTTCCTTGGAATCTTTGAGTACTGCGAATCCCACGGCGCACGTACATTTTATAAGTTAAATAAGCTTGTACTTTACTCATCTCCATTGAGCTTTGCATTCTGGGTCACGCTCTGATCTGAGATGGAAAAAAGCCCCAGTCTCAGTTTTCTTTATGTATTTGTACGTTGTTGTTTTTTTGCCTGACCACACAAATGTTGAGACCGTTTTATTGTTGTATTATCGGACTTAAGTACGAGACCAGAGAACATTTAAGAGTGTTGTTTTCCTCTAGAACTGTTGACAAACCTTCATGGAGGACATGCCTACATATTTAAGAGTTTATTTCAGATTTCATCAAAAGTCAAAGGGGATCGTCAGTAAAAATCATTTCATTCTACAGTCTCCAGTCTCCAGTCTCCTGTCTCCTGTCTCCTGTCTCCTGTCTCCAGTGAACAAGTGCAAATGTTCATTACGGTAGTTTTCATATTTAGGTTTAAAGTCCATTTCTCATTTGGATTGGCTCAAGTCCTGGTTTAGTTTCAGGTTTAGTTTTAGGTTTAGTTTCAGGCTTAGTTTCAGGTTCATGGTTCATGTGTGTGAACGCAGCTTTGGCTAGAACATTTACTTCAAAGTAATTTGAGCTCTTGCTTTTATGTAATAGGATATTATATTATCATTAGATATCATATACTTTTTGTACATGCTTGATATACAGTATTGTAAATAATAATTTCTCCTGCACAAGAATCACATGTTTAGACATGAGTTAGACATTTCATCACATTGTTTCTTTGAGTAAGACTTTGATACATAAAACATTGCAGTTCTTAATTGGAATTGTTAAATATTGTGCAGCCATAAGTTTTAATTAAATTTTTTAGGTTAGAAAACAGTACTTTTTTGTAACTGACATCTCCACACTGGAACAACAACGCTTCACCTTCCCTCCAGTTGCTTCCATTCTATAACTCTGATGATTAAACATTTTCAGGAGTTTAATGAACAACTTTACCACCAATGTGAAAAATAAACATCTACTCGTCCTCTGTGCATTTGAAAACATAATCAGAGGAAAGTCTTGCATCGGCGTACGGGACGTCCTGCCGTCACCCCCGAAAACGAGACGGCAATTTACGAACGCTTCAAGGGCAAAAGTTAACAGCAAATTTGATCATCAATTTCTCCCCAACACAATTTCACTCCGAGTCCTTCCTGCTCAAATGGCCTCCTCCAATTTCCATACGTTACCGCGTGGTCACCTTGGTTCGGCGTAATGCAACGGCGCGCACCTCCAGCCCGCCAGAGTTGCTTATCGCTGCTGACACAGCGCCTTGGCATGTTAGCGCGCGCGTGTTAGCTTGTGTGTGTGTTTGTTAGCTCGTGTGTGTGTGTGTGTGTGTTAGCTCGTGTGTGTGTGTGTTAGCTCGTGTGTGTGTGTGTGTGTTAGCTCATGTGTGTGTTAGCTTGTGTGTGTGTGTTAGCCCGTGTTTGTGTGTGTGTGTGTGTGTTAGCTCGTGTGTGTGTGTTAGCTCGTGTGTGTGTGTTAGCTCGTGTGTGTGTGTTAGCTCGTGTGTGTGTGTGTGTGTTAGCTCATGTGTGTGTTAGCTTGTGTGTGTGTGTTAGCCCGTGTTTGTGTGTGTGTGTGTGTGTTAGCTCGTGTGTGTGTGTTAGCTCGTGTGTGTGTGTTAGCTCGTGTGTGTGTGTTTGCTCGTGTGTGTGTGTGTGTGTTAGCTCATGTGTGTGTTAGCTTGTGTGTGTGTGTTAGCCCGTGTGTGTGTGTGTGTGTGTGTTAGCTCGTGTGTGTGTGTTAGCTTGTGTGTGTGTGTTAGCTCGTGTGTGTGTGTGTGTTAGCTTGTGTGTGTGCGCGCGCGTTTGCGTTAGCGCGGCTCCTGATGTAATCTTGATGAAAGAGCAGAAAGCAATGTCAACACGCCGATCGATACGTGAAAGAGGACGGGATGTCAACACGCCGCGCCAGCCAAGGACCGCTGTAAAAAGAGTCTGAATACGGCAAAAGGGAAAAAAAGGCGCCCGAGCACACGCCGGGAGACTTTTCTGAAGAGGTTTGTATACGCACAGGTACGCCGCACATTCATCGCCATGGAAACTGTACAAAGCAGGGTAATTGGATATATACTGTAATCATTTAGGTGAGTCAAAGGTCATTTTTTGTGTACGTACTGTGCGGAATAAGTGAAGGCTACGTGTGGACAAACTGGGCTTGATTGTGGCAAATTGCGAATTCGGGCGCAATTTCAGGCGATGACGACAACGTTTTTTTGCACAAGCTAGCATTAGCCAACGGTTTTTCATCTTCTTTTCTACCAAGTCAAACACCTAAACGAGAACGTAGACATTCAGCTGCTGTTTGACTCCATGTTGTATTTATCTCTTGAGCGTTCAGAATACAACAGGCTGCGTTTCCTTATGTATGCAGTACAAATATCTGCTACTACTACTACTACTACTAGTACTACTGCTGTTACTTTGACCACAAACGTCTTTTTCTTTAAACTATTCTCGTTAACGTTTATTTTTAGTGATGTTTTCTGTAATGGATCTGTTATAAGTGGGACTAAACCGCCCGGAGAACTAAAGGGGCGGAGTGTCGAGGCGGGAGGAACAGTGCGATTGGTCTGTGGTTCCACACTTCAAACTCCGCCCCCGCTGCCAGTGTTTGTGATGTCACAGAGCGCTTCAGACCGTTTTCGAGACCCGAAAGCTGCAAACATGTACGTAGTTTCACTAAGATCGACAAAAAGGAAATAAAAACGGTCGACGCCGCCGTGACAACACCAGCTACATAGTTTAGAAGCAAACAAAAGTGTAAACAAGTAAACTAAATACACTTCATCCATCCTCTTTAAGATTGTTTTGTAAGTTTTTCAAAATATTCTGATTGATAACAATAGACCACTAAACACTGCCACTTGTGCAGCACGACACGTTTATCACCAAACCAAATAATAATTCAAAAACATGTTGATCACATTTTGAATTCCCATTTTTTCCTCCTTTTTTTACTATTTTTATAAACAGATAAACACAGAATGCAACAAAAAACGACCAGAGCGTGCAAATAAAAAATACTTACACAAATAGACATCAACTGAACATAATCACGTCGCATTTAAATTGAAATAAAAGTCTAAACGACGGCTGAACATTGGTTAAATTCTGTTTCTTTGTGTTTTCACTGCGTGTTCATTTGAGCCGCGGTGTTCTAATTAAACTCGTCGTCTCGCACTTGCTTTTTCCTCCGCCGCCCCGTCTGATCTGACCGCGTTATTGTCCCGTCGTAACGCGCTGCCATGTTCGCCGTCCCGGACAACGGTGCTCGACACGCGCCTGACACGACGCTCGCTCGTCAGGGCCATTAGCGGCGCGCGACCTTTCACCCCTGTCAGCCGTCAAAGAGCGCAATTATAATAAACACAGAGGCCGAGCGTATTAACGACGGGAGAGAGACGGAACGAGGGACGTTTATACAGTGGATCTGAGCTTATGTTCATTTGGTGTCATTTATATTCTGAAAAAAATAAAAATGAAAAATATATATAATTGTTGGACATGAGCATAAATATGACATACTACAGGGGCTCTGAACATATTTTTGGTGATTTATATCCTGAATAAAATAAATACATGAAATGAATAACTTTAAACAAAAAAAAACAAAACAAAAATTGACCCAGTTTAACATTTTTGTAAAGTTTATAATCGTACCGAACCACCAGGACAATGTCTGTGAATTGTGTTTATCGACAAATGGCAATAAACCCAATTCTGATTCTGAATCTGATTCTGATACTTCCTGGTTGGACATGAGCACAGATATGACATAGGTAGAGGTAAATCCACAACTGTTACCTAGCAACCAGACCATAAACAAGAGCCAAAATCCATCTAAATGACACAATAGTTAAGATTTGACACACAATAATACCATAAAACATTTTTATTTTTGTTGAACGATGGTTTAAACAGTCAGAAAAGTGTCAGTTAGGTATAAACTGTCTGTTTTTTTCAATGGCACGTCGCACATTGATGACATCACAGAGGGTTTTAGAACTCAGCTCTACTTCCTGTCATTTTAAACTCTTATTTTTCAAAAGCTGACCGGCACCGTGTCCGACCGCGTCCATCGTCCGTCAGCGTCGGCGGAACGACCCTCTCCTCGTCAGGGGCGCTCGACTTCACTCGCCGCTCGACACAACCCACCTTCGGCCCGAAACAACAGCCTCGCCCGGCGTCTGTTAGCGGGCCCGTTTGTGCGGCTATCGATTTCCCCCGGCGCGCATTGTCCCGAGGAAACAGTCCGGTGTAACAAACCCTTTTCCCGATATCCTGTTTTAATCTACGAGCGCCTCCTTTTCTTCACCTCCGCGCGCTCCCTTCCCTCCCCCCCGCCCGCGCCCGAGCCGGCGGGCAGCGGTCCACGACAGAGCCACTCGACTCAGCAGCCACGGGATAATTTGCTTTGTCCGCGGCGCTGCACGGAGGAGGCCGCTCGATGGAACTAAAATAAATGTTTTAAAATGACTCAAATAGGGCCCCGTCGTTTGTTTTTCAGCACGGCGGCAGAAAATCCATTCTTTTTAATTTGGCGAAGAAGGATGGAGTTGATTTTGTGTTTACTGGGAGAAGGGATGCGCTATAGTCTTAATTAGGTTTGCTTTACGGAGATAGTCGGCCGCGGCTCCTGCTCGCTGCCTTTTAATTAAAGATGTGCCGGGCAGACGAGAGGGGGGAGAGAGAGAGAGAGAGAGGGAGGAAGAAGAGAGGAAGAATGGAAGAGAGGAGGCGAGAGAGAGGTTCACTGCGGAGTCCCACACTCTTCAGCGGACTCATTCACAAGTCGGCTAAACTCCAGTAAAAACTTGGGTTTCTGCAGCAAATATTGATCAGATCCGTCACATTTACGAAGAGTCTCGATATATTTAAGATCACTTCATGCATCCAGAAGGAAATCCCTGTGCCAGAGAGGCCAATAAAAACAAGTGAAGAAGTGACCTCCCTGGAGTCATGCCATGTCCCAGCTTCAAGTCGTCCATCATCGTCCCTGTCCCTAAGAAGCCCCGGATCACTGGACTTAATGACTACAGACCTGAGGCGCTGACGTCTGTGGTCATGAAGTCATTTGAGCGCCTGGTCCTCCTCCATCTCAAGTCCTTCACCTCCCCCCTGCTGGACCCCCTGCTGGACCCCCTGCAGAGCCAACAGGTCTCTGGACGACGCCATCAACCTGGCTCTCCACTTCACCTGCAGCACCTGGACTCCCCGGGAACCTACGCCAGGATCCTGTTTGTGGACTTCGGCTCTGCATCAACACCACCTCCTGCTCTGCTCCAGGACAAGCTCTCCCAGCTCAACGTCCCTGACTTCGACTTCCTGACGGAGGCAGCGCGTGCGGCTGGGGGAGCCCACCATCAGCTCCCTCATCAAGAAGGCCCAGCAGAGGATGTACTTCCTGTGGCAGCTGAGGAAAGCCGGGCTGACAGCGGAGATGATGGTGCAGTTCTACACGGCCATCATTGAGTCCATCCTCACCTCCTCCATCACCTCCTCCATCACCTCCTCCATCACCGTGTGGTACACTAGAGCCACAGCCAGGGACAAACAGAGACTACAGCGCCCTCTGCTGAGAAGGTGATCGGCTGCAGACTCTCCTATTTGAACCACTCCCCTCAGGCAGGAGGCCACTCCCCTCAGGCAAGAGGCCACTCCCCTCAGGCAGGAGGCCACTCCCCTCAGGCAGGAGGCAACTCCCCTCAGGCAGGAGGCAACTCCCCTCAGGCAGGAGGCAACTCCCCTCAGGCAGGAGGTTACAAGTTCGGACCAGAACCTCCCGCCACAAGAACAGTTTCTTTCCTTCTGCCGTTGGACTCATGAACACTTCTTTAACACAGTCACTATAACCATAATTTAATCACTCACTCACTGTTCACTTTCTGCACTACATATGTAAACTCAACTGTAAATGTGTGTACATATTAAGCATATTTTTCATTTGTATTCTTATTTTTTTATCTTATAGCTTATTCTTATTTTTATCTCATAGTAGACTTAACTTGTTCCTACTTATTCATTGTTTTATGTTGCATTGAATCACCAGGACAAGTTCTTGTGTTTGTGAATTCTGTTCATTGACAATGGCAATAAACCTTTTCTGATTCTGATTCTGATTCTGAGTGAAGGGAGTAATCAAAGAGAGAGAGAAGGGCAAGAGGAGCAGAGAGAGAGAGAGAGAGAGAGAGAGAGAGAGAGAGAGAGAGAGAGAAAGAATGGAGAGAGGCTGCAACCAACGATGACATTAGTAGTCGACGAGTCCGTGATTATTTTGACTGTTCAACACATTATCGACAAAATAAAGGTTGAACTCTGGAGACTGAACGCTTCTGGATAAAGACTATTTACAACAAAAGTGCACTATTTACTTTTTGATGACATTTTGATTGAATGACGCCGCCATCTTTGTGATAAACGGCTCTCAACGTGTGCGTTTTGGAGCCTGCGCGGTCCAGATAGCAATTGTAATCGTCAAAATATATACAACGGCGCTTGTTTTAGTTTTTTAGAGTCGACGAGTCCTGATTGGTCGATTAATCGGTGCGGCGCCAACCGTTCCCGGGAACCGCCGCAAACAGCCGCGAACTACCACGGTGTGTTTGATCTCCCGCCCCCGCCGTCACGCCCCCGCCGCCACGCCCTTGTCTCCACGCCCCCGTCGCCACGCCCCCGTCACCACGCCCTTGCGATTCCGCCGCGAGCTAGCGTCGCTGACGGGCCCAGATCTTAACAGTAATTACATCATGTTTCCGTTCATAATCCCCGGGAAAATAATTGGACAAACGCTCTTGCAAAACGCGCATCAGTCACTCCGGTAACAAACGGCGAATTCTGACAAGCCCGCCGCGCCCTCCCCCCTAGCCCCTCCCCTCCACCCCCCCTCCGACTGCCCCTCGCCAACACACCACTCAAAACGGCAATTAGTGGCGCGCTAATAACAGCAATCCCATCACTTTGCTGAAAGAAAAGTGAAAGAACATGGGCGGTGAGCGGAGACAGCCTGCAATTTAGCCCGTATTGTTGTTTCCACGCGGCGGGCTCGAGATCGCGTGGAGAGTTAGTCGTGGATATGATGTTGTGCGTGCGTCGCGTCGAGCGGTGGCGGGTGTTTCGCTCGGAAGGAGGTTTCGCCGAACACGCCCGAGCGCAACGGGCAAACGCTGATCCTCTGTCCGTGTTACGATGAAAGGTTTATCGTATCGGGTGCAGCGTCTGGTGCTTTGCCCTGGATGTTCCGCAGTATGGCATTAAACGTGTCTTATCTCCATGGAGACGAGCAGTTGTCCAGAAAAGTGACACCCTTCCACCTTTAGGAGCAGCCATAGAAGAACGTATGCATGACGCTTGTGTACATTTATAGACTCATCGAGATCATGATCATGTGGGAGGAGCTGGACTATCTGAAGAAGGCAGGTCGTGTGGGCGGAGCTTGACTGGGGGCGTCACGTCTCCGTCCCGCCACGCCCTCGCTCCAGACGCTGAAGGACGGACGGGCGATTTGGGAGCAACATAACCCTGACCCTGTTCCTCGCGGTTGTTGGAGTTTTTGAGTGAGTTCTGGCACCACCAACAGGAAGTATCAAGTATTGTTATGTATTGTGAGGTATAGGTATTTAAAATGTGTAGTATTTTATATAGTTTCAGCAATTATGACGACAGAGAGAGGCATAAACCAGGTTTGGACCGACAGGAAGCAGCAATTAAACAGGAAACACAAGGGCTCAGATTGGACTAGACCAGGACTAAATCAGGTCTAAACAAAAACCTGCATTACAGTTACTTACAGCGCCCCCTACAGGCCGGACCACTCATTGAACTGAAATACAGTTAAGATAAATATATTTTTAATTCAGCAAAAAAATATTTAAATCACAGAATAGCAAATATTTTAGGTTTACAATTTCACTTCCTGTTTGTAATTGATGACATCACATTCGGAAATTACCCAGCAAGCACTGGGCCAAAACTCATCTAATGTCAGTTTTTTTTTTTTATTCGACAAATAAGAATATATGAGAGCAATTTTTTTTTTAATTTATGTTTAGAGTCAAAAAAGTTGTTTCTTTTGTGTGAATTCTGCATAAACTTTGACTGGAATGAGTGTCCAGGGTGTGATGTCACTTCCTGTCATTTTACACAGATTTTTCAACGTTTTCTCCACAAATACCTGCTCGATCGATGTAAAACTATAATTTATTTGTGCAACAGGTATAAACACACCAAATAAAGTCAAAATTAGAAAATTGTAAAAACAGTCACAGGCCCTTTAATGGGATAATGATGATGATGATGTGCATTTTGTATTTTTGTATTTTTGTATGCACTTTAGATTTTTATAAACACATTTTCAAACAGTAAATAAACAAGTTAAAGCTTATTAAGCAGTTCTAAAGTGAGAGATTCACATGCACAAATATGAATATGCACCAAGTTCGTTTATTTGTCCTCCCGTCCAGAGACAATCAGGAATAAAATCAAATAAAAACATATCTCCTTTACAGCCAGTTATGAAGAAATTAAGGCCATAATTTGGTTTATTTTCTTCATAATTGCTGCTCGTGAAACAGATGATGGCAGTTGTCACACGGGTGCGCGGCGCAGAGCCAGACCCTGTTCCTTCCGTGCAGCTGGAGCGAGAGGACAGCGAGACGACCCTGTCTGAAGTGCAGAGGGATAAGTGCACACTCGGAGGAGATTTAAATGTCACAGCCTTTTACGCCGCCGCTTCTGAAGGGCCCTGGACGTTTACAGAACAGAAATAGTCCCAGTCCAGAGCGAAGCAAAAGGCGCCGCGAGGTCAAAGACAACACGAGCGGTCAGCGGCGCAGCTCGATCGGACGAGCCAGACTTTAAAGTGCCTCTGACTGGTTTTTACGATGTTCTAATTTTGGCTTTATTTGGTGTGTTTATACCTGTTGTACATGTAAATGATAGTTTTACACCGATCCAGCAGGTATTTGTGGAGAAAAGGTTGAAAAATCTGTGTAAAATGACAGGAAGTGACATCACACCAGAGACATTCCAGTCAAAGTTTATGCAGAATTTACACAAGAAACAACTTTTTTGACTCTAAACATTAATTCAACAAAATAAAGTTGTTCTCATATATTTTGATTTGTTAAATAAAAAAAATGTGACGTTATTTGAGTTTTGGCCCAGTGTTTGCTGGGTAATTTCCAAGTGTGATGTCATCAATTACAAACAGGAAGTGACATCACACCAGGGACACTCTTTCCAGTCAAAGTTTTTAACCTTTAAACAATAACTCAACAAAATAAAGTCGCTCTCATTTATTTTTATTTGTCAGATGATAAAAAAAATTTGAGATTAGACGAGTTTTGGCCCAGTGTTTGCTGGGTAATTTCCCAGTGTGACGTCATGAATACAAACAGGAAGTGAAACTAAAAACATAAAAACATATTTAATTTTTTTTGCCAATTTCAAAATATATTTATCTTAACTTCACTTTAGTTCAATGAGTCGTCCGGCCTGTAGGGGGCGCTTGAAACCTGGAAACGTCCAATCTGCACTTAAATCTGAGTTTTTATTTTGTTTAATAACTTCAGGGACGGAAGAATCGCACTGAAGAATGTGTTGATTTTAAATTCCAAACCTTAATTATTGACGCTATAACTCCAAAACTGTTGATAGTTGATAATAAGGAATATATTTCATGCTACATCTGGTGAGGTTAGCAGCTCAAGGATTTAGCCAAACAACTGACATTTTCAACACAAAAATAATAACAACTTAATCATAACCTTCTTCATGTTTAAGCTGAAATAAGTTCCGGAAAAGCCAATTTTTTTTTTCATAAAAGGTCATAATTTGAAGTTGAAAGGCATTATTTTAGCATCAATACTTGCTCAAAATGACTATCTAGTTTCGATACTTGTTTTATTATCGATTTGTTTCTGATTTTTGATACTTTTGGCGTCTCGACTTGTGAAGAATGCAGTCGAAACGCTCAAGATACGACTCGAAAAGTTTCAAATGCTGTTTCTCGTCTGAACTTTATCCCTCGTAAACTATGATCGCAAAAGTGCATTCTGGGAAACCGTTCCGCTCCAAAGTTCAATTACAGGCTGAAAAGAGCAACGCAAATGTCAATACATCGCCATGACAATTGCAAAGGACTGTGGGTAGCTCGGACACCTGACGTCTCTAAATATCGGGGTAATTAGAAGCACAAACAAACCTTTTTCTGCCATTTGAGCCGTTTTAGATCAATATTACGCATCACAAAGAACAAGAATAACATTCGCATGGGATGGTTTGTGTTACTAAGGTGTGACCGCGCCCTTAATGGCCACGCCCTTACCAAGATGGTGGAGACGACCAGGGAGCGGTTGGCCAGGGAGTCGGACACGTTGGTGCTCTTGCCCCTCTGGTTGTCGGTCATGTTGAGTCCGCTGGACGGGTCCCACGTCCCGATCTGCAAGGAAAAGACAACGGGATCGTCAAGAGTCGAAATGTGACCGTTTTGTACCAGAGTTTGATCCCATCGAGGGCCGGGACCTCTTTTCCATCGAGGGCCGGGACCTCTTTTCCATCGAGGGCCGGGACCTCTTTTCCATCGAGGGCCGGGACCTCGTTTCCATCGAGGGCCGGGACCAGGACCAAAGCAGGACTAAACCAGGACTAAACCAGGACTAAAGCAGGACTAAAGCAGGACTAAACCAGGCCTAAACCAGGTCTAAACCAGGACTGAACCAGGTCTAAACCAGGTCTAAACCAGGCCTAAACCAGGTCTAAACCAGGACTGAACCAGGTCTAAACCAGGTCTAAACCAGGTCTAAACCAGGTCTAAACCTGGACCAAACCAGGTCTAAACTAGGACTAAACCAGGTCTAAACCAGGTCTAAACCAGGTCTAAACCAGGTCTAAACCAGGCCTAAACCAGGTCTAAACCAGGACTGAACCAGGTCTAAACCAGGTCTAAACCAGGCCTAAACCAGGTCTAAACCAGGACTGAACCAGGCCTAAACCAGGTCTAAACCAGGACTGAACCAGGTCTAAACCAGGTCTAAACCAGGACTGAACCAGGTCTAAACCAGGTCTAAACCAGGACTAAAGCAGGACTAAACCAAGTCTAAGCAGTACTAAAGCAGGACTAAACCAGGCCTAAACCAGGTCTAAACCAGGACTGAACCAGGTCTAAACCAGGTCTAAACCAGGCCTAAACCAGGTCTAAACCAGGACTGAACCAGGTCTAAACCAGGTCTAAACCAGGACTGAACCAGGTCTAAACCAGGTCTAAACCAGGACTAAACCAGGTCTAAACCAGGACTGAACCAGGTCTAAACCAGGTCTAAACCAGGACTAAAGCAGGACTAAACCAAGTCTAAGCAGTACTAAAGCAGGACTAAAGCAAGACTAAGCCAGGTCTAAACCAGGACTAAATCAAGACTAAACCAGGTCTAAACCAGGACTAAACCAGGACTAAACCAGGTCTAAACCAGGACTAAATCAAGACTAAACCAGGTCTAAAGCAGGACTAAACCAGGACTAAACCAGGTCTAAACCAGGACTAAAGCAGGACTAAAGCAGGACTAAACCAGGCCTAAACCAGGTCTAAACCAGGACTGAACCAGGTCTAAACCAGGTCTAAACCAGGCCTAAACCAGGTCTAAACCAGGACTGAACCAGGTCTAAACCAGGTCTAAACCAGGCCTAAACCAGGTCTAAACCAGGACTGAACCAGGTCTAAACCAGGTCTAAACCAGGACTGAACCAGGTCTAAACCAGGTCTAAACCAGGACTAAAGCAGGACTAAACCAAGTCTAAGCAGTACTAAAGCAGGACTAAACCAGGCCTAAACCAGGTCTAAACCAGGACTGAACCAGGTCTAAACCAGGTCTAAACCAGGCCTAAACCAGGTCTAAACCAGGACTGAACCAGGTCTAAACCAGGTCTAAACCAGGACTGAACCAGGTCTAAACCAGGTCTAAACCAGGACTAAAGCAGGACTAAACCAAGTCTAAGCAGTACTAAAGCAGGACTAAAGCAAGACTAAGCCAGGTCTAAACCAGGACTAAATCAAGACTAAACCAGGTCTAAACCAGGACTAAACCAGGACTAAACCAGGTCTAAACCAGGACTAAATCAAGACTAAACCAGGTCTAAAGCAGGACTAAACCAGGACTAAACCAGGTCTAAACAAGGACTAAACCAGAAAATTAATCAACTTCCAAAACACAGTAAAATATAAATTTACTCTTTTATATTCTATTATAATTGTGCCCAGTTAAGTATAAAAATGTATTCATAGTCATATTTTGATTGATCATGACATTATCTGGAGTAAACAATAAAATACATGAAAAGACTTTATTTATAACAAAGACAATGGCTTTAGTTCATCCAAATGTCAAAAAAGATTAAACAATTCCAGATTTTAATCACTAAAACACTTTATTAGTCAATATTCTTCTCTATTTAGAAGCCATGTTTCAACCTTAATAACTGTTACCACTGATATAATGTTAGTTTCATAGTTCTAATGTTTATAATAGTGTGTTTTCAGTGTGTTCCTGTTGCCGTGGCGTAAACACATCTTATAAATATGCAGAAGCGGGCGTCGTGAGCCCGAGGAGACGGATGACAACTGGGTGAACCGCGCCGCTGTCAGAGGCCCGCGTTACCCACAATCCCACGGGGCGACGCCGCTGCAGACGGACGCGACCTCTGACCCCTGGGGGAGGTGATTCCGGGGGCCTGTCATCTTTGATCGAGATGATGAAGACGATGTTTTTACGGTCACGCAAAATCGATGGCCATTTTTAAAAAGTATTATTATTGTTGAATTCTCCTTTAAAGACACATATTACACGTTATTTATACTGTAAATGCACATGTTTTAGACCTAAACACATCAGGATCGGTGTTAACGCTCCATCTACAGGCAGCGGAGGGAATTACCACGGGGAGTAAGACAAAAGCTAGCTTGCCCCGACATGCTAGTTTTCAAATGTAGCTCGAGAACAAGCTAAAAGACGGGTAACGGCAACTTAGAAATCTTTTTATATTATTTTAAGGCCGGGGCCCTGAAAAAAATCCAATCCAACTTTATTTGTATAGCACATTTTACCAACACAAAGTCTCCAAAGTACAAAACAAACGCGGATAAATATGTTAGAAAATAAATAAATACATAAAAAATGAATAAAAATGTACAAACCAAATAAAAACTAATTAAAAACAACATAACATATATGAAATCAAATTTAAAAATGAATTAAAAACAACATAAATAATATAAAATCGAATAAAAAACGAATAAAAGTAACATAAAATTAAATTTAATTTAACTCCCGAGTCGGTATTGTATTATTTTATATATTATATAAAATAATACAATACCGACTCGGGAGTTAAATTAAATGGACATAATGTAGTAATTTAATGTGTTAAACTTTCAAAAATTCAGTTTATTTATATTTATTGTAGTCGTTTATTGTGTTATCTGGCCAAATGTAACAAAAATGCACCGTTTTCAATTAAATAAATAAATTTTATGTAGTCATAAATCGGAAAATACATCATCTCAATCCCCCGTCCCACACTTGGAACAAATAAATCACCGTTCCTCTAGGTTGGGAACATCTTGAAATCAAACGTTCTGAACACTAAAGTAAAGCTAATAACTACAGTTATGTCTTGACTTTGGTTTATCCCGCGCAGAGTGAGAACGCCTCTCGCTCCACCACCTTCTCGGATTCTGATCTCGTAAAAATCCGTCTCCGGTGGAAATCTCCCGTCCCGGAGTCAGATCTGGCCCTCAGGCCGGCCGTGTCCTTTCTGAACTCTACAAACCCGATCTCCCTTCGAACCTCGCTGCCCCGGGCCTCACCAGAAGCGGCCCCTCGCCCCACACGCAGCACCTCTCACTACACTACCCCACAGCGCCCCCTTATGGACACGTCTTGAGCTCCTAAACGGCAACGAGCTCTTTTATAACGTGAACTGACACACGGTTCAGTAGAAATGTGAGATTGTTCAGGAAAAAAGCTCGAATATAAATGTAAATTTGACGCAGAAGTGCAGGTTTGGTCACCTCTGCTGCTTCTGAGCGGTCATACTTCGCTGTGATTGGTTAAAAGAGGACGAGTGACGGTCAAAAGTGTCCGAGAATCACTGACTCTTAATGCGAAATCAAAAAATCTAGCACAAGTCACATAGATTAGATTGCAATTTGCCTAAAAGATGAAATAATGATCTCATTTCGACACTAACCAGGTGCAAATGCTGATAAAACTGTGCCTTTTACAGTTGAATTTGAATGAATATATATGTCTTTGTGAAGAAATAATTCCATTTTACAATTGACAAATATCAACATCATCTTCTAGTCCCAACAAACTGCCAACTATATCTAAAATAACAACTTTGTTGTCTTGTTTTATAAAAGTGCTGTACTTTTTTCAATATTAAAGCTGCATTATGTCACTTTCCATTGAGATTGCATCGCTTTGCCTAGAGTGTTTTATGTTTTATACGTTTATTCAATCACAGGTGTTTGTATTGGTAAAAAAATAATAATAAATGCTATAAAAACTTGAACTAAAAACATTAATATTAAAGAAGAGTAATTTTGTTTTGACGGCTGAAGCGTGAGAACATGCAGTATGCAGTATGTACCGTGTACGTCTCATGGTAATCACAACAATCACAGTGTTTTTAGCACCATTTCAACGTGCTCATTATTCACTCATTATAAAACTTACTGCTGGAGAAATTGTGGCTTCCAAATGGCCCATAATTTTCACGTGTTTCAAGAATGTAGTAATTATTAAGCCTATTTTTTAACTTTATTTTAACTTGTTATGACTTATTCATTGTTTTATTGTTTTATGTTGCATTGAACCACTAAGACAAGTTCCTATGTGTGTGACTTTTGTTCATTGACAATGGCAATAAACCTTATTCTGATTCTGATTCTGAAATATTGGCCTGAGATGAACTTCAGAACAATGTGTCTCAAAACTCCTGCCGTGGACACAGTAGATGGAAACATTTGGAGAATTCTTCTGACGACAGGAAAAAAGGCATTGATAAGCACGCCTGAAAACATTTTGGGACTATGTTTGGACGATTGATGAGAGGGTATGATCCCTCCCCGTTTCCTGTTTTCTTTGTTTACAGCTTATTAAAAACGAAATTAAAAAGACAGAAAACATCTCTAAACTCTCTCTCTTTTCAACAGACTTGACCTTGTTTCCTGGCCTGGCGGCGCCTCTAGCTTGTCTCCATGGCGACGGATATGTCCAACGCCACGCTGCGGAACATTTCAGCTAAAGCAATACCATCGCCATGGAGACGAGCAGGTGCCACGCCCGCCGCCATCTCTAAAACATCAGATAATGTTGCTTAATAAACTGTGCGTTCCTGTCAAAATCTCTCATAATTTTAGCACTAAACCCACCACTAATTGTCTAATAAACCAGATTGGAGCGCCGCCCTGAGCCCACAGCGCCCCCGCCTGGACGCGCCGCGCCGGGAGCAGCTCGCACTTGCACATTCAGAGCGAGGCGAGCGTGAAGAGGGTCTCCGACTGAATAATGCAGCGGAGCGGGGGGCTCGGGTCAGGGGCGCCCACTCCAGTGTTTGCCGTGATTATTTTGCCGCGACTTGAGCTCCTGCTGATAATCTCATGAATCTTAAAGTGAGAGGCGCCACTAGAGACGCGCCGTGTGTGAGCGCGACGCCGCGAAACATCAAAGCCGCTCGGGGAGGACCAGGACCACTTCCTGTTCTTTCGGTGGCCCCTCGTTCCTTGGAGAAGATCACGTTTTTGCTCTTCAAACCGGGGATGGGATTATATCTTATAAATTGACTGTTATAACGTTGTTCCCTCATCAAAATCCCCCGTGCAGTCGTGTTTAGCTTCGTTCTCGCTCGTTTGGTTAATCCTGTTCACGAGGTTGTTTTCCCCGCTCCTTCTTTGAGCCTCACAAAAACACTCTGTTTCAAGTTTCCCAGATTTGTGACCTCGAAGGTGGAGCTCTGTGGTTCCATGTGCCGTGTTTAAGTCCGTAAAACATCGCCAGACTTGTTTTGTTCATCTCCCCGTGGTAATTCCCTCTGCTGCCAGGAGGTGGAGCGCTAACACGCGATGAGGGTAGTAAGCTACGTGTTTAGCGATACACACACTATTTTAAGTTGAAAAAAAATAGGGAAATGTCCGCTAAACTTTATACATACAGTTTAAAATGCCAACAAATGTCACGAGTGCGAGATTGAGGAAATGGTCTAAAATCTGTCACCATTTTGTGGACGACCTGCAGTGACGTCTGAGCCACACGCTTAGCATTCTCACCAAATGAACTCTGATTGACGCTCAAAATGTGTGTGAAATACTTACTGAAAACCTGTCTTACTTTATAAACTATACATTTCTACACATGTATGCATTTGAACGAGTACTTTCTTGTTTTTGAGTATTTTTTTTATCTCTTCTGCCGCTGATGGTAAGACACAAAACAGACACGCTCTCGGAGACGTGTCATCGCTGCTCGGCGGCGCCCGGGAAAAGCTGCGCTAAATTAATCTTGAATCAAAACTTCTTTAACATATGGCTCCGTGTTGGTTGCCGCGGGCGCCGTCTTTGTGGTTTGCAGCTCCATCAAACGCCGCGACAGAGCGAGCCCCCGAGCGCCACTCGCTTTGCGCGGAACAAAGGACGTGACGGCTTTGCGCTTAGCGTACGGGCGCCGAGGAGCAGAGCGGCGGCTCACAGGGAGGAGCAAACTGTTGGAGAAACTGTGGCAGCAAAGAGGTCAAACCACTGACACGTGTTCAGGGACTGTCCTGTGGTTCAGACGGTTTTGGACTGACATAAGGGACATTCCACTCGATTTTGGATCGATGTACTCGGGCCTTGAATCTCCTGCCGTGGACACAGTGGGTGGATACCTCTGGGATGTGCTTTTGGCAGCGGGAAAACAGCCACAACAAAGAAATGGATGACGCAAAACCCCCCGACGGCCAAGGACTGGACTGACATGACGACAGGAATTAGACAATGGGAAAGACAACATTTGGAAAAGGACAAATTTGACATCGGGACACGTTTTTATACTTTAAATGTTTAGTTGAGGTTTGTACATTTTTGGATTGATGTTTCTCTCTCTGATCATGTTCTGTGTGTTTTATTTTGAAAAACCTGTGATACACGTGCGCTGTGCGGGTCAGTCGCAGCGCTCTGTGTGTGCAGTCTGAGCGAGGAGAGACACAATTAGACATCTGAATGATACTTGGAGGGTAAAACCTTTGGCGTTGTGCACCTTTTTCCACGAGGTTACCGGCCTTCACCTGGGACCCAGCCACGTCTTCATTAGCCGTAAACTCGCCGCTCGCTCGGCTCTTTCGGGATGCGGCTCAGGTCCGTCTCCGTGATCACATTCACATCATTTAAATGTGACATTTGGGCCGTCCCGCGGCTCACTGAGCTACAGCGTGTCCAGAGTGTGAGGCCTGAATCTCAATCTCTGAATACGTCCGTCCTCATTCTCTCCCTCTGCTCGAGCTCCCGCATCGTTCTTTAACCGGAGCGCCCCCTGTCATCCGTTAAAGGCACTGTCCTGTTGCGGAAACTATGGAATCTTGTAGTTTACGACCAGAAAGTTCGTTTTCTGCTCTCATTTTGCTTTTATGGCTAGTTTTTTGACAATAACAATGAGATTATAGCATGATCGTGACAAAAATAGTGCATTAATTGAAGCTTTTTGGTCCCAAAAAGTATTAGAACAGAAAAAGTGAAGAATGCATAGCTATTATGTCCGGAATTATTCGTTTTAATAGTTTATTTTTGTGTTTTGGATTTGATGTTGGCTTAGAATGTCTGGAATCATCTATTAGAGAGACATTCAGCATTCAAATTCGGGCCATAGCACATAAAACACTAAAAGTAAGAGCAGGCTTTAAAAAAAAAACATGTGTGTTTCCGAAGTGTAGCCCACTTATGGCGCTGTATAAACTTGTCTTTTTGATTAAACAGGCCAGTGGTTCTGTGGAGACTCAGAGGGGAGCCGACGTCCTCCGAGGCTCCTTCACTTCGCCGGCGGAGAACAGACTCTCCTTCTTCATAAACAAACGCCCGGGAGCCAAAGCTAACTCTGGAGCTAGCGCCTGAGCTAACCGCGCCGATGCTAATTGGACTAAAGGGAGGCGTGTTCTCCGCCAGCGTCTCCGCGGACCGACTCAGACTGTCTGCTCGCGAAACCGTCTGAGGATTCACTGCGAAGACGATTCTTTTTGTACTCGTTATTCCACAACTAAACTTGAGTTAAACAGTCTGCGTCAGGGGGTTAAGGGGTTATTTAAGGGGTCAAGGGACATTTCCGTGCCAGTCGCAAGGACCTCAAGGTTCTAAACCCACGTCCACAATTTGCTGAATTTCCATCCGACTCCTCTCAAAAGTATATTAATAAAAGTAAATGTTGTTTTAACAGTGAGCTCTGACTCAAGACTCAATGTGACAGAGAAGCTACTCTTTAATTTAAAAGCAAATATAAACTACTACAGAGATGCATACCGTATTTTACGGAGTATAAGTCGCACTAGCCGAAAAATACACAATAAAGAACAGATGAGAGAACATGGTGAATAGGTGTACGTATGCTAACGCTAACACCTTCAGCTACATGAGGCACAGACCGAACTGTGGTAAGTGTCTGGTATGTTAACGTAACATATGAACAGTTATTCAGATCACTATAGCATAAAGAACATGCTAACAAGTTTACCAAAGCATCAGTTTTACCCCAAATCACTAAATCCATTGAATTCTTCTTCCTCTGTGTCACTTCTAAACAACTCCACAAACTCCAGAGGAAGAGGAAGTGCAGATTCTTCTTCTGCGTCGCTTAGAGCCATGAGCGCCCTCTTGTGGTTGTCAGTGTGAAAATGACAAATCATATCACATATAAGTTGCTCTGGAGTATAAGTCGCACCCCGGCCAAAACTATGAACTAATCCAAAAGAAGAATAGCAGGTAAAACAATTAGAAAATCAGAGCATGTGCTTGTTTATCCCTGATGGGTGTGTGACACACAAGTCGTTTTGAATTCACGGACAAAGCAACGCGATGTGTGACTTGAACTTACAACTGCCGACCATTTTAACCGCTGTACGCAATCTTCTTCCGCTCTCGTAACTTCCTGAACGATAAAATAAGGTTAAATTTGACCCCCCAAAAAGCCAGATAAAAACAGTTTTGGACGATTGATTGAACTAAAACGAATGAATTTCGCTTCTAAAACTGTCACGATTATAATTTCTTTGGTTCTTAAGATTCTATTATGACCTAAATAATCATGATTATCGATTCACCCGATAACCTCGACATCCCTCACAAGACCAACAAATATACAGGGCTTTAACCAACGCCGCCACCGTCCTCGCCACCCGAACGACGCAGATAACGAGTCTTTAAGTCAACGAGTCAATAGTCTTGTTTTCCACCTCCGCGAGCAAACGAAACAGACTCAGATCGCGGGGCCCCTGACAGGAGGGACATTCTGATTACGCTGCAGTGTGTCAGCCGGAGCCGCTTTTGACAGGAACAACACTGCAATGCCCGGACCTGCTTCCCACATCATGTCCCGGGCGCAGTCGTTATAATGACACGCCGTTGTTGTCGTGGCAGCAGCAAGAGGAGGAGGAATGTGTAGGACGAGTCGACTGGCACTGCACATCCAGATGATATGGCGGGCCCCCGGGGGTGAAATGTGTCACGGAGTCATCCCCGTCCTCGACTAAAAACGCCGACGGCTAAAACAGTGTCGCGCAAGATCTGGACGAGCATCCGGGACTACATGGGTTTCTGCGCTAACAAGTGGTCAGGAATGTGCTGGCGGTTTGACGAGGCTTTGATGCCACACGGCGGCTGCCATTTTGTTACAGTTTGGAGCCGTGTGGAGCCGTGGGGTTACCGTGTGAACAAAGGAGCTCGGGGCACTTACAGGCCTGCACCGAGAGCCGTCACTGACCCCAATGAAACTGCCGGGATGCCCGTGTAATGCTTTTCTACGTCCTTCAGGGCTGTGGGCACGCGGGCGCTCACCAGGGGGCGCTTGGAATGGGTTTTAGGGTTGTAATTGTGATGCACAATGGACTTTAAGGAGCTTATAACCATATTAGCGTTGGTCACTTGTGTCATTAACACACTGGAAGTTGTATTTGGAGTGACTCGTGTTTATTTGAGTCAACTTTAATCTCCATTGTTCCGTCAATTCAGATCAATGTTGTGATTTAAAATGTCAAAAATACTGTATGTATTGTATTTTACTTAATTTTTTTAATCTATTTTACTTATTCTATAAATATGAGTTATTTGGAGTTAATTTATATTTATTTTATTAATTGTATTAATTGTATTAATTTTATTATTTTTTATTACTTTGATTAATTTGATTATTTTTATTCATTTGATTAATTTGATTAATTTTATTAATACTTTATCATATGCATTTATGTTCAAAGTATTTAATTGAACTCTTATTTTATTTATTTCATTTATTTATTTAATTTTATTTGTGAAAATGACTGTAGTCCGAACCAACAAAAAACTCAATGAAACAGAACACTAATGGATCTCTTTCAAAACAATGGCGAAGTCAGATTTCAAGTGCTCAGGTGGATTTATTGTGCCAAAACCGAAGTGCAAAAATAGTGAAACAGTGCAAAAATATATACAGTGAGCAAAAAGGTCCAAAAATCCAAAATACATCAATTTACAGAGTTCCAACTTTGAGTTCAACTTTAACTCGTTCTCTCTTTTAACTCTCTCTCTTTTACTCTCTCTCTCACACTGTTACCTTCTCTGTTGTTGGAGACAGACTCCCCCCCAGCCAAGAGCGGCTCACCTTTATTCCCCACTTGCCCCTCCCACTGAACAAAATAACTAGATAATTCAAATCCTTCCTACAACGTAAGTGATCATTAATTATATACACATGTTCAAAACAAAGCAATATAAACACGTAAAATACCTCGTGTCACATGGTCAGCACCACGGCGCGAACAGCGCCCATTTAAACTTCCAGGAAGTCCTGGCTCGGTTTCGACCCAACGCGACGCATCGGCGGAGCGCGGCTTCGTGACAAAACAGGTAAAAACTGGCGTGTGTATGTGTGCTTCGAATGAACCTAACGCGTGCAAGTGTGCAGCCTGTGGATTAGTGAGGGAGGAGTGCGGGGAAAGATGCGTGTGGAGCGTCTGAGGCGAATGAATGAAACAGAGGGAAACGCGGGGAGCGGGGAATGAATGAGTGTGTGTTGGAAAGTGCCCCGCGCGGCCCCTTCATGCCCGCGCGGCTGCTCAGCAAACAAGCGCTGACACCAGTTGAAGACGGACCGGCTCCGTCACAACTAATTATAAAGAATCTTTGGATTCTCAACAAAACTCAACCTGAACCACTTTTAACTTCTCAACTTTAAATCACGTTGTCGATCTGATAATAAAAAATGTACGTCATGTGACCTTTTGGGGGCGGGTCAACCATAACACTGTTTGATTTCAGTCCAAACAATGTGATAAATCCTCCTTCATTCATAAACTATAAAGACTGTACTTCAGTCGTTAAATTGATTAATGCGTCGATTTGACACGTGATACTTGATGTGAACAGCAGAAAGGAGATGTATTTGCAGGAGTTTTGGGACTTCCTTTTCCACCTGTTCCATTATAAAACTGCCAGTTACCAATGCTTTTCTGAAAACGTGTCAGATTTACGAGCGATCTGTCACGCGTCACGTCTTTTTCATCAGACGCCGGCGCTCGAGGGACAAACGGCAGAGAAAGAAGAGTTCTGACCTTCTCCAGCCCGTCCTCCTTCAGACTGATCACGTCCAGGTCGAAGTCGGTGCGGAGGCCGTTGGTGCGGTTAAACGTGATCCTCCCGGTGAGGCCGTCCCAGTGAGCCTGCGCAAAAAACACCAAAAACATGTTAAAGACACACAAAATGCACAAAAAACATGTTAAAGACACACAAAATGCACCTAAAACACGTTAAAGACACGCAAAATGCACAAAAAACATGTTAAAGACACACAAAATGCACCTAAAACATGTTAAAGACACGCAAAATGAACAAAAAACATGTTAAAGACACAAAATGAACAAAAAACATGTTAAAGACACGCAAAATGAACAAAAAACATGTTAAAGACACGCAAAATGAACAAAAAACGTGTTAAAGACACACAAAATGCACCAAAAACATGTTAAAGACACGCAAAATGAACAAGTCCTGGTTCAGTCCTGGTTCAGTCCTGGTTCAGTCCTGGTTCAGTCCTGGTTCAGACCTGGTTCAGTCCTGGTTCAGACCGGGGCGTGTCCGTACCTCTTTGATGAGGGCCATGAAGCGGTTGCCGAACCTCCAGGGCTTGTGGCGGTTGCACTGGAGCGAGCTGACGGTGATCTGTGGCGACTGCTGCACCGCAACGGCAACGACGTGCACCGCGTCGTACATCAGCGCCGCGTCCGTCTGCCGGGGACAACGGGAAAACGTCAGTGATTAAACCAGTGTCACAAAACCTATACAAAACTCCACCTACTGGCAGCAGAGGGAATTACCATGGGGAAAGCTAGCTTGCCCCGACAAACAGTTGTAATGAATGGAATTTGAGGCAGAAATGCTCAGAACGAGTCTGAAGATGATTTATGGACTGAAAAACTGCACATCAGTGTTTTTGTGAGGCTCAGAGAAGCAGTAGAGAAGACAAGCTCGCAAACAGATCAATGAAACAAGCGCTAATCGAGCTAAATATGGTTTGGGGGGTCAAAAGTATCAAAAATCTGATATTGATCAACACTAAAACTGGTATTGAAACTAGATCTTCCCTTTAATAAGTAGATGAACTGTAAAGATGATCATAAACAGGTCAAAATTGCACCTTTACTGAACAGTTTTAGAATGATTTTGACATGTATTAGAGCTAGTATAAGGCCTCAGGGTAAAATAATAAATAAAATAATAAAAATAAAATAAATACAATAAATAAATGCAAATAAATGAATTAGATAAATATAATAAATACCATAAATATAATAGGAATTGTTGAACCATTTTCAACCCAAAATAATAGTACAATTTTGACCTGTTTATGAGATTTATATTTTAAATGAGTTATATTATATATGTTTTGTGTTCTTTTATCATCACTGAGGTATTTAAATTGGTATTGAGCGTATTTCTTTGTACCAAAATAAAATTCTCGACAATGCAACTCCAGAAATGTATTTGATGAGCGACCAATGAGCGAAAAAATAAAAATGTCCTTAAATGTCATACAGTCGAAACATTTCAGGCAGAGCTATGACACCTCCATGGAAACAAGCAGCCACCAGACAAAACCACACAGTGCACCTTTAAAAAGAAGCAAACGTTTGATTGTATCGTCTGGTGTAAATACATGGGACAGCGTGAGTAAAAGCGCACTATAAAACGCACAGATTCCATTCATGACGCCACATTTCACACGGGTTTGCACACTCCTCGCCCGGGATCTTTTTCGGTGTTATATTGTGCTCGTCTGTAGCGCAGGAGGGAGGAGGGAGACAGCATTAAGATGGAGGACAAAACGCGCAGCAAATCACCACTGTGAGCGGCTTTGAAAAACACAGCGCTCACCATCATTATGAGGGATCAAGCCTGTTCTCCCACAAGCCTCATGGATATTTGATGGTTTCTACTGAGAGCGCGGCCTTAGCGTCGGTTTAAAGAGGAATCAGAACACCAGGATATCGATCAGCTGCCGCATATGAGAGGGAATGTGCGATAAAAGAATGCTAATTCGAGCTGGAGACATGTTCAGCCCGGCGATAAGTGTGGACTATTAATGCGGCCGAGACTTTAGTGGAGCTGTTTTCAATGTGATTTGACGTTAACATTTGGAAACCTTTTAGGTATCGTTTCTCAAATGTTGGTTACGATCATCTTTGCCCTGGATTTGTCCCGGTTTGATCCTGGTTTGGTCCTAGTTTGGTCCTTGTTTGGTCCTGGTTTGATCCTAGTTTAGTCCTAGTTTGGTTCTAGTTTGGTCCTAGTTTGGTCCTAGTTTTGTCCTAGTTTGGCCCTAGTTTAGTCCTAATTTGGTCCTAGTTTGGTCTTGATTTAGACTTGGTTTGGTCCTAGTTTGGTCCTGGTTTGGTCCTAGTTTGGTCCTGGTTTGGTCTTGATTTAGACTTGGTTTGGTCCTAGTTTGGTCCTGGTTTGGTCTTGGTTTGGTCCTAGTTTGGTCTTGGTTTGGTCTTGGTTTGGTCCTAGTTTGGTCTTGATTTATTCCTGATGTAGACTTGGTTTGGTCCTAGTTTGGTCCTGGTTTGGTCTTGATTTAGACTTGGTTTGGTCCTAGTTTGGTCCTGGTTTGGTCTTGATTTAGACTTGGTTTGGTCCTAGTTTGGTCCTGGTTTGGTCTTGATTTAGACTTGGTTTGGTCCTAGTTTGGTCCTGGTTTGGTCTTGGTTTGGTCCTAGTTTGGTCTTGATTTATTCCTGATGTAGACTTGGTTTGGTCCTAGTTTGGTCCTGGTTTGGTCTTGATTTAGACTTGGTTTGGTCCTAGTTTGGTCCTGGTTTGGTCTTGATTTAGACTTGGTTTGGTCCTAGTTTGGTCCTGGTTTGGTCTTGATTTAGACTTGGTTTGGTCCTAGTTTGGTCCTGGTTTGGTCTTGGTTTGGTCCTAGTTTGGTCTTGATTTATTCCTGATGTAGACTTGGTTTGATCCTAGTTTGGTCCTGGTTTGGTCTTGATTTAGACTTGGTTTGGTCCTAGTTTGGTCCTGGTTTGGTCTTGATTTAGACTTGGTTTGGTCCTAGTTTGGTCCTAGTTTGGTCCTAGTTTGGTCCTGGTTTGGTCCTAGTTTAGTTTGGTCCTTATTTGGTCCTGAAGTAGACTTGGTTTGGTCCTAGTTTGGTCCTAGTCTGGTCTTGCTTTTGTCCTGCTTTTGTCCTGCTTTTGTCCTGCTTTTGTCCTGGTTTGCACCTGGTTTAGAAGAGTAAATCGACAGACTACTCTTCTTTCAGGAGGAGTAGTCCGTCAAAAGTCCATCTATCTTCATCTTTCGTACACGTCCAGTCCCAGTCGGCGTCATCCATCTCCATCTCCGTCTTACAGTTTTTGTATCCATCCATCGATTCCATTTCAGGAGTTTTACAGCCAAAATGTGGTTTTAAAGTCAAACGGGAGTGACTCATTGATCCCAGTCAACCTGACTCCAACAGAAAGGCTACAGAGTGCGCCAACACGTTACAATAATTCAAACTCACATGTACGCGTTTAAGTTACGTACTCAGTGAAATCTCCTGTAATGCGACACAATTGGATTCCCGTCTCACGCCGTCACATTTCCCCCACCCTCACACTCCGTTGTGCACCCGTGTGGCGCGTTCACATGGGATGAATCAAACACGCCTTTTCCCTGACCCCCTCTCTGCATCTTTCACACAAATGCACTCTGAACAGCCTCTGCAGTCCTTTAAACCTCGCCGCCGCTCGCACTCAGCACGAGAGGCCATAAACGCAGCAAATAATGATGTCAGGGAGAAATTGTGCTTTGAAGGGAACGAGCGGAGTCCTATGCAAAACCACTCTGCGCATGCTAAAAGGGCTCTGCCTCTGACGACGGCGGGAAAGAAAAGACTATTATGGGACATAATGCGGGGCTGTGGGGGGAATGGGATTGGCTCTGTACCGGGTTAAAGAGAGTTAAAAGCAACAGTTCAAGAGGTACTTTAAAATAGATCAAGACAACTGGAGTCTCCGTTCCCTCTGTTCTCGTCTGAAGGCGTGATGTCACAGGCAGGAAGTAGATCCGGGCGGGGACGTTTGGAGATTTCACGTTGAACTGTCGGTGACTACGACGACCTCGCTGGACACAAGTAATCGACAATGTTTACGTGGACGTATCCTCACGTTCTGGACCACTTCGGACTGAAAAGGGCTCGACTTGGGTTGGATATGGTTTAGTCCTGGTTTAGTCCTGGTTTAGTCCTGGTTTAGACCAGGTTTAGTCCTGGTTTAGATCTGGTTTAGTCCTGGTTTAGATCTGGTTTAGATCTGGTTTAGATCTGGTTTAGTCCTGGTTTGGATTTGGTTTAATCCTGGTTTAGACCTGGTTTTGTCCTGGTTTAGTCCTGGTTTAGACCAGGTTTAGTCCTGGTTTAGATCTGGTTTAGTCCTGGTTTAGATCTGGTTTAGATCTGGTTTAGATCTGGTTTAGTCCTGGTTTAGATCTGGTTTAGTCCTGGTTTGGATTTGGTTTAATCCTGGTTTAGACCTGGTTTTGTCCTGGTTTAGTCCTGGTTTAGACCAGGTTTAGTCCTGGTTTAGATCTGGTTTAGTCCTGGTTTAGTCCTGGTTTAGTCCTGGTTTAGTCCTGGTTTGGTCCTGGTTTAGTCCTGGTTTAGTCCTGGTTTAGTCCTGGTTTAGACCTAGTTTAGTCCTGGTTTAGTCCTGGTTTAGTCCTGGTTTAGTCCTGGTTTAGTCCTGGTTTGGTCCTGGTTTAGACCTAGTTTAGTCCTGGTTTAGTCCTGGTTTAGTCCTGGTTTAGTCCTGGTTTAGTCCTGGTTTAGTCCTGGTTTAGACCTAGTTTAGTCCTGGTTTAGTCCTGATTTTGTCCTGATTTAGTCCTGGTTTAGTCCTGGTTTAGTCCTGGTTTAATCTGAGTTAGCCCTGGTTTAGACCTGGACAAAACCAAGTCTAAACCAGGACTAAAGAAGGACTAAATCAGGACTAAATCAGGACAAAATCAGGACTAAACCAGGACTAAACCAGGACTAAACTAGGTCTAAACCAGGAATAAACCAGGACTAAACCAGGTCTAAACCAGGACTAAACCAGATCTAAACCAGGACTAAACCAGATCTAAACCAGATCTAAACCAGGACTAAACCAGATCTAAACCAGGACTAAACCTGGTCTAAACCAGGACTAAACCAGGACTAAACCAGATCTAAACCAGGACTAAACCAGGTCTAAACCAGGACTAAACCAGGACTAAACCAGGACTAACCCAGGACTAAAGCAGGACTAAACTAGGTCTAAACCAGGAATAAACCAGGACTAAACCAGGTCTAAACCAGGACAAAACCAGGTCTAAACCAGGATTAAACCAAATCCAAACCAGGACTAAACCAGATCTAAACCAGGACTAAACCAGATCTAAACCAGATCTAAACCAGGACTAAACCAGGTCTGAACCAGGTCTAAACCAGGACTAAACCAGGACTAAACCAGCGAGTGAATACTTAAAGTGCATATGAAAGGTTTAGTATGTTTGTATGATTATTCCTTTGTTTGATGTGATAATACTAGTTATACACATTATTTATCATAGTTTTACATCATTAGAGTTCTAACAATGTCGACAGGTCACCAACTAAAACATGACCAAATAATCTAACTTTGCAAAATAAATCTGGTTTATAATGTGACTAATAGTGCCCGTACTTTATATCCGACGACGCTGACGCTTTTGCTTAGTTTATTGGTACAGCAGAATGTTCCGGACGGTCTAAAATGACATGTCCATCTTGTTGTATTGGACATTTCTTCACGGCACATTGCCCTGGCAACGCCTCCAGGCCCACTCGAGTTCCCCGGCACGCTGGTGGAACATCGAGGGTCACACGCACTGTCGCCCGCTGCACCGGCGCCCTCTTTGCTCACTGTAAATTGCCATAAAATGAGTTGTATAATTGACTGTGCACTTTCCGCGCACGCCTGGAGCACCGCCGTCGTGTCATCGCCATAAGCTCTCCATTGACTCGGCCGCGCAGTATATAATCCCATAAGAGGAGACGCCGCTTAGCCCTGTTTAAAATGAACTGCGGACGCTGGAGGAGCCGTCAGGCGAGTGTCAGTCACCCGCACGAGGAGCGCGAAGACGACCGCCATTCCGCCTTCCTCAAACAAGGGGGGGAAAGAAATCTAATTAGTGTTTGTCTCGCTTGATTGAAAAGCAATCAAAACAGCTCTCCGCACGTGCACGGAAGCGCTGCCCCGTGGTCCTGCGCAGAGCGTTGTCGTGGAGCGAGGAGGGGGAAAAATCCGTCCAAAACGTGTCATTTTTCTGCCGCGCGAGCTTTGATTGAAGGCGGGAAGCGCTCAGAGCTCCACGACGGCCTCATGTGTGTAGATGATGTGTGCGAACAAAAGGACGAGGCGAGGGAAAGAAGAGGGGAAGGAACGAGATCACACGGAGCAGGATTCACTACACTTCACCTGAATAAACAAGGTCTAAACCAGGACTAAACCAGGTCCGACCAAGGACTAGACCAGGTCTAACCCAGGTCTAACCCAGGTCTAAACCAGGTCTGACCAAGGACTGAACCAGGTCTGACCAAGGACTAAACCAGGTCTAAACCAGGTCTGACCAAGGACCAAACAAGGTCTAAACCAGATCTAAACCAGGTCTAAACCAGGTCTGACCAAGGACCAAACCAGGACTAAACCAGGTCTGACCAAGGACCAAACCAGCTCTAAACCAGGTCTAAACCAGGCCTGAGCAAGGACCAAACCAGGTCTAAACCAGGTCTAAACCAGGTCTAAACCAGGTCTGACCAAGCACTAAAACCAGTCTAAAGTGTCTCCAGTAGATACAGATCACTGCAGTCCAGGAGCATCCCTCAAGAGCTGCATTAAACCAGGACTAAGCAAGGACTAAACTAGGTCTAACCCAGTATTTAACCCAGTGCTAGACCAGGTCTAAAGCGCCGCTGATAGAAACCACTGCAGACAACTATTGGCCCACAAGAGCTGGAGTAAACCAGGTCCAACCCAAACCAGGCTTAAAACACCTCTGATAGAACATCTAAAAAGAACTGCACTAAACATGGTCAAACTCTGAACTAAACAGGACTAAACCAGGACTAAACCAGGACTAAACCAGGTCTAAACCAGGTCTAAACCAGGACTAAACCAGGACTAAACCAGGACTAAACCAGGTCTAAACCAGGGCTAAACCAGGACTAAACTAGGACTAAACCAGGTCTAAACCAGGACTAAACCAGGACTAAACCAGGACTAAACCTGGTCTAAACCAGGACTAAACCAGGACTAAACCAGGTCTAAACCAGGACTAAACCAGGACTAAACCAGGGCTAAACCAGGTCTAAACCAGGACTAAAGCAGGACTAAACCAGGACTAAACCAGGTCTAAACCAGGACTAAACCAGGACTAAACCAGGACTAAACCAGGGCTAAACCAGGTCTAAACCAGGACTAAACCAGGACTAAACCAGGTCTAAACCAGGGCTAAACCAGGTCTAAACCAGGACTAAAGCAGGACTAAACCAGGACTAAACCAGGACTAAACCAGGACTAAAACAGGACTAAAACAGGACTAAAACAGGACTAAAACAGGACTAAACCAGGTCTAAACCAGGACTAAAGCAGGACTAAAACAGGACTAAACCAGGACTAAACCAGGACTAAACCTGGTCTAAACCAGGACTAAACCAGGACTAAACCTGGTCTAAACCAGGACTAAACCAGGACTAAACCAGGACTAAACCAGGCCTAAACCAGGTCTAAACCAGGACTAAAGCAGGACTAAACCAGGACTAAACCAGGACTAAAACAGGACTAAAACAGGACTAAAACAGGACTAAAACAAGACTAAAACAAGACTAAACCAGGACTAAACCAGGACTAAAGCTGGACTAAACCAACTGACAAAAGCAGCCGGGCTTTGAACCAATTATTTTGCTGTCAAATGTTGGTCGAAAACAATTAAGCTTCAGATTTGGTGCATATCGAAAAAAAATAATAAAATCTAGCTGTTTATTTATGTTTAATATCAATATTTCTGACAATATTACGGCTTTGTGGAGGTTATATATTGCACAACATGTGAACGATCGTCAAATCCAACACAAAAGCAGATCATCACTTCATATCCTCGATCGAAAGATGACTCTGCAAGTTTGCTTTGTTTTTCGTCTGCAAATGTTGATTACTCCGCTCTTTACGAAGCCTCGTTTCTATCGAGATACTTAACGTTCTGATTTGCATTTCAACAAAACATCAAAAGAATGTTGATTATCTCCCATCTCTGCTCGAAAACAGTCAAAAAATTGTATTCAAACCGACAAAAACGTCCCAAATCCAGATGAACGATAGTGAATGTGCATCGTATTTCGCACGGAAACATCTCCCCGTCGCTCACAATCGATACCGACCCTTGGCGTAGACATCGTCCCTACAAACCGCGCCATTACCGCGCCCGGGGGAAAGGGTGACTTATGCCCACGCGGGTGTCGCCTGACGTCCGGGAGCTTTTAGTTAGACGGATGCGCACGCCGCCGCCGCCGCCGCCGCATGTAAATCCGCTTGAGCGACGGCTTTATGGAGATGTGACAGGTGCTGCGCTGATGATGCTAAACATGTCAGCCGAGCACCTTTGGACGCTCGCATTCATATTCAGCGGAAAGACGCTATAAGGACGCGCTGACAGACGGCCATTATGTCTCCGCCGCGGCGACACGATGCGAGATGGGGTTGTCGTCGGTCGGCCTGTCAGTCAAACGCGTGGCACTCTATAGAGACAACGGTATGAGGCAGGAAGATGCCGAACAACAACCACAACAACAATGGCGTTTGTGACCGCAACGACTGCAGAGTTCTCGAGGCGACCAACTGTTAAAGAGACGGACACGTTGAGCAAAATCAACTCTAAAGATCGTTTAATCTCGTTACAAAAGGGTTTACGTGTCATTAGTTGACTCAAAGTTGTATTTTGATGTATTTTTTAGTTTGTCTCGAATGGTAAAGCAGCAACAAGTGCTCTGAAAATTCCTGTTTTCGCCTACCCCCTATCCCCACCCACTTCTCTGTTCTTAGTTCCAAATGTGTGAAAAAAGTACTCCAATACATGTAGGGAAATGAAATGTCACATACAAAATGTGTAAGTGAAAAGTGCTGCTTGTTTGTTCAGTTTATTTGTTTGTAAAAAAAAAAAAAAAATCATTAAAAAAATAATAATACATTGAAAAAAAAAGGAGGAAAAAAAAGAAAACTGCTGCTTTTTGCAGTGAATCGTCATCACAAAGAGGCGGGGCTTATCACGTCTAAAGTTTAGAGCAGGAAGTCAATTAAACTGTTTCTGGTTTAGTCCTTGCTCAGACCTGGTTTAGTCCTTGCTCAGACCTGGTTTAGTCCTTGCTCAGACCTGGTTTAGTCCTTGCTCAGACCTGGTTCAGTCCTTGCTCAGACCTGGTTCAGTCCTTGCTCAGACCTGGTTCAGTCCTTGCTCAGACCTGGTTCAGTCCTTGCTCAGACCTGGTTCAGTCCTTGCTCAGACCTGGTTCAGTCCTTGCTCAGACCTGGTTCAGTCCTTGCTCAGACCTGGTTCAGTCCTTGCTCAGACCTGGTTCAGTCCTTGCTCAGACCTGGTTCAGTCCTTGCTCAGACCTGGTTCAGTCCTTGCTCAGACCCGGTTCAGTCCTTGCTCAGACCTGGTTCAGTCCTTGCTCAGACCTGGTTTAGTCCTTGCTCAGACCTGGTTCAGTCCTTGCTCAGACCTGGTTCAGTCCTTGCTCAGACCTGGTTTAGTCCTTGCTCAGACCTGGTTCAGTCCTTGCTCAGACCTGGTTCAGTCCTTGCTCAGACCTAGTTCAGTCCTTGCTCAGACCTGGTTCAGTCCTTGCTCAGACCTGGTTCAGTCCTTGCTCAGACCTGGTTCAGTCCTTGCTCAGACCTGGTTTAGTCCTTGCTCAGACCTGGTTCAGTCCTTGCTCAGACCTGGTTCAGTCCTTGCTCAGACCTAGTTCAGTCCTTGCTCAGACCTGGTTCAGTCCTTGCTCAGACATGGTTCAGTCCTTGCTCAGACCTGGTTCAGTCCTTGCTCAGACCTGGTTCAGTCCTTGCTCAGACCTGGTTCAGGCCTTGCTCAGACCTGGTTCAGTCCTTGCTCAGACCTGGTTCAGTCCTTGCTCAGACCTGGTTTAGTCCTTGCTCAGACCTGGTTCAGTCCTTGCTCAGACCTGGTTCAGTCCTTGCTCAGACCTGGTTCAGTCCTTGCTCAGACCTGGTTTAGTCCTTGCTCAGACCTGGTTCAGTCCTTGCTCAGACCTGGTTCAGTCCTTGCTCAGACCTGGTTCAGTCCTTGCTCAGACCTGGTTCAGTCCTTGCTCAGACCTGGTTCAGTCCTTGCTCAGACCTGGTTCAGTCCTTGCTCAGACCTGGTTCAGTCCTTGCTCAGACCTGGTTCAGTCCTTGCTCAGACCTGGTTCAGTCCTTGCTCAGACCTGGTTCAGTCCTTGCTCAGACCTGGTTCAGTCCTTGCTCAGACCTGGTTCAGTCCTTGCTCAGACCTGGTTCAGTCCTTGCTCAGACCTGGTTTATCACACAAACAGTGGTTCTTGAGCCTTTATGAGTCGCAGCAGACGAGAGCGGGAACGTGGAGTTGTGAAATTAAACAGCCGTCTCCTCCATGGAGTTTGGCAGCTGTCGACAGGAGCCGCCACGTTTTATTTTGGCTGAAACGGTTCGGTGCCGTGTTCGGTGGCGTGTTCGCTGCTCCGATTTAGACGCTGCTCTGGGGCACGACGTGTCACCATCACAGAACGTGTCTCTTTCTCGCCAGAGTTAATTTGCCAAATCGGATGAAACTGTTGAAGGCTGTTGAAGGCATACAGTTTACTCCAACTCAAAAGGACAATGTTGGATTATTTTGGTGCAATAAAATAGAATTATTTTCCTTCTTGAGCAAATCCCCTCGACTATTGTAGTGCATATGTTCAGAAGATGGTCCGGCAAACATCAAAACTTTGTGACACATTTTCTTTTTTGGACAGTTCTTAGCGAAATATCTAATAATCATGGGAAAACTAGCAAGAATCTGATCACCACCAATATTAGTTAAATCCTTTTTCCCTTCAGCCGACGTGGACTGATGAGGTCTTCCTCTTCCTCCTCGCACATTGAGCGTACATCTCCCCACACCACGTCTCCTTCCTCTTAGCTCTCCTTCCTCTTAGCTCTCCTCTTCCTCGCAGCTCTACTTCCTCTTCCTCTCCATCTTAGCTCTCCTTCCTCTTAGCTCTCCTCTTCCTCGCAGCTCTACTTCCTCTTCCTCTCCATCTTAGCTCTCCTTCCTCTTAGCTCTCCTCTTCCTCCCAGCTCTACTTCCTCTTCCTCTCCATCTTAGCTCTCCTTCCTCTTAGCTCGCCTTCCTCTTAGCTCTCCTCTTCCTCGCAGCTCTACTTCGTCTTCCTCTCCATCTTAGCTCTCCTTCCTCTTAGCTCTCCTCTTCCTCGCAGCTCTACTTCCTCTTCCTCTCCATCTTAGCTTTCCTTCCTCTTAGCTCTCCTTCCTCTTAGCTCTTCCTCGCAGCTCTACTTCCTCTCCCTCGCACTTCTCCTTCTTCTTCCTCGCAGCTCTCCTTCCTCTTCCTCGCAGCTCTCCTTCCTCTTTCTCGCAGCTCTCCTTCCTCTTCCTCGCAGCACTCCTTCCTCCTCCTCACAGCTCTCCTTCCTTGCAGCTCTCCTTCTTCTTCCTCTTCCTCGCAGCTCTCCTTCCTCTTCCTCACAGCTCTCCTTCCTTGCAGCTCTCCTTCCTCTTCGTCGCAGCTCTCCTTCCTCTTCCTCACAGCGCTCCTTCCCCTTCCTCTTCCTCGCAGCTCTCCTTCCTCTTCCTCGCAGCTCTCCTTCTTCTTCCTCTTCCTCGCAGCTCTCCTTCTTCTTCCTCTTCCTCGCAGCTCTCCTTCCTCTTCCTCGCAGCTCTCCTTCTTCCTCTTCCTCGCAGCTCTCCTTCTTCCTCTTCCTCGCAGCTCTCCTTCCTCTTCCTCGCAGCTCTCCTTCCTCTTCCTCGCAGCTCTCCTTCCTCTTCCTCGCAGCTCTCCTTCTTCCTCTTCCTCGCAGCTCTCCTTCCTCTTCCTCGCAGCTCTCCTTCCTCTTCCTCGCAGCTCTCCTTCTTCCTCTTCCTCGCAGCTCTCCTTCCTCTTCCTCGCAGCTCTCCTTCTTCCTCTTCCTCGCAGCTCTCCTTCCTCTTCCTCGCAGCTCTGCTGCCTCTGGCCTTCTCAAACTGACTCAAAGTCTCTAGATGTTGTTGTTGGTTCGGATTGGTTTCCGCGGTTTCACGACTTGTCCGAATGCCCAGGCCGCGTTTGGCAGCTGCAAACGTCCCTCCACATTCCAGACTCCAGGCCAGTCCAACCCAAAGTCTTTCCAACTCAAACAGCTCAATAATATCTCCATGGAAACAGAGGAGGAGAAATCACTATTCTGCAAACTAACAATGAGGTTGTGGCTTCTGAAGGGCCAGTGTCAGAGAGCTCGTCCACAGTTGTTCTAAGCTGTTTTAAGAATGTTTTCAATCAATAGTGACACAGTGCTGCCCAGTGGTGGAGTGGTTAAAGCGTAGTACACGTATGCCAGGCTCCATGTGCAGCTGGTCGCAGGGTTGTGAGTTTGATTCCTGACTATTTACTGCATGTCCTCCCTTCTCTCTCACCCCCCATTTCATTCTCATTTGTCCAAAAATCCATTAAAAAAATAAGAAAAAGAAAAGGATTCAAAGATTGTCATCTGGACAATGTTTTAAAAATGAAGACTTCCATCCGTAAGTCATTTTCCATCTGAAGGAGTTTGTCTGAGAAGCTCGAGCAGAAATGTCCCCGCCCTCAGGGTCAGGTTCAGGCTTAATTCTGTCAACTGTAAACAAAGGTTTAGACAGTGAAGACGTTTTGCCACTCATCCAGAAGCTTCTGCAGGTGAAACGTCTTCTCTCTTTTTGTCCACTTGACAGAATTCCTCTTCTCTTGCTGGTCTGCATTTGTTTACATCTTCGACTTGTTTTGGGACAGTCCAATCATATTGTGATCTGCCTGAATGTTCTGATTATAGATATACTTGCTTTCACGCCAAGGACCAAGGACACTGCTGTAATTTATACCTTAATCCACCATCCAATGTTTAATCTACAATCTCACTTCTTCTATGATGGATCGCTCCTGGAATTACACCCCCCGGTGGTGATTCTATCAGATGCAGGCTCCTCTACAGCACTTTACAGATGTTCTCGAAGGTCAAAGCTCATACCTCAGAATGGAACAATGTTACTTTTCCATTAGTAAACGTATGTGTGCCGTCTTCATCTAAGAAATAACTGAGTGCATGTGAACACTACTGATGTGGCAAAGGGTTTAAGAGGCCTAGGAACGAGTAAGATCGCTTTAAACACCTTCCTCCAACCTATCTGTTTTGAATATGGGGTACTGCACACACACCGTTGACCCAGTGAAGACATTCTCCATCTGAGTAATGGTCAGAATGTTTCCTAATGCAAGAAGCGGCTCTTTCCCTCGTCTGCTCGGTGCCACGTCCACAGAGGCGGCGGCACATTCCCCGCCCTTTGCCCTGCGTTCTGGATTCTCCTTCAGAACGAATCTATCACCGTCTCTCGCGGGAGAAATCCAGCACTCGGGTCTGACCTGTGTTTGGCGGCGTCTTTCTTGCTCCGTCAGATGGAAAAACAAAACGGCGATAAAAGCGTGGCGATAGCTCCCCTATCGTTGAGCCCTTAGTCGAACAGGAATGGCAAACGTACGCTTTTGAAATCGCACATGGTCGCGTTTTCTGACAGACGATTCAAACAAGTGTTCTATCCATTGCTGCATGTCTGGATTACATAACTGTACGTTCATCTGGGGTCGAGTTCACGCGACATAACATCATTCTCCAGGGCCAGTAGTGTAACAGAGATGGAGGGCAGAATTATCGGGTGTAATTTGACTTTTAGTTATCAAAACGCAGGTGTTTGTGTAATATCTCTGTGACTATAGGTTCCCGATGTTCGAGAAACTTTTAATTGAATGGACTTTAGGCTCTTAATATGGAACCTTTGTCGACCAAAGCAAAAAAAGATACGCTTCAAATAGGGATGTCACGATATAACGTTTATTCACGATTATTGAAACTGTGACCGAACAACAGTGAAATCTTTGATTTTCTTTCATTTCCATTGACTAACATGTGACCGGCTTTACAAAATGTAACTTTCTGACAGACAAAATCAAGTTAAATGTTACAAAAACCGCCAGATAAAAAAGTTATTCACATTTATGTCTATTTTCTGGGCGATGAAGTGACCTAAAAATACTTAATTTTGCTCCTAAAATTGTCACAATTATAATTATTTGGCTCTTACGATTATAATGTGACCGAATAATCACAATTATCCAATAACCTAATAATCGTGACATCCTTAGCTTCAACATTTCTAACAGTTGTGTTTCCAACAAGTTCAGGAGGGAGTGATTGACAGGTAGATGAGCCAATCAGGTACACACATATCACAGTGAACTGAAAAACATTGCAGATTTCCGTGGAATCAATGGCTGAAGCACAAAACTCTCTCTTGCTCCGAGACAAAAGAAGTTTGTTCTAAACGATAGATTTAGTTTCACACTGAAATGAACCAGTCTGATTGCACAGTTCTGTTTGAGTTTGGATCAATCAGCAGCGTCGGAAAAAGAGATGTACAAAATAAATTAAAAATCCAGAGCTATATAATTACGGCAAAGTCTCTCTGTCTGGGATTCAAACTTGCCGTTAGAACGTTCCCACAGCGAATTCGAGAAAAGCCACACCTTCTGATTTTAATTGCGCCGCGTTAGACGGATCTTTAGCGGTCGGCGTATTCCGCTTTTCAGCAAAGATTCAATTTCACGTCGAATTAAACTTGGCACAAAACTGCGGGGAAAGAGCGTCCGATCAAACGGCCGCTCCTTTCTCTCCGTCACTGCGAGACAATTGATTTCACACGTTTAAACGATCCCGAAGGCTCGACGCGGAAGGGACAGTCGCCAAACTGCACCGCGGGGGGGAAAAGGGAAGAGGACGGGAATAACAAGGGCATCAAAAACAGCCGAGGAGACGCACTAATGGAGTCCGGAGGGAGGACACGGGGGAAAAAGTTGGGCCCAAAGTTAAGAAAAACGATAAAAAGCTCGAGGTGAGTAACGAATCCAATCATCTATATTGTTATGAATGTTATGTTGGAGTTATGAAAGTTTTGAATGTCAGGTGTGTACTTTATTATTAAAAACTGTCTCAAAAGGGTGGAAGAAGAGATGATTAAGAATACAAACGAAACAAACGGATGCGGAAAAAGAGATATTTCTGCACTTTTGTGGGTTGTTTCATGTCTGAACCTCGACCATAGATTCATATGGGACATTGGCAGTTTTCTCCAAATGCATTTCTCCCACAGAGACATGAAGATCGGCCCTTAAAGTGGCTCCTACACCAAACCAAGACAGATCGTATAGAAGGATTTGTCAATGTCTAAATCTAAGGCTGATTTATTAGAATTTCACTCCAAAAAATGAGGCAAATCTTGAGTTTTTACACCAATTTTAAGTTAGATCCAGTTTACTGAAATACTAAGTAAGATATTTTTAATTTAAACCTGGCTCTGTCCATTTTCATCAGATTTACATGTCCAAAATATGCGCCATTTTTTATTTGTTTTTTAGGCTTACATTTTTTTTATTTTTTTGGATGAAAACATGACATGATGAAAAACGTATATATTAATAATAATAAAAAAATAAATAAATAAATAGTTTCTTAGATTTATTCACTTAAACTACACAAGGATTTTCAAATCAATATATCTAAATTAAAGATCTTCTCTTGTTCGTCAGCCGAGTCTCCGCTTAAAGACACGTTTAACCAAAATATCTTTAGTTAATTTAGTTAATATCGCCCACGCCTATTTAGTATTATTTTAGAAGAATAGGATTTTCACCAGGTCTTTAAATAAAGTTAAAAGCCTTAAATTTGACTTGTTCACCCTGTAAGAAATGAAAGGGTGGAGTAAATTCCATTTAAGGTCACGTTTAGCAAAATCTTTCTCCTGTTTGAGGTTTAAGGCAATGTACACAAGACGGTCGCCACGGAAACACCGGCCGTATCTCCAGAAATCTCAAAGAAAGACCTCAATACAAGGAACGTCACGATATCAAACTTTAGCGTTAGGACTATTGTGAGAAAAAACATCACGATTTAACGATTATTCACGATTATTGAGACTGTGTCCAAACAACTGTGAAATCTTCTTTCATTCCCATTGACTAACATGTGACAAAACAAAGTTAAATGTGACAAAAAGCCGGATAAAAACAAGTTATTTACATTTAAGTCTATATTTTGGACAATGGATTGAACTGAAAATACTTTAATTTGCTTCTAAAATTGTCACGATTGTATTTTTCTGGTTCTTACGATTAAATTTTGACCAGAATAACCACGATTATCGATTAACCGAATAACCATAACATTCCTAGGTGCAAGAGAGCAAACGCTGACGCCCTCAGTGGCCGGGACCAAAGACGAAGCAAGAGCGACCACAGACAACACAACGACGTAAGCGAAATCGCCGAGACGGGACTGATGGTCGTTATGTCCCAGTCCGGTTTTAATCCTGGTTCAGCCCGCGGTTAATCCTGATTTAGATGGCGTTCAGTCCGGTTTCTCCAGCACTAGTTAAGTCTTTGTTTCTCAAGGACATGACGCAAACTCAAGGTCGGAGACAAGATCGAACCGACGATTTTGGTGTAGACGGGCGACTGCTCCGCCCAACGAGCCACGAAGTTCATCCGTTCCGTCCATTGTTTTCGTCCCGTTCCGTCCATTGTTTTTTTACGAATTTAATCGCGACCGTTCTGGTTTAGCTCTAGTCCTGGTTTAGCTCTAGTCCTGGTTTAGCTCTAGTCCTGGTTTAGCTCTAGTCCTGGTTTAGCTCTAGTCCTGGTTTAGCTCTAGGGTTTAGCTCTAGTCCTAGTTTAGCTCTAGTCCTGGTTTAGCTCTAGTCCTGGTTTAGCTCTAGTCCTGGTTTAGCTCTAGGGTTTAGCTCTAGTCCTAGTTTAGCTCTAGTCCTGGTTTAGCTCTAGTCCTGGTTTAGCTCTAGGGTTTAGCTCTAGTCCTAGTTTAGCTCTAGTCCTGGTTTAGCTCTAGTCCTGGTTTAGCTCTAGTCCTGGTTTAGCTCTAGTCCTGGTTTAGCTCTAGTCCTGGTTTGGCTCTAGGGTTTAGCTCTAGTCCTGGTTTAGCTCTAGTCCTGGTTTAGCTCTAGGGTTTAGCTCTAGTCCTGGTTTAGCTCTAGTCCTGGTTTAGCTCTAGGGTTCAGCTCTAGTCCTGGTTTAGCTCTAGGGTTTAGCTCTAGGGTTTAGCTCTAGGGTTTAGCTCTAGGGTTCAGCTCTAGTCCTGGTTTAGCTCTAGGGTTTAGCTCTAGGGTTTAGCTCTAGGGTTTAGCTCTAGTCCTGGTTTAGCTCTAGTCCTAGATTAGCTCTAGTCCTGGTTTAGCTCTAGTCCTGGTTTTGCTCTAGGGTTCAGCTCTAGGGTTTAGCTCTAGTCCTGGTTTAGCTCTAGTCCTGGTTTAGCTCTAGTCTTGGCGTTCAAGATTTCACCCGAGGCGGTTTCAGCCATAACCTCCGTCCTGCCTGCGCCGACGCGAGAACCAGCCGAAACCGTTTTCCCGCGGCAGAGTGAACCGCTGTCGGCTATCGACCGCGAAGGGCGGTCGATACCAGGCGGTCGCCGATTTCGCTGGGAGATAAACTGCTTTTATGGCTGTGTAATTTTCCTCTAATAATAACAGCTATAACGGCGTCAGGATGAAAAGAAGCCAGCCGCGCATATTATCCACAAGATTACACTCTGTACTCCCGACGCCATTAGAGATAAAGGCAAATCAATAAGACTGATTTTAAGGGAAGGAAACTTGTAATTTAACTATTGCGTAATTTCAGGACCGTGTAATCTGGTAATGTTGATGTTTTGTGATGATTGAGATTCTTTGTGGCCGAGTCTGTCTGTGTGCACGTTCTCCCTGTACTGGTGTTTCCTCTTGCTGCGTTATGTAATCCTCCAGTTGGACATTGAGCTTCTGCCCCAGATCTTGCACAAAGGTAAAACCACAAAGAAAAAACGCACAAAGGACATTTAATCATCTGCGTGAAGGTTTATAGTGACCAAAACGTCCCTCATAAAACACGCCTGGAGTAGCATTTAGCTTCATTCACACTAGTTCGATGCTGAATCCTGTTTAGAAGGTGGTTAGTTCTCTCCCCTCCGAGTGTCAAAAACACTCATTTTGTGACGTTTTCTCGATCCGTGACGCTGAGAATCGTCTGTTTTTAACTCCATAAATCATCTCCAGACTCGTTCTGTGACGTTCTCCCGTCCAATCACGATCACTACAACTGTGTGCCGAGACCAGGAAGTGAGAGGCCTGAAACATGCAGTGTGTAATTCCCTTTGCAGCCAGCAGATGGCAGCAAAACTCAGTTAGTCCTGAGGGAAACAGCAGAGAGCGGCAGCACAAAAGCGATATTATATAGACGAAATCGATGTTGTTTTTCCTGGTGTGCAGCGATACGCCATAACGCCGTGTCCATTCTAAACTGTAATTCCTCATCATTTCACAGTAAGTTCTCACACGTTTTACTTTTAACAGCCAAAGCGTTGCATTTTCCCGTCGAAAACAGTTAAAGGTGTCAGAGTTAACAGCAGACCTCCTCCAAGCGCGCAGGTAGCTGCTTGTACGCTCACATAGTATCACATGTGAGTTCTGGAGTGAGACTTTCTGATTTTCCGCACCTTTCTCTGTGAAGTTTCGCACGACGAGCTCAAAGCTAAAGCGTGCCCGCGCTGGAGTGCCCGCAGGTCGATGCTGGAACGGAAGGGATTGTTGCTTTTGACGCCTTTGGATTTAAAACGGTTTTGGTGGAAAGGTGTGAGGAGGAGAACAGTGTGAGTCTGTGTCCCACATCAGACTGTGATTCACGTTATTGTGTCTTCAACATGAAAATAACATGTTCTGTTCAACGTTCCATATAATTAGAAAAAAAAGAGCTGCTATGTGAAAATGAACTGTAAAATGCAGGATGTTCAGCCTCATCTTCAGAAATCTTGAAATAACTAAACAGAAACTGGAGTAAATAATACACACACAAATAACAGACAACAACCCGAGTTTTTAAAACATTCTACACTGTTGTTGTGTCGTTTGGCAAGACCAGGAGAGTCCAAACAGTGGTTGGACGCCCCTGGGTCAAATACGGCTCCTGGGCCAAATACGGCTCCTGGGCCAAATACTGCTCCTGGGCCAAATACGGCTCCTGGGCCAAATACGGCTCCTGGGCCAAATACTGCTCCTGGGCCAAATACGGCTCCTGGGCCAAATACGGCCATTGGGCCAAATACGGCCCTCTGGCTCAATTACCAAATGTTGTCATTATTACTGTAAAATTGGAGAAATCCTGTGATTGTAGCGTTAAACTAAATAAGACATTTTGATGTGATTCAGACCTAAAAAGAATGAAGCATGCAGTTATATGAACACTATTCATAAATCCATAAATCATGTCCAGAACGAGACTAATGCTGATTTACGCAAAATAAGTCAGAAATACATTGAAACAAGAGTAAAAAAAGATGTACAAATCACTAAATTAATCAAGAATAGTCAAATGAATAAGTCTGAATTCAAGTCGATTTAAATGAAGATATACATTATCGTCTTGATTTTTTTTTTGCAATAGGAATTCTACTGTAATCGGAAAATTTAAATAACACCATGTTGTGCAGACCCTGTTATACTTTGTGTAAAAGCGTTTGCGCTGGTCCTGAAACGTGTCCCCTGGTGGCGCCGTCACACAGATTGCCTTGGACAGAGTTGTGGAGCTGATGGGAGGGGGTGTACTGGCTGGTGGCGCCAGTGCATTCTAATCACAGAGGCTGGGTACGGCTGCGGTCCGTCCCACCCCCCAAAGACCCCCCGAGCGTTACACGGCATTAGCAAACGCCGGCGCCAAACCATCCCGGGCCCAGATCAAAGATAACCCCGCCAAATGGCATCACGCTCCAGCCCGCCGTGGTCTCAATATGCCTCACCCTGCTCCACTGACCATGCCAATCAGAGCTAACTATGCTAATCAGGGCTAACTATGCTAATCAGAGCTAATCAGAGCTAATCAGAGCTAACCAGACTAACAGGGAGAAGTTTGTGGTTCTGCCTTTCTGCCTCTACTACTAGGACTTTGATCCCGTTTTGTGCGGTTTGTGTGGAACGTGTGGGTTTGTTAGGATTTTAACACAATCGGAAAATAAATAAATGTTTCTACACACGGGGGCATGAGTTTTGTGCACACGGGCTTCAGACAAATCAGGACCGTTGTCACAGCATTTACACATATTACGCATTGTTGTTCTCGATCTTTAAGTTTTAGCACGTAAAATGATGTGTATTGAAAACCACACATTCGTTTCTATTCGTCGTGTGGCTGGGAAAACCAAGTGTAAGTCGCACCAGCCAAAAAATGGGTAATAGAGAAGTAAAAAACATATGTAAGTCGCACTGAAGTATAAGTTGCATTTTTGGGGGAAATGTATTCGATAAAATTCAAAACCAAGAACAGACACTTCATCTTGAAAAGCAGTTTAAAATAATAACAGATGAGAGAACATGGTGAATAGGTGTACGTATGCTAACGCTAACACCTTCAGCTACATGAGGCACAGACAGAACTGTGGTAAGTGTCTGGTATGTTAACGTAACATATGAACAGTTATTCAGATAACTATAGCATAAAGAACATGCTAACAAGTTTACCAAAGCATCAGTTTTACCCCAAATCACTAAATCCATTGAATTCTTCTTCCTCTGTGTCACTTCTAAACAACTCCACAAACTCCAGAGGAAGAGGAAGTGCAGATTCTTCTTCTGCGTCGCTTAGAGCCTTGAGCGCCCTCTTGTGGTTGCCAGTGTGAAAATAATCAACATATGAAATGCAGTGGGAAAATAACAGATAATATCACATATAAGTCGCTCTGGAGTATAAGTCGCACCCCTGTCAAAACTATGAAAAAAGGTAAATACGGTATTTTCTGAGGCTCAAAGGAAGAAGACCTCGTAAACAATATGAAAGAAACAAGTGTGAACAAAGCTAAATGCACTGTGGAGTTTAAGGTTATGTTTTAAAAGGTAAAAAGTCCTCAAAATGGCACCCAAAACCAGAAGTGACTGAAACACATGAATACATTATACATCGCTTTATTGATTCACCCCCAGAGCTCGTAAGCCACTGGCCACAGCTGCCCTGGGGCGAACTGACATATAGCTAGAGATATGTGGCTGCCATTCTGCAACCACCAATACTGACTTACCTACTAATAATCTTAAATTACATCTGATTTAAGATCCGTCAAAGTCCAGCAGCAGCAGCAAACTATTCAACATATTACAGATAAATATGCGTTCAAATACTTAAAACATAAACATGATAAAATAACTTAATGTGAAGCTACAAAAACAGATAAACCGTTGCGCCCGTGTGTATGTACGGTATATTTAGCCCTTTATCGCGGCCGCACAGGATGATCCCATACCAAACAATGGCTCTTTTTAAACACTGCCGATTGGGTCGCACTCGCCGCCTCCGCTCGCCGCCCCGCAGAGTTTAAGAGACAAATCGAGGCCACTCCACTCCCACACCTGCACCGCGGAGAGCAGCCGGCACGGAACCAGGAAGAGTGCAGTAAAAATAGCCATAATCCCCCATTAAAGCGGCGGCGACGGCGGCGACTCTTTGCGGTCCAAATGCAACACGGACGAAACGGAAACTCAACTTTCCTTGAAACGCACAGGAAGGCGGCGCTCACGGGCTGTTGAACTGTTGATAGTAAAAGTATTTTGACAGCTACGACGGGCTGGCGTTCGGAGTGAAGTGTACACAGATGGTCGTACAGGAAGTGTACTTGAATAAACGGCAAAAGGAAAAGTAAGAGAGACGGGATTTATATTTAGGATCCAAACTGACACTGGTGTTTCATGGCCGGATGTATATAATATTATTGATGGTTCAGAATCAAGAGAAACCCATCAGTATCGAGTTAGGATGTCGAGATGATCGGTTTAGTCGATTATCGTGATTATTCGGGTCACAGTCTAATCGAAAGAACCGAAAAATAATAGCGTATTTTCCGGCGTATAAGTTGCACCAGCCAAAAAATGCATAATAGAAAAAAAGAAAAACATATATAAGTCGCACTGAAGTATGAAATGCAGTTGAAAATAACAAATAATATCACATTCAAGTCGCTCTGGAGTATATAAGGATGCACCTCGGTCAAAACTATAAAAAGTTGCGAGTTATAGTCCGGAAAATACGGTACTTGTGACCGTTTTAGTCGATTATGGTGATTATTCGGGTCACAGTATAATCGAAAGAACCATAAAGTAATACTCGTGACCATTTTAGAAGCACATGTAAGTATTTTATGTTCATTATGAAGCCCAAAAAACAGAACTAAATGTAAAGTCCTTTTTTTTTTTTTTTTATGCTGGTGATTTTTGTCACGTTTAACTTCGCTTTCATAAAGTCAACCACAAACCTGAGGAACAGTGACATGTTAGCAAAAAAGGAATGAACGAAAGTTAAAGATTTAAAGGTGTCGTTAATCGTGAATAATCAATAATATTTTTCTCACAATAACCGTAACACTAAAATTTGATATTGTGACATATCGTGAATATTACAAACAGGAAGTGACATTAAAAAACAAAAGAATGTGCTCTTCTGTGATCAATATATTATCATTTAGTTCAACGACCTGTAGCGGGCACTTTAAACTTTTATCAAAGCAGTGGGAGGGGCTTGATCACAGCAGTGGGAGGGGCACTATCACAGCTGTGGGAGGGGCACGATCACATCAGTGGGAGGGGCACGATCACATCAGTGGGAGGGGCACGATCATATGAGTGGGAGGGGCACGGTCACAGCAGTGGGAGGGGCACGATCACAGCAGTGGGAGGGGCACGATCACATCAGTGGGAGGGGCACGATCACATCAGTGGGAGGGGCATGGTCACAGCAGTGGGAGGGGCACGATCACATCAGTGGGAGGGGCACGATCACATCAGTGGGAGGGGCATGGTCACAGCAGTGGGAGGGGCACGATCACATGAGTGGGAGGGGCACAGTCACAGCAGTGGGAGGGGCACGATCACAGCAGTGGGAGGGGCACGATCACATCAGTGGGAGGGGCACGATCACATCAGTGGGAGGGGCATGGTCACAGCAGTGGGAGGGGCACGATCACATGAGTGGGAGGGGCACAGTCACAGCAGTGGGAGGGGCACGATCACAGCAGTGGGAGGGGCACGATCACATCAGTGGGAGGGGCACGATCACATCAGTGGGAGGGGCACGGTCACAGCAGTGGGAGGGGCACGATCACATGAGTGGGAGGGGCACAGTCACAGCAGTGGGAGGGGCACGATCACAGCAGTGGGAGGGGCACGATCACATCAGTGGGAGGGGCACGATCACATCAGTGGGAGGGGCATGGTCACAGCAGTGGGAGGGGCACGATCACATGAGTGGGAGGGGCACAGTCACAGCAGTGGGAGGGGCACGATCACAGCAGTGGGAGGGGCACGATCACATCAGTGGGAGGGGCACGGTCACATCAGTGGGAGGGGCACGGTCACAGCAGTGGGAGGGGCACGATCACAGCAGTGGGAGGGGCACGATCACAGCAATGGGAGGGGCACGATCACATGAGTGGGAGGGGCACGGTCACAGCAGTGGGAGGGGCACGATCACATGAGTGGGAGGGGCACAGTCACAGCAGTGGGAGGGGCACGATCACAGCAGTGGGAGGGGCACGATCACAGCAATGGGAGGGGCACGATCACATGAGTGGGAGGGGTACGGTCACAGCAGTGGGAGGGGCACGATCACAGCAGTGGGAGGAGCTTTTTTGAAGTGGTGTAAGTCATCGGGCGCTGCCATTAGCTCCAACTGCTATTTGAATGTACAGTTCAGTTTTATCTGTTTGTAGTTTTAACGCGGCTTTTATTGGTCCATAAATAATTAAACTAGATTTGCTGCACGCATCTGTCTCATTCCAGTTTCAGACGGCCGTGTAAGTTTCCCCAAAAACGCTTTAAACACGAGGCCCAATACATATTTACATCGAGAAGGAAGAATCTCTCCAAACCGTCCTAAACGTCCTATGCATTATTCTGTTTTAGTTCATCCCAAAATCCACAGCTTCAGTTGGTTCCGTCCGTCACTCCAAACCCAAACCTGTCAAATGTATTCGAGAACACGGGACGGTGTGTTTGAGGGACCCCTAGTGGACCCCTCCTGTCCCCCCCAGTGGACCCCTCTTGTCCCCCTCTCTCTCTCTCTTCATGAGGCCGTGCTAATTGGGCTAATTGATCCTGGACCGAGTCGAGTGCCAGTGGACGGCTTCATGTATTAAGAGCCACTTCTTTTAAAAAGCCGCTCGCTCGCTTCAGCACGAATCGCAGCGAGGGGAACTGGGCAAGGGTTGAATTTAGACGTGAACTACTGCGTTACAGTGGCGTGCGGTCTGAAAGTTACGAAATATATCTAAAAAATAAGCCAGTTTTGCCCTGCCTTCTGAAGCTTGGCTAAAAGTCCTCCCTACTGGACAGCGAGTGTAACTGCAGGAAGCTAGCTTTTCGGCCGCAAACTCGAGCCCTCCCACGGTCATGCGCTTTTACAACCTGAGCGGACAGCAGCTTGTTTCTGACGTTTGCGCACGTGTACTTAGAACAGACTCAAACTGCGCAGAAATTGACTTTAAAACTAGCTCTAGAGACAAGAGTTTGTTTGTAGCCAAGTCATTTGTCCATTCAGCACGACATGAGCATGGAAGTTCAGCTCAGTAGATTAAAGCGCCCCCTACAGGTCAGACGACTCCTTGAACTAAAATGCAGTTTAGATAAATATAGTTTGAATTTAGCTAAAAAATTACAGAACAGCTAATTATTTCATTATTTATCCTGTTTGTAATAGATGACATCACACTAGGATATTACCCAGCAAACACTGGGCCAAAACTCATCTAATGTCACCATTTATTTTGGGAGCGACTTTTTTTAGTTGAATTAATGTTTAGAGAGTCAAACAAGTTGTTTCTTTGTGTAAATGTTGCTTAAACTTTGACTGGAATGAGTTGTGATGTCACTTCCTGTCATTTTTCTACAGATTTTTCAAAATTTTCTCCACAAATACCTGCTCGATCGGTGTAAAACTATAATCTATATGTACAACAGGTACAAATACGTCAAATAGAGAGAGTTCACTTCAAAATCCACATAAAACAAGGCATCTATTTACAACTTAGACATCATAATGAGGGGATTTCGACGATACAGATTCTTTTTTGTATATATATATTTTCTCTTTAGCCCCCCGTGCTGCCCCCTCTCTGCTCCACACTGGGGGATTCGTGTTAAAAGCATCGTTTTGGCGGCCGCTGTGCCAGTCTCTCTCTAATGCAGGTCTAAGCAGACATGAGTCAGAGCCCAAGGCCGGCGAGAGAGGGCGCGGTGAACGGGCGAAGCTGCCACCAATGTCACTTTTACATCCAAACAGATCAATGCGGCTCGTGAGGTTTGCTGCCGGACGAGAAACCGCCGAGTTCTGCAGCCGCTCAGGCCTTCAAACGGCAAAGTCCGGAAAAACAATCAAATATAAAAATATACAATCGGGTTTCAGAAAACGTTGGCCTCCTGTTTTCTCTCCCACAATATTGCAGCTGTTGCGTTTGTGAAATCTAAACATTGAAATTAAGTATTTATCTACAAATTGCATGTTTTTAGGATGAACATCGTTGGATTTGCTGTTATGAATGCATCTGCGTCATTCTATTTGCCTTTATGGACTGGCAATGCTGTGACCTTCTATTTTCTCGTAGCAGGAAGTCCCAAAACATGAATGAATTTGCTTTTAGATCTGCTTTTGTATTTGTATTAAGTATTAAGTATTAAGTATTTGGCATTTTTTAAGATAGAATAATGTCTATGTTTGGAAACAGAAGCGTATTTAGGCCGAGGGAATGGACAAGGACCAAATATCTAAATGAGGCCCTTGCTATGAGCTTGTTGTGAAGACCGTTTGACCACAGAATGAGTCCAGTGATGGTTTATGACTCGGATTAATGAAACAAGCGTGAATGAAGAAAAATGACACGTTTTGGATGATGGAACGACATCATAACAACTCAATAAAAAACTCAAATTTGCACAGTATTTGTTAATTTCATAGACAGTTAGAGGGTTTTTGTTGAATATTTTCCCTTTGAAATATCACAACTGCTCTCTGCTAATCCCGTTTTCAAGGCAAATCGATAATTCTGTATTAAAGGGGATTGAAATACAGAAAAAACAAGTCATTCTCCTTTTTAAAAATACCTCAAATGTGTGAGTTATGCACATGTTTTCTATTAGAGAACAGTGTTTGCTTCACCAAGGCCGCGGACGAGGAGGAGATCTGAACTCCTCACCGTGTACGGCAGGAGACCAGGGTTTAAAGGCGTTTGGTTTGAGAGAAGAGATGAACGCCGCGGGCTCAGGAGCTCGCACCGCCTCAGGCCTGGAGCCACAGACATCGCTCTGCTCAGCTCTCCAGCCTCTGCCTCTCTTCTACTCTCCATCTTCTGCTTTCTGTCTTTGATCTTCTCGTTTGTACCTTCTCCTCTCTCTGCTACCTTCTCCTTCCACTCTTGTACCTTTTACTTTCTCCTTCTCCTCTCTTTTGTACCTTCTCCTCTCTCTCCTCCACCTTCTCCTTTCTCTCCTCCACCTTCTCCTTTCTCTCCTCTAGCTTCTCCCTCTCTCCTCCACTTCCTCCCTCTCTTCTACCTTCACCTTTATCTCCTCCACCTTCTCCCTCTATCCTCTACCATCTCTCCTCCACCTTCACCTTTCTCTCCTCTACTTTCTCCCTCTCTTCTACCTTCACCTTTATCTCCTCCACCTTCTCCCTCTATCCTCTACCATCTCTCCTCCACCTTCACCTTTCTCTCCTTTACTTTCTCCCTCTCTTCTACCTTCACCTTTCACTCCTCTACCTTCTCCTTCTTTCTTCTACCTTCTCCTCTCTGTCCTCCACATTCTCCTTTCTCTCTTCTACCTTCACCTCTCTCTCCTCCACCTTCTCCTTTCTCTCTTCTACCTTCTCCTTTCTCTCATCTACCTTCTCCCTCTCTCCTCCACCATATCCCTCTCTCTTCTACCTTCTCCTTTCTCTCCTTCTCCTCTTTACATTTGAATGAATTTGAATCTTGTGGCCGTGAGGAGGAGTCTCCGCTCACATGTTTAGGACAAACCTCTGACTGAGGACGACAGCTCGTCTCTCTTTACGTGTCCTTGTGTTTGTCTTATGCATATGGGACCTGAACTCCACCCGTCTCCGCCGCCTCTCGAGTGCACGGCGCCGTCTGCATTTACATCATCACAATCCACGTTTCTCTGCGTTTAGGAGTGAAATATGAAGACCTAATCAAGCACTCGGGCGTTAGTGTTTCTGTTATGCTGTACCTCTCTGGGATTATTATTGTTAACACCTGAAGTCCATCGCTCTACGTTTCCAACGAGATGGAGGAAAACCAAACGGAGGATTGAGTTCGATCAACATGCAAAACAAAGTAGATCGATGTTCCCCTCTTATCACGCAGCCTCACGTCATCTTAAAGCATGACTAATCCCAAAGAACCTCAATCTAGCTGCTCGCGACACCTCTGTTTTCCTCGGCGAAATATCGGGGACGAATTCACGGGACGGAACAATTACGCGCAGCTCATCACAGGAAACTCTCATTCACCGTCAGGAGAGAGAAAACCGCCGCCCGGCTTTTAATTCCAGCCTTATTTCCGTGGGCTAAAACGAGGCGAGCGGAGGAAGGGGCAGGTACGCGCGATGAAAACAGTGTCGGAGTGATGGAGCCGGTGCCATTTCGCGCCGCCGAACAGCGCGGCGGTAATAGGCCTCGATGGGAGAGCAAATTGACTGTGTAAAAGCCAATCATTACTACGGCTGGCTTTTCCTTTGTAATGACAACATGTGTCTCTCCACAAGCCATCAGCCAGTAACGCTCAGACGGCACCGGGAAACGGGCCCGGGAGATGAGTGCGGGGCGGTACCGGGGCGAGGGCGGCGGCGGCGGGGGTCGAGGGCCGTTTGTTCTAGCCCTGTTCTTGCCCTGTTCTAGTCTTGTTCTAGTCCCAGTCTAGTCTTCTTCAAGTCTTGTTCTACTCCAGTTCTAGTTCCGTTCTAGTCTTGTTCTAGTCCAGTTCAAGTCCCGTTCTAGGCCAGTTCTAGTCCCGTTCTAGTCTTGTTCTAGTCCAGTTCAAGTCTCGTTCTAGGGCCAGTTCTAGTCCCGTTCTAGTCTCGTTCTAGTCCAGTTCAAGTCCCGTTCTTGTTCCGTTCTAGTCCCATTCTAGTCTCGTTCTAGTCTTGTTCTAGTCCAGTTCAAGTCCCGTTCTAGTCTCGTTCTAGTCTTGTTCTAGTTTTGTTCTAGTCCAGTTCTAGTCCTGTTTCAGTCCCGTTCTAGGCCAGTTCTAGTCCTGCTCTAGTCTCGTTCTAGTCCTGTTCTAATCCTGTTCAGGTCCGATTCATGTCCCGTTCAAGTCCCGTTCTAGTCCGGTTTAAGTTCTGGTCTAGTCTTGTTCTAGTCCTGTACTAGTCCCCTTCTAGTCTTGTTCTGTACCGGGGCGCAGGCGGCGGCGAGGGTCGAGGGGCGAGGGCTGTTATCGTTACGTGTGGTCAGAGGTCGCCTGGTCCAGTTCAGTCCAGATCAGACGGTTCCAGATGGTTTGGATCTGTTTTCTGGCCTTAACTTCGAAATGAAACGTTAATTCTCTGATTGGTTCCGTCTGCACACTTTTACTTGAGTATGTTTGTGTGACAGAAACACGCCACAAGACAGTATTTGACCGATTTTTTAGCGCCGACTTCGGAGCCTCCGCCTCATGTTCTGGGACGTGACGATGAAAGTAAATGACATAAAAGTAAACTGACAACTGGACTAAATTGTGCTGATATCCGTGAAATGTGATTTTTAGCTCTGCAGAAAGGAAATGAACAAGACTTTACTGAAACAAAAGAGCTAAATGTGATTCAGAAATAGTTCTGTTGTTTCTTCTACACCAGACGAGTGCTGAGAGATGATGTAATTACCTCGACACGTTTCGGTCCGATGTGGAAATAAAACTATTCTACTAAAGAAAACATGGCGTATCCTCTATTATCATAGTATAAGTCATCACAGCGGGAGAGCATCTGGTTTAAAACGATTCACTCAACAATAACAAAGTGACAGATGGAATTCTTCACCGACGATTTGGATGAATGAAGAGCACGGCAGCAATTTACGATTATTTCAGTGGTTTTGATTCATTTTTCAATTAGTCGACTGATCAAACGTCGATTTCTCTTTTAAGTTGACACTTTTTAAACACATTATCAACAAAATAACAGTTAAACTACAGCAACTGGAAGCTTCTAGACGGAGAATATTGACCAATTAAGTGTGTTACTGATGAATTTGTTCATTCTTTTTTGACATTTTGGTATTAAAATGGCATTGCATTTGTTATAAAATATGTTTTCATGTGTTTAAGAGTCTGTTTCATCTAACTTACGATTGATTTCATAGTGGAATAGTCACGATTAGTTGATCAATCGTTGCAGGATCAATGTAGGGGATTTGTATACGGAAAGGAAACTGGCACAAAATATTGGACTTTATTGAAACTGGCGGTGGAAGAAGTGTCTCGCCCCCAAAAAAAGACACCTCTGAAATCTGCCAGACGCACATTTCTCCAGATGTTTAGTCCGTTTCAAAGCCTCCAAGTTCCACGGCGCGCTTGATTCCCCCGGGAAGCGGAAAATCGCAGGACGAGATAAGATTTCCACGATAGGGCGAGGAGGAGGCTGCGGCGGCTGAGGCGAACGGCGGAGGAGGGCGGGGACCGGAGCACGGGACGAGATCCATATCGGCGCCTCGTCCAAACAGATTAGCCGCGACAAGCGAGACGGCGGCCGCTGGATGTGGGCGTCGCCTTTTTCTGCATCGACACGCCAACGAGATGTAATGACTAACCGGGAGAGAGGAGCGAGACGGGAGAGACGTTTCAACACGGAAACGAGAGAGCGGCCGGCGAAAGAGGCGATTGAAGCGTGTAAAGAGAGAGACGTGAATGAACCGGGACGAGGAAGTAGCATTTTTGTCAAGTTTGTCAAGTGTTTAACGTGTTGTCCCATCGTCAAAAACATTCCAGTCGTTGTGCGTTGCATCTTCTCTCGCTGACATTAAAGATAGGCCAGCACAGTGTTTCATATTGGACCGTATTGCGAAACTCCTGCCATGGACGCAATACATGGATACCTTTGGACCCTTGGAAAAAGCCCAAGCACAAGGAAATGGATGACACGAACCCGCTCGACGATCAGGGACAGACATGTGGAAAATATGACGTTCAGACTTGACTTGAAGATAGGACACATTTTGACAAACTTTGGGCGAGATGTGGTAACTTTATTTACAGTATGTACAATCATATCGTGCCTTTATTATCATCATTATTTGTACTGCTATTATTGCCTTTCCTCTGGTCATGTTTCTCCTGTTTCTTTTTCTATTTTGTGCATTATTAAATTGGAGACATTTTTAAAAAAGAGTGATTTTCAAACGTGTTGTGATCGTGTCGTCTTGACTACTGTAACGCCCCGTACACTACTGTAATGCTAACCTCTCACGCTAACAGTCAGGTCAAGACTCTGGTAACTGGCACACATCGTAGAGAACACATCGCTTCGGTTCATTTCCCCCGATCATTTTAGAGTTGATTTAAAAACGCTCTTGTTTTGAAGGTACTTCGCGGACCTGCCCCGGGACTGGCGTTGTGCCCTGGGACCTTACTCGTATCCCAGCATGCACTGCCAAAGCGCCGCACGGTTTCACAGACTGAGGATCATTTTTTGAGATTTTTTTACAGGATTGACAAAACTTCGGCGTGGATTTCTGCGACTAAACGGGCCTTAGCGAGTGAAGCGCTGCATTTAACTGAGCTCCAACTGGATTTACGCTTTTATTTAAGTTTTCACGCGGGAATAATTATCAAGATTGTACACTGGCGATTCTATTTGTTTCAAATCAATGAATAAAGCGAGAGAAACGTTGGCAAATGCTTTTCAAAAGGAGTTTTTCAGTTATTATTATCAGGTTTTCACTATTTCATCGAGCTCGTGTACTTTTAATTGTGAATATCAGTAAACGTTATGTGCGGAGGGTTTCAGAATAACCTGTATTTCTCACAAACTTCACTTTTAGACGGTGGAAAGTGACTCAGACGTCCAGATTTGGCCGATTCAGGGCTCAATCTAGTCAATCTGAACTCTTTAAAAAGCACATTTGGACCAGTTTTCAAGAGGTTTTGCCATTCACGGCTTTAAAAGACAAACTCCAGAAGCTGAATTCCAGTCTTCCGTCATGGCGCCCTCAACGCGTAAAGTCCCGCTAAAGCTCTACACTTCTACCACTCCCTCCGCTGCTGCTTCTTCTTCTTCTTCTACTCTTGACATAACGGAATGGTGAAGCGCCTCTGCGAAAGCCTCTGTCTCGCTCGAGCCCAGAGGAAATCTCAAATGCCGGATTAACTTTTCCAATTTGCGCTTTGAAACCGGCGCCATTGTCTCCGTTTAATCGGCGGCTTCTTCTCGAAAACCCAAAAAACACGCCTCGCACTTTACAGACAAAACGGATTCCAAAAAACAAAAGACGCTGGTTATGATTCCTCGGCCGCGGGGGAAGAAGGAGACGCGCAGAACACGTGGATAACTGCGCATTCAAATCTATTAAACACTGCTAATGGACTTTCAGCTTTAGAGATCCCCCGTCGCGGCGGCGCAGATGCATCATGGGACGTTTGGGGCGGCGGTAGAACGCAGAGGCAGACGCTTAGGTCTTAGTGCACCGAAGAGACGCGTTAAAGACCACACTCCTGTTTACGAGTTCCTGAGTTCCTGTTGAAGGCTAAAAGTGTCTGGAAACGGTATTCAAGGGGTTTAAGGCTGTTTGTCCTTTAGTACTGATGTAGACTTCTGTTCTAGTCCTGTACTAGTCCTGTTCTAGTCCTGTTCTAGTCCTGTTCTAGTCCTGTTCTAGTCCTGTTCTAGTCCTGTTCTAGTCCAGTTCTAGTCCAGTTCTACTCCAGTTCTACTCCTGTTCTAATCCTGTTCTAATCCTGTTCTTGTCCAGTTCTAGTCCTGTTCTAGTCCTGTTCTAATCCTGTTCTAGTCCTGTTCTAGTCCTGTTCTAGTCCAGTTCTAGTCCTGCTCTAGTCCAGTTCTAGTCCTGTTCTAGTCCTGTACTAGTCCAGTTCTGTCCTGTTCTAGTCCAGTTCTAGTCCTGTTCTAGTCCTGTTCAAGTCCAGTTCTAGTCCAGTTCTAGTCCTGTTCTAATCCTGTTCTAGTCCTGTTCTAATCCTGTTCTAGTCCTGTTCTAGTCCTGCTCTAGTCCAGTTCTAGTCCTGTACTAGTCCTGTTCTAGTCCTGTTCTAGTCCTGCTCTAGTCCTGTTCTAGTCCTGTACTAGTCCTGTTCTAGTCCTGTTCTAGTCCTGCCCTAGTCCAGTTCTAGTCCAGTTCTAGTCCTGTTCTAGTCCTGTTCTAGTCCTGTTCTAGTCCTGTTCTAGTCCTGTTCTAGTCCTGTACTAGTCCTGTTCTCGTCCTGTTCTAGTCCTGTTCTAGTCCTGCTCTAGTCCAGTTCTAGTCCAGTTCTAGTCCAGTTCTAGTCCTGTACTAGTCCTGTACTAGTCCTGTACTAGTCCTGTACTAGTCCTGTTCTAGTCCTGTTCTAGTCCTGTTTTAGTCTTGTTCTAGTCCTGTACTAGCCCTGTTCTAGTCCTGTTCTAGTCCTGTTCTAGTCCTGTTCTAGTCCCGTTTTGGTCCTGTTCAAATCCCGTTCAAGTCTTGTTCTAGATCTCTTCAAGTCCTCTTCAAGTCCGGTTCTAGTCCAGTTCTAGTCCAGTACTAGTCCTGTTCTCGTTCTGTTCTAGTCCTGTTCTAGTCTTGTTCTAGTCCAGTTCTAGTCCTGTTCTAGTCCTGCTCTAGTCCAGTTCTAGTCCAGTTCTAGTCCAGTTCTAGTCCTGTACTAGTCCCGTTCTAGTCCTGTTCTAGTCCTGTTCTAGTCCAGTTCTAGTCCAGTTCAAATCCTGTACTAGTCCAGTTCTAGTCCAGTTCTAGTCCAGTTCTAGTCCTGTACTAGTCCCGTTCTAGTCCTGTTCTAGTCCTGTTCTAGTCCAGTTCTAGTCCAGTTCTAGTCCTGTACTAGTCCTGTACTAGTCCTGTTCTAGTCCTGTTCTAGTCCTGTTCTAGTCCCGTTTTGGTCCTGTTCAAATCCCGTTCAAGTCTCGTTCTAGTCTTGTTCAAGTCCTGTTCTAGATCTCTTCAAGTCCTCTTCAAGTCCGGTTCTAGTTCAGTTCTAGTCCTCTTCCAGTCCTGTTCTTGTCAAACACACACACACACACACACACACACAAACACACACATACAAACACACACACAAACACACACAAACACACACACAAACACACACATACAAACACACACACAAACACACACACACACACACAAAAACACACACACACACACACGCGCACACGCACACACACGCGCGCGCACACACACACACACACACACACACAGTAAACACGCTGCACTGGATTAAATATGTAAAGCAAATGCAGGAGCTGTTTTCAGATTCCCACTTCTCCATTTACTCTACTCCAGCCTCGACACACAACACAGACGCACAACACAGACGCACAACACAGACGCACAACACAGACGCACAACACAGACGCACAACACAGACGCACAAAGCAGACGCACAACACAGACGCACAACACAGACGCACAAAGCAGACGCACAACACAGACGCACAACACAGACGCACAACGCAGACGCACAACGCAGACGCACAACGCAGACGCACAAAGCAGACGCACAACACAGACGCACAACACAGACGCACAACACAGACGCACAAAGCAGACGCACAACACAGACGCACAAAGCAGACGCACAACACAGACGCACAACACAGACGCACAACACAGACGCACAACACAGACGCACAACACAGACGCACAACACAGACGCACAACACAGACGCACAAAGCAGACGCACAACACAGACGCACAACACAGACGCACAAAGCAGACGCACAACACAGACGCACAACACAGACGCACAAAGCAGACGCACAACACAGACGCACAACACAGACGCACAAAGCAGACGCACAACACAGACGCACAACACAGACGCACAACACAGACGCACAACACAGACGCACAACGCAGACGCACAAAGCAGACGCACAACACAGACGCACAACACAGACGCACAACACAGACGCACAAAGCAGACGCACAACACAGACGCACAACACAGACGCACAAAGCAGACGCACAACACAGACGCACAACACAGACGCACAAAGCAGACGCACAACACAGACGCACAACACAGACGCACAACACAGACGCACAACACAGACGCACAAAGCAGACGCACAACACAGACGCACAACAACCCCAGAGACGCACAACACAGACGCACAACAACCCCAGTGTGTATACTGTGTGTGTACTTTTATGTTTTATTCATGAACACGCTGAGGTTTTATTTATATTTGTTAAAAATGTCGATATTGATTCAAAGTCTCATCATTAAAACACACTAATGAGTTGAAGCGTTAAACTCAAAGCTCAAAATATTTACATCACTCAATCGGTTTTGGGAATCTGCAAAGCTCCTCGACGTTTTTAAAGTTATTGGCGGTTAAACGTGCTCTCGAGAGCCGTCGCTTTGGCATCTCATGTTTTAGAACTTTAATATCACGTCGTCTCGTTAAGAACGCTCCATCTACTGGCAGCACGGTGAACTACCATGGGGAAGTAAACAAAAGCTAGCTCGTCCCGACTATGGATTGATGATTTATTCACTTTAAAACGGCGCAGAAAAGCTCAGAGCTCGAACATTGACGTCACAAAACTCAAACATTTGAACTTGATGACGGAACAACGCTGCAGAGATGATCAAATGAATCCATAATCATGAATATTCAAATTAAAATATAATCGTAAGAGCTAAACATATGTAATCCAGACAACTGTAGAAGCAAAGACATATTTTTATTCCATTTATTGTCCAAAAAAGAAACAGAAATGTAAATAACTTTTTTATCCGGCTGTTATTTCTCACATTGACTGTATTTTGTCATCAGAAAGTGCAGTTTTAAAAAGCTGGTCACACTTTAAGGACAGAAAATGAAGGATTCCACCGTCGTTTGCTCTGGTCCCTGTAATCGCCACAAATCATTGAATCGTGGTGTGTGTTTTTTCTCACGTTAATCCCAAAACTAGAACGTGATATTGTGACTTATGCACTTAGAACGTGGCGTGTGCGTTAAAAGTGTGTGTCACTGTTGTAAAAAGCCTGAATAATTCACCGTTTCAGACGCGGTTGAGCCTTTCTCGTGTTTTATATAAACGTCTCTTTATTTAACCAGGAGAGTCTCACTGAGATTAAAAAGCACGAGGTATAGCAAAGTTACAACAAACCACATCAAAACCACTCGACATTTGCACATTATTCACGCGTTTCCAATCTATTCAACTGGGTTTTTAAGGCTTTTACGGACAAGAACTCCAAATAGTTTTTCTGCAAATATTAAACTTTCAGACGGCGGAATCAACTTTCAGACGGTCGTAAATTGTCTGCAGATATTCAGAATTTCACTCGAAACGTCAAAAAGCACATCCTGGATAATCATCAACACTGCCAGCATCAGCCATTTAGAACTGTGTAAACTCATTTGGTCTTTTTTAGAACTCCTCTCAGGCCTTTACGCTGTGTTTTATGTCAACATGTATATGTGACGTGTTGTAAAAGTAAAGAAACTAGTACTTTTTATCATGTTGTATTCACCTGCTGCAGAGGGAAAGTGGCAAATACTCTTTACGTTTTGCAGATGAACGCTTTTGTATACGGTCCCTGACAAATAAAGACTAAACTAAACTAAATAAATACTAAACTAAATAAAGACTAAACAAAACTAAATAAAGACTTAACTAAACTAAATAAAGACTAAACTAAAGACTAAACCAAACTAAATAAAGACTAAACTAAATAAAGACTAAATTAAACAAATTAAAGACTAAACTAAATAAAGACTAAACAAAACTAAATAAAGACTTAACTAAACTAAATAAAGACTAAACTAAAGACTAAACCAAACTAAATAAAGACTAAACTAAATAAAGACTAAATTAAACGAATTAAAGACTAAACTAAATAAAGACTAAACTAAACAAATTAAAGACTAAACTAAACTAAATAAAGACTAAACTAAAAAAAGACTGAACTAAACTAAATAAAGACTAAACTAAACTAAATAAAGACTAAACTAAATAAAGACTAAACTAAACAAATTAAAGACTAAACTAAACTAAATAACGACTAAACTAAAAAAAGACTGAACTAAACTAAATAAAGACTAAACTAAAAAAGACTGAACTAAACTAAATAAAGACTAAACTAAACTAAATAAAGACTAAACTAAAAAAAAGACTGAACTAAACTAAATAAAGACTAAACTAAACTAAATAAAGACTAAACTAAACTAAATAAAGACTAAACTAAACTAAATAAAGACTAAACTAAACTAAATAAAGACTCAACTACATAAAGACTAAACTAAACTAAATAAAGACTAAACTAAACTGAATAAAGACTAAACAAAATAAAGACTAAACTAAACTAAATAAAGACTAAACTAAATAAAGACTAAACTAAACTGAATAAAGACTAAACTAAATAAAGACTAAACTAAACTAAATAAAGACTAAACTAAACTGAATAAAGACTAAACAAAATAAAGACTAAACTAAACTAAATAAAGACTAAACTAAACTCAGCTGCAGACTTGAACACAGGCATCACAGAATGAGCCTCCCGTTTCTACATAACCTGGACGTATGTGGCGAGAGGGCGGGGCCGCGGGCGAGTCCTTGAGGCCGTGATTTACGGAGCGAGAGGGTGTGTCGGTGACGGGCGGGGCAGGGGCGGCAGGCGGGGGGGGCTCTTTCTCTCAATGTCAGGCCGGCGCTCCATCACATCAGCCTTTCTCCGACCGAACGCGGATCCTCGTAATTACGCCGGCTTTAATTAGAGCCGGAAGACTGATGGCTCCCGAGTCCGGCCGGCGAAACGGCGGACACGTGCGCCGTTTCGCCAGAGACTGACAACCGGGACGGGAGGTCGAGAAGGCGGGGGAAGGAGGAGCTCAAAGTGTGCGGCGAATCACGTCTTTTAACAATCGCGAATCGAGGAAAACGACATTTTAGAGTATTGATCGATAAAAGAAATCATGAAATATCTGCGTCTTGATTTTTTGCAACTGTGAGTGGAATTAAGGAACATTTTAAAGCAGATCTAGTGGAGTAAATCAGGCCAATTCATCTCCAAAACGTTTACAATCACAGCCGGTTATTTGCAGAAGGATTTTGTACGTTTCTTTTTGAGTATCAAGTCGTACGGTTAAGTTTGTCCAAGGTAGGAATCTGGACATTTTTATTTTATGACTCAAGATGTTATTTTGAGTCTCTTTAATTATAAATGAGGCGACTGTCCGTGCTGTTTACCCGAACTGTGATATCTGTGTTTGGACCCGGTTCATATGCACCTCAAAATACGGAAAATGTGCGCTTTTAGTTTAGGTTGTTGTGTTTCTTCCTTTCTCCTTCAAAATGTGTGCGTCAAATTGTGTTGTACATTTGCCTTTATCGTAATTACTTAAGAGTTGTAGAATCTGGCATGTTTTATCCATGTAAAGATCAATGGTGTCACCAAATAGTTCTGTTATATAGAAATCATCACTTTCAAAACACACTTTGTCCATTTGACGAAGGTTTAAAGTGCCTCTGACAGGTTTTTACGATGTTCTAATTTTGACTTTATTTGGTGTGTTTATACCTGTTTTACATATAAATTATAGTTTTACACCGATCGAGCAGGTATTTGTGGAGAAAACGCTGAAAAATGTGTACAAAAATGACAGGAAGTGACATCACAGTGGGGGCCGTTTTCCAGTCAAAGTTTATACAGAATTTACACAAAAGAAACAACTTTTTTGACTCTAAACATTAAATCAACAAAATAAAGTCGCTCTCATATATTTGTATTGGTCAAATAGAAAATAGTGACATTAAATTAGTTTTGGCCCAGTGTTTGATGGGTAATTTCCTAGTGTGATGTCATCGATTACAAACAGGAAGTGACATTATAAACATAAAAAACTTGCTTTTCTGACACATATTTTGTACATTTTTTTAGCAAAATTCAAAATATATTTATCTTAACTGCATTGTCGTTCAGTGAGACGTGCGACCTGCAGAGGGCGCTATAAACACTGAAATAATGGCACACGTACAGTATGTGAGTCAAATGTATATTCTTAAAAACACAACTCCAGGTTTGCTTCTGATTTCAACACGTTCAGAAAACAGCCGGTTGGTTTAGCGCGAGCCTTTCAAACACATCGTCAGCTCACAGTATCCTCACAAACAAACAAACAAACAAACAAACAAACAACAATGCCGTCTTTCTCCGTGCGAGGTGTTTGTGTCGTGGACGGAGGAGCAGTTCCCGCGTACGCCTGGAGTAACCTGAGCACCAGCCTCTCCCGCGGCTCCGCACGCGCACAACAATCATACATTTACACGTTTAATTAGAACGATCTTACACGTTTACTGAGAACGACTTCATTTGAGAACATGTACCACCACAAAATTACAACAGCGAATGTTCTCAGCGGCCCCGCAATCGAAATATGAAGATGATTTTGTGTTGTTGTTGAAATAAACGTACAATCATATTAACTACACCTTTAACTACACCTTAAACAGCCTGAATAAAACATGAACAAAGACTTAACTAATAGTGAACAAACAGTTGATTAAGAATGATTGAGGATTAGAATCTTCTTAATTAAGGGGCAGGCTTAGGATACGAGTTAATTAGTTACTAAGCCTGACTGGTTCTTAATGTTCTTAATAAACTATTTGTTCATTATGAATTAAGTTGTTGTTTATGCTTACTTAAGGATATTAAAAGTGGATATTTGTTTGTAGAAAAATGTCCCTTATAGAAGAATGACTGTAGTTATATTCCAAGATAAGTCTAGATCATCAAGGACTAAACCAGGACTAAACCAGGACTAAACCAGGACCAAACCAGGACTAAACCAGGACTAAACCAGGACCAAACCAGGACTAAACCAGGACTAAACCAGGACCAAACCAGGACTAAACCAGGACTAAACCAGGACTAAACCAGGACTAAACCAGGTCTAGACCAGGACCAAACCAGGACTAAACCAGGACTAAACCAGGACTAAACCAGGACCAAACCAGGACTAAACCAGGACTAAACCAGGACCAAACCAGGACTAAACCAGGACTAAACCAGGACCAAACCAGGACTAAACCAGGACTAAACCAGGACTAAACCAGGACCAAACCAGGACTAAACCAGGACTAAACCAGGACCAAACCAGGACTAAACCAGGACTAAACCAGGACCAAACCAGGACTAAACCAGGACTAAACCAGGACTAAACCAGGACTAAACCAGGACTAAACCAGGTCTAAACCAGGTCTAGACCAGGACTAAACCAGGTCTAAACCAGGTCTAGACCAGGACTAAACTAGGCCTAAACCAGGACTAAACCAGGACTAAACCAGGACTAAACCAGGTCTAAACCAGGACTAAACCAGGACTAAACCAGGCCTAAACCAGGACTAAACCAGGCCTAAACCAGGACTAAACCAGGACTAAACCAGGACTAAACCAGGCCTAAACCAGGCCTAAACCAGGCCTAAACCAGAACTAAACCAGAACTAAACCAGGACTAAACCTGAAGTCTCGTTTATAAAGAATGTAGGTACAAAAATGTTGTTTATGTTACGTTAAGTTTGTGAGCTGGAAATGTCAAAAACGGTCAACAAACTCAAATATGCACAAGGACTAAACCAATCTGAATTGTCTCTACCTAAACCAGGACTAACTTAAGACTCAGACAGGTTCAAACCGCGGTTACAAGGACAAAACTAGGCCTACATCGAGGCCTAAACCAGGACTAAACCAGGACTAAACCAGGACTAAAAACAGCTGCAGTACATCCAGAACGCTGCTGCTCGGGTCCTGACTAGAACCAGGAAGTATGATCACATTAGTCCTGTTCTCAGGTCTCTGCACTGGCTCCCTGTGGCTCAGAGAATAGACTTTAAAGCAGCTCTGCTTGTGTACAAGTCTCTCCATGGCCTAGCACCAAAGTACATCTTGGATATGTTAGTGCCATATGAACCATCTCGGACTCTGAGGACCTCAGGGACCGGCCTCCTACTGGTGCCAGAGTCAGGACTAAACATGGACCGGCCTCCTGCTGGTGCCAGAGTCAGGACTAAACATGGACCGGCCTCCTGCTGGTGCCAGAGTCAGGACTAAACATGGACCGGCCTCCTGCTGGTGCCAGAGTCAGGACTAAACATGGACCGACCTCCTGCTGGTGCCAGAGTCAGGACTAAACATGGACCGGCCTCCTGCTGGTGCCAGAGTCAGGACTAAACATGGACCGACCTCCTGCTGGTGCCAGAGTCAGGACTAAACATGGACCGGCCTCCTGCTGGTGCTCAGAGTCAGGACTAAACATGGACCGGCCTCCTGCTGGTGCCAGAGTCAGGACTAAACATGGACCGGCCTCCTGCTGGTGCCAGAGTCAGGACTAAACATGGACCGACCTCCTGCTGGTGCCAGAGTCAGGACTAAACATGGACCGACCTCCTGCTGGTGCCAGAGTCAGGACTAAACATGGACCGGCCTCCTGCTGGTGCTCAGAGTCAGGACTAAACATGGACCGGCCTCCTGCTGGTGCCAGAGTCAGGACTAAACATGGACCGGCCTCCTGCTGGTGCCAGAGTCAGGACTAAACATGGACCGACCTCCTGCTGGTGCCAGAGTCAGGACTAAACATGGACCGGCCTCCTGCTGGTGCCAGAGTCAGGACTAAACATGGGGAATCTGCGTTTCAGTTTTATGCAGCTAAAATCTGGAACAGTCTTCCTGAAGATGTGAGACAGGCTTCTACTCTGACAATGTTCAAATCTAAGCTAAAAACAGTTTTGTTTAGCTGCGCATATGACTGAAAGGATTTTTTCTTTGCACTCTTCTCTTTTGTTTGTGATTTTATTAGTTTAGACAATCAGTTGGATTGATCATTTTTAATTTAGTTAATTTTATTGTATTTCTGTAATTTCTTTGTGATTTGAATGCATTTTTCCTGCTGTGTGAAGCACTTTGAATTGCCTTGTGTATGAAATGTGCTCTACAAATAATCTTGCCTTGCCTTGCCTAAACCTGGCCTAAACCAGGACTAAACCAGGACTAAACCAGGCCTAAAGTAGGCCTAAACCAGGACTAAACCAGGGTAAACTAATCAGGGTAAAACCACATCTAAACAGAAGGACAAAAAACAAGTCGAGATCAAGGACTAAATCAGGGCCAAGCAGAAACTGAACTAGAACTAACCATGAACCTAAATCCAGAGTCCAGAACCTAATCCCATGTAAACCAGGTTCCACCCAGGTTCCACCCAGGTCGAAAACCAGAACTAAACCTGGTCCAGAACTAAACCTGGTCCAGAACTAAACCTGGTCCAGAACTAAACCTGGTCTAGAACTAAACCTGGTCCAGAACTAAACCTGGTCCAGAACTAAACCTGGTCCAGAACTAAACCTGGTCTAGAACTAAACCTGGTCCAGAACTAAACCTGGTCCAGAACTAAACCCTTTTCATCAATTTACGGGCTAAAGTTATAATCATTTCAGGCCACAAAATAAAACCTTCCACTTAAAGCACTTTGCATCACGCGCTCTTCGTAACGAAGGACACGGCGGCTCCGTCTTAAGAACTCTCAGCGTTTGTTATCGTGGCTGAAAGTCCGGGGCTGAATACATTATGCAAAAGTAAAAGTCTATAATGAATCGTGTACGTTTCCGCCGCTGCGACAGACGGAGACGTTGAACATCTGCAGCGGCGCCGCGTTGCACTCGCCTTCTACTCCTCCACGCGCAGATGGAACGCCAAGTTTAACGAGCGGAAACTTTTACCGCCAAATCTGCAGAAAGTACATCTGGCAACAGCGCCTCCGGGTCAGGGTGCGGGTCGGATCTGTGGAGAGGCGACCCCACTCAAGGTAAATGTTCAAACTCTCAGACACTCGAAAATGTGATTCTAAATGTGATTCCGTCAACTGAACAAATGTTTTTAAAAGAGACGTATTATGTTTTTTTCAAGAACTTAGAATTGAACTATGACATAAGTTGATCATTGTTTAACATTTCGTTCATTGTAAACCGCAATATTGATGTAAAATGGCTTGAAAACAGAGACAGGTCCATTGACTTCCTGTTCAAAATGGCGGAACTGGTAAGCCCCGCCTCTTCGCAGTGACATTTTGCTGTAACAAGCAGCAGATTGTCATTTACATGTTTTTTATTTCTTTTTTTTAGTGACTATGCGACATTTAGAACCTTACATTTGTCGCTCTAAGTCTTAATTTCTTCAAATAATTGCAATTAAATACAGGGAAGTGGGCGGGGATAGGGGGTAAGGGAAAACAGATATTTTAATCGCGCTCCGCTAAAGTAGATCATCATTTCACATTTTGTTCAATGTAAACCGTGATATTGATCTAAAAAGTTTTAATAACAGAAACATCTACATATACTTCCTGTTCAAAATGGCGGAACTGGTAAGCCCCGCCTCTTCGCAGTGACATTTTGCCGTAACAAGCAGCAGATTGTCATTTATACGTTTGTTTTTTTCTCTTTTTCAAGTGACTATGCGACATTTTAGAACCCTACATGTGTCGCTCGGAGTCTTAATTTCTTCAAATAATCTCAACTAAATACAGGGATGTGGGCGGGGATAGGGGGTAGGGGAAAACAGGAATTTGAATAGCTCTCAAGCTTAAGTAAATCATAATTTAACATTTTGTTCATTGTAAACCGCGATATTGATCCAAAAATGTTTAATAACAGAGACAGTTCCATAGACTTCCTGTTCAAAATGGCGGAACTGGTAAGCCCCGCCTCTTCGCAGTGACATTTCGCCGTAACAAGCATTATATTGTCATTTACATGGTTTTTATTATTATTATTTTATTTTATTTTTTAAGTGACTATGTGACATTTTAGATGGAACACGGAGAGAAGTTTAACGAGCGGAAACTTTCCCCGTCAAATCTGCAGAAAGTACATCTGGCAACAGCGCCTGCGGGTCAAGGTGCGGGTCGGATCTGTGGAGAGGCGACCCCACTTACAATGTGTGTCAAGGTATTTGTAAATGTTCCAAAATGTAATTCTGTCAACTGAACACATGTTTTTAAAGGAGACGTATTGTGTGTTTTTTTTCAAGTACTTAAAATTGAACTATGACATAAATAGATCATCGTTTAACATTTCATTGGTCATATTGTCATTATCTCGAGGACGACATTCAGACGCTGTCGCCCAAAAGTCAGGAACGTGCTAAAATTTACCAGTAAAAGTCTCGGTTCAGGGTCAAGTATCACACAAAACGCAAAAGTACTGGAAAATGAACCACAAAAGTGCAGAAATATCACTTTATAGCCTTATTTGTGCGATTTCTGAGACATCTTCCACCTCTATTACTTTTATTATATTACTTTTGGAACATGAAGTAATAACATCTCATTGGAGAAAAGCAATAGAAAAGTTACACGGAGCATCTTTACAAATCTAGAGTAGAGACATAAATGAGGCGTACTATGTACTCTTTGTGCGGTGAAGAAACACTCATCGTTGAACTTCAAACGTGCAAAGTGCAGCCTTGAAGTCGTAATTTGGCTCCGGACAAAGTGCTAGGGATTTGTTAGCCGTCGTCATGGAAACAGGACATGTATTTTGCTTTCGCCGGAGCTTTTTCAAGACACGCAGAGGTCGGCCAGGCTCAGTCCGAGCAGAGGAGTAGATCTGGGACTATAAATAGACCCGGAGACTTGTCCGGACCCCGAGGAGAGCCGGGGCGGGAATGGAAACACCGAAAACGTGTGATGTCGCCGGGTTTTGTCGAGGCTTGTCGCTGGCGAGAGTCAAGAGCGAGGGAAAATGTGATGTAAAACAAGACCAAGGGAAAAGTACATCAGGACCAAGTCGAGACCAAGTCAGGGCTGAACTAGAACTAACCTGGAACCAAACTAGTCCAATCCTATCGGACCAAACTAGTCACCTCCCCTCACCTCCCTCCCCTCGCCTCCATCACCTCCCCTCATCTCCATCACCTCCCCTCATCTCCATCACCTCCCCTCATCTCCATCACCTCCCCTCATCTCTATCACCTCCCCTCGGCTCCATCACCTCCCCTCATCTCCATCACCTCCCCTCATCTCCATCACCTCCCCTCATCTCCATCAGCTCCCCTCATCTCCATCACCTCCCCTCGCCTCCCATCACCTCCCCTCATCTCCATCACCTCCCCTCAATCCATCACCTCCCCTCATCTCCATCACCTCCCCTCATCTCTATCACCTCCCCTCGCCTCCATCACCTCCCCTCATCTCCATCACCTCCCCTCATCTCCATCACCTCCCCTCATCTCCATCACCTCCCCTCATCTCCATCACCTCCCCTCGCCTCCCATCACCTCCCCTCATCTCCATCACCTCCCCTCATCTCCATCACCTCCCCTCATCTCCACCACCTCCCCTCACCTCCCATCACCTCCCCTCATCTCCATCACCTCTCCTCACCTCCCATCACCTCCCCTCATCTCCATCACCTCCCCTCGCCTCCCATCACCTCCCCTCGCCTCCCATCACCTCCCCTCACCTATCATCACCTCCCCTCATCTCCATCACCTCCCCACGCCTCCCATCACCTCCCCTCATCTCCATCACCTCCCCTCATCTCCATCACCTCCCCTCATCTCCATCACCTCCCCTCGCCTCCCATCACCTCCCCTCATCTCCATCACCTCCCCTCATCTCCATCACCTCCCCTCATTTCCATCACCTCCCCTCACCTCCCATCACCTTCCCTCATCTCCATCACCTCCCCTAACCTCCCATCACCTCCCCTCATCTCCATCACCTCCCCTCGCCTCCCATCACCTCCCCTCACCTCCCATCACCTCCCCTCACCTCCCATCACCTCCCCTCGCCTCCATCACCTCCCCTCACCTCCCATCACCTCCCCTCACCTCCCATCACCTCCCCTCGCCTCCCATCACCTCCCCTCGCCTCCATCACCTCCCCTCGCCTCCATCACCTCCCCTCGCCTCCCATCACCTCCCCTCGCCTCCCATCACCTCCCCTCGCCTCCATCACCTCCCCTCGCCTCCCATCACCTCCCCTCACCTCCCATCACCTCCCCTCGCCTCCATCACCTCCCCTCGCCTCCATCACCTCCCCTCGCCTCCATCACCTCCCCTCATCTCCCATCACCTCCCATCACCTCCCCTCATCTCCATCACCTCCCCTCGCCTCATCACCTCCCATCACCTCCCCTCCCCTCATCTCCATCACCTCCCCTCGCCTCCATCACCTCCCCTCACCTCCCTCGCCTCCTTCACCTCCCCTCATCTCCCCTCACCTCCCTCCCCTCGCCTCCATCACCTCCCCTCATCTCCCATCACCTCCCCTCGCCTCTATCACCTCCCCTCATCTCCCATCACCTCCCCTCGCCTCCCATCACCTCCCCTCACCTCCCATCACCTCCCCTCACCTCCCATCACCTCCCCTCGCCTCCATCACCTCCCCTCACCTCCCATCACCTCCCCTCACCTCCCATCACCTCCCCTCATCTCCATCACCTCCCCTCGCCTCCCATCACCTCCCCTCGCCTCCATCACCTCCCCTCGCCTCCCATCACCTCCCCTCGCCTCCCATCACCTCCCCTCGCCTCCATCACCTCCCTTCGCCTCCCATCACCTCCCCTCACCTCCCATCACCTCCCCTCACCTCCCATCACCTCCCCTCGCCTCCATCACCTCCCCTCACCTCCCATCACCTCCCCTCACCTCCCATCACCTCCCCTCATCTCCATCACCTCCCCTCGCCTCCCATCACCTCCCCTCGCCTCCATCACCTCCCCTCGCCTCCCATCACCTCCCCTCGCCTCCATCACCTCCCTTCGCCTCCCATCACCTCCCCTCACCTCCCATCACCTCCCTTCGCCTCCCATCACCTCCCCTCACCTCCCATCACCTCCCCTCGCCTCCATCACCTCCCTTCGCCTCCCATCACCTCCCCTCATCTCCCATCACCTCCCATCACCTCCCCTCATCTCCATCACCTCCCCTCGCCTCCATCACCTCCCCTCGCCTCCATCACCTCCCCTCATCTCCCATCATCTCCCCTCGCCTCCATCACCTCCCCTCATCTCCATCACCTCCCCTCGCCTCCATCACCTCCCCTCACCTCCCTCGCCTCCTTCACCTCCCCTCATCTCCCCTCACCTCCCTCCCCTCGCCTCCATCACCTCCCCTCATCTCCCATCACCTCCCCTCGCCTCTATCACCTCCCCTCATCTCCCATCACCTCCCCTCGCCTCCATCACCTCCCCTCATCTCCCATCATCTCCCCTCGCCTCCATCACCTCCCCTCATCTCCATCACCTCCCCTCGCCTCCATCACCTCCCCTCACCTCCCTCGCCTCCTTCACCTCCCCTCATCTCCCCTCACCTCCCTCCCCTCGCCTCCATCACCTCCCCTCATCTCCCATCACCTCCCCTCGCCTCTATCACCTCCCCTCATCTCCCATCACCTCCCCTCGCCTCCATCACCTCCCCTCGCCTCCATCACCTCTCCTCACCTCCCATCACCTCCCCTCACCTCCCATCACCTCCCCTCGCCTCCATCACCTCCCCTCACCTCCCATCACCTCCCCTCACCTCCCATCACCTCCCCTCATCTCCATCACCTCCCCTCGCCTCCCATCACCTCCCCTCGCCTCCATCACCTCCCCTCGCCTCCCATCACCTCCCCTCGCCTCCCATCACCTCCCCTCGCCTCCATCACCTCCCTTCGCCTCCCATCACCTCCCCTCGCCTCCCATCACCTCCCTTCGCCTCCCATCACCTCCCCTCACCTCCCATCACCTCCCCTCGCCTCCATCACCTCCCTTCGCCTCCCATCACCTCCCCTCATCTCCCATCACCTCCCATCACCTCCCCTCATCTCCATCACCTCCCCTCGCCTCCATCACCTCCCCTCGCCTCCATCACCTCCCCTCATCTCCCATCATCTCCCCTCGCCTCCATCACCTCCCCTCATCTCCATCACCTCCCCTCGCCTCCATCACCTCCCCTCACCTCCCTCGCCTCCTTCACCTCCCCTCATCTCCCCTCGCCTCCATCACCTCCCCTCATCTCCCATCACCTCCCCTCGCCTCCATCACCTCCCCTCATCTCCCATCACCTCCCCTCGCCTCTATCACCTCCCCTCATCTCCCATCACCTCCCCTCGCCTCTATCACCTCCCCTCATCTCCCATCACCTCCCCTCGCCTCCATCACCTCCCCTCATCTCCCATCATCTCCCCTCGCCTCCATCACCTCCCCTCGCCTCCATCACCTCCCCTCATCTCCCATCATCTCCCCTCATCTCCATCACCTCCCCTCGCCTCCATCACCTCCCCTCACCTCCCTCGCCTCCTTCACCTCCCCTCATCTCCCCTCACCTCCCTCCCCTCGCCTCCATCACCTCCCCTCATCTCCCATCACCTCCCCTCGCCTCTATCACCTCCCCTCATCTCCCATCACCTCCCCTCGCCTCCATCACCTCCCCTCATCTCCCATCACCTCCCCTCGCCTCCATCACCTCCCCTCATCTCCCATCACCTCCCCTCGCCTCCATCACCTCCCCTTCGGGCCCCTCAGTCCCGCTCGTGTTGACTCTGTCTCCCTCACCTCCCTCTTCTCCCTATCCTCTCTCACCTCCCCTCACCTCCCTCCCCTTGCCTCCATCACCTCGCCTCCATCACCTCCCCTCGCCTCCATCACCTCCCCTCACCTCCATCACCTCCCCTCACCTCCATCACCTCCCCTTCGGGCCCCTCAGTCCCGCTCATGTGTTGACTCTGCCTCCCTCCGGCTCCATTATCGCGCGGCGCTCTGAACGGCGTGGGTGGTAGATGGCTGTTATTTGCACACCCGCCAGCGCGCCCCCGCCTCCCGCCTACCACGACCCGCCCGAGATTGCCCCGACGGAGTGAATATTAGCCCGGGATACGAGGCGCAGTGGCGGGGGGCCCTCGATCGGTGGAAGTGGAAGCGCCGGGGCCCGGACTGAGGAGAACACCGAAGCCAATGAAGTGTTAAATGGAAAAGTGCTGCGTGTGTGTTTTGGAGAAGCAGATTTGAAGGTTGTTTTGTTTCTGATACAGAGGAGCACTGCCCCGCTGCCTCGCCGCCGCTGCCTCGCCGCCGCCTCACCGCCTCCTGTGGGGCTGTTGTGTTGCCATTTGGGACGAAATTTACCCCAAAAACGACACGACGGGAAGTGTCACTTTAACGTCTCATCTGCTCCGCTCTCAATAACGCTCTGGACATCGCGGCGCTCTCTGGAAAAACTTTGGGAACTCCAGTTGGTACAATCGCCGGTTCAATCCCGAATTTTAGACCAATGAAACTCCCGCTAAATGTGAAACTCAGTAGTTTCAAATGTTGTGTAAAAGACGGGTGAATGTCGGTTGATTGTTGGTTAAATGTCAGTTGAATGATGGGTGAATGTCAGTTGAATGTCAGTTGAATGACGGGTGAATGTCGGTTGAGTGTCGGTTTAATGTCGGTTGAATGTCAGTTGAATGTCAGTTGAATGTCAGTTGAATGTCAGTTGAATGGCGGGTGAATGTCGGTTGAATGTCGGTTGAGTGTCAGTTGAATGACGGGTGAGTGTCGGTTGAATGGCAGTTGAGTGTCGGTTGAATGGCAGTTGAATGGCAGTTGAATGGCAGTTGAGTGTCGGTTGAATGGCAGTTGAATGGCAGTTGAATGGCAGTTGAGTGTCGGTTGAATGGCAGTTGAATGGCAGTTGAATGGCAGTTGAGTGTCGGTTGAATGTCAGTTGAATAAGGTGAAGTACATTTGTCTGCAGTGTGGTTTTTTGGTTTACACATTAACAGTTTGTCCGTGAATACTTTTACTCAGATAGTAATGTTGCACTGTATTGGCCACGATTATCGACTGGTCTGAAAAGCGCCAACATGTGATCATTGAATGTCACTGTTTTAATTACATACAATCATCGTCCGGTGTCATTGATTTGCCATTTTTTTCGAATGTTTTTTTATGATATGTTTGATGACGTTTGTTCTTTAATGATCTATTCTGGTGTCTTTTAAGTGGCCACTCCTATTCTTGAGGCCACTCCCATTCAAACCCCCGCCCCAACCGCAGTCGCCCAGTTTTGCCTGTCAAAGGCAGAGTTTCCGAAACGTTGCCTCTCCAGCTGTACATAAAAAATCACCTCGCAAGTCTGACAGTGTGTGGGATTTCTTTCCCCGTTGGGTTTGCACATTCAAAAGCTGCTGCAAACTGTGGGAAGCAAACAATGGCTTTATTTGTTTTACTATTTCTTATTTCTTTTAATCAACTCTGACAATTGTGTGTTGCCTTCAATAACACACGATTGAGTGACTGGGGAAAGGCACTGGAGTCGGAAACAAAGACGTTCTCAGAATCAGAATCATTGTTATTCATCCCCAAGTGGAGATTATTCTTTTCTTTTTACCATTTGCAGTAGGAGATTCCCCCACCGTCTTTTCCACATTTCACCCAAGAGGAAACACTTCATGATTTGGTGTCATCCCAGGTAAGAAAGTAAAAACACGCCACTGGACACTCTTATCTCCATAAAAACAACTCTAAATTCCAGATTCACCAGGCGTCTGCTCTCTCTCTCTCAATTTCAGATAAACGCTTGCATTTTGTGCTGGTGATAATGACTAAAACTGTCCGTAAATTTATTAGGTGTTGTTTTGGAAAGGTTTTTGTATTTGTCGCTTGTTTGTAACAGAACTTCAGTTGACAAAAACAGTTTAATTCCCTTTTAGTGCCTTAAAGTGCCCATGACAGGTTTTTACAATGTTCTAAATTTGACTTTATTTAGTGTGTTTATACCTGTTGTACATATAAATGATAGTTTTACACCGATTGAGCAGGTATTTGTGGCGAAAACGTTGAAAAATCGGTAGAAAATGACAGGAAGTGACATCACACCAGGGATATTTCTCATCCCAGTCAAAGTTTATGCAGAATTTACACAAAAGAAACTAATTTTTTGATGCTCTAAACATCAATTCAACAAAATAAAGTCACTTTCATATCATTTTATTTGTCAAATTAAAATAATGGTGACATTAAATGAGTTTTGGCTCAGTGTTTGATGGGTAATTTAATAAAAACAGTGTGATGTCATCAATAACAAACAGGAAGTGCACTTATAAACCTAAAAAAATTGCTTTTCTTTAGTTCAATGAGTCGTCTGACCTGTAGGGGGCGCTTTAAAGCTTTTATTCACAGTTAAGTCCACATATTCTGTATTTAAACCCGCTTTAACCAACAAAATAACTTCCGAACTACAGCCAAATAGAACAGACAACTACATAGTTCATCGCATGTATTACAGAGAAGACAGAAATAGATAAAAGCACTTGCGGTTGGGTTTAGTTTCTCTTTGTCTCAGGTAAAATCAGGCCGACTTGCGTGAAAGTCCTTTTTTTTTTTCCTTTAGTGTTATTGAGCCGGCTCCTTCACAACTCACGCGCTAATCTCAAACCCCCTCTCGCTAATTAGAAGGAATGAAACGAAAAGATAAGTCACATACATTTCAAAGTTTCAAAATGCCACGTTAACAAAACAGTGGTGCCGGGGCTCGCTCGCACGCACGCTCGCTCAGGAATTACCATTTTAATTAAGTTCCCTAAACGCATCATCAGCACATCTCGGCAGAAGATTCACTTTCATGGAATCGGGCGCAGGTTTGTGTGGACAAGGACACTTTGATAATGTTGCCGTGACGTTGGACGAATAATAAACCGGCGTAAACGGACCGGGCCACCGCGCGTCCCACGTCCAGGCGTTGAACCACCAAAATAAGAGCTCGGGCCGATTCAAGTGCCGAGAAACAATGGCCAACGGGTCATTGTTTGGATATAACTGTTACGTCAAACGCCAAAGAAAATGTGTGTCTTGTTTAAAGTTTAAGTATTGTCTCTTTATTTCTTCAACAAATTCAGATTTTTTTTCTTCTTCTCTTAAACCTTAAAGTGCCCAGGACAGGTTTTTATGATTTCTCTTATTTTGACTTTTTTTGGTGTGTTTATATATGTTGTACATATACATTATAATTTTACACCAATCAAGCAGGTATTTGTGGAGAAAATGTTGAAAAATCTCATTCCAGTCAAAGTTTATGCAGAATTTACACAAAGAAACACATTTTTTGACTCGCTAAATATTAATTCAACAAAATAAAATTGCTCTCATATATTTTAATTTGTCAAATGAAAAAAATCTTGACATTAGATGAGTTTTTGCCGGGTATTTTTCTCGTGTGATGTCATCAATTACAAACAAGAAGTGAAATCATAAACTTAAAAAATTAGTGATTCTGTGATAACATTTTTCTAAATTTTTAGCAACATTCTTATTATTTTTTTTATCTTAAAGGTGGTATGGACGATTTTTTTCAGCAATTTTTTTATTATATTTCCTCGTGGCGTGGATAAATCATTAGTCCTGCCACGTATCAATCATAAAACGCACCTGTCGCTCACCTGCAGCCGCGTCAGGCTCGTCCCCACGTTTCCACGTGCCTAAGCGCATGGATCTATCATAATATAGTTCCCTCAGTGTACGGGGCAAAATGAAGACGGAGAAAGACAGTTCGAGCTGACACAGAAGTGGACAGAAATCTACGGGAGACGAGAGATGCGATGCGCTCCGTTGCGCTAATAAACAAACGCACGTGTGTGTTGTATCAGTCCGCACGGGGGAGTGGCATGTGCACTTCCACCTGCGTTCTCAAATCGCCGAAAAATCGTCCATACCGCCTTTAACTGCATTTTAGTTCAATGAGTCGTCCACGTGTAGGGGGCGCTTTTACGTCACAATGATTGGAATGAACTCCCGCAAACAGTATGAGCTTTTTTTTTAGATTTCCGACTGAGTTCTCGAGGCGGATTTTTAAAAACACAGCAAAAGAACATTTTTATATTCTTAGCCAGGTCGATGCTCTTTTCGGCAGCTCAAAAACGGGGGAATCGCTGATTGCTGATGTCATACCGACTCATATTCAGTCACCATTTCTAAAGTGGTTGGCACATAATCAACATTAGTCATTGCTAAAGTCTCATCCGGGATATTGCGGTGTTTCTTTCCTCCGTTATTTTGTTTTACTTGTCAGTCCGATCATGAAGGTGTCGGAAAGCGAAACGGCGGCGGCCACAAACGAACCCTGGCGCGGACTCCCCGAGCCGCCAACGGTTCACGACGACCGGCGCCATCTGGAAAAACGACGACCTCCGCGCCGCACGGCATCCAATCGGGCGAAAACGTGCCAAAGACCATAAGAACTTTATAAGGACGGTCTTGGCAGCGCCCGCGGTCGAGCACAGACGGCGTGCATCAGTGGGATTGCCGCGGAGACGCACTAAAGCTCGGACGACGTCGTTTTCTCAAGAACGCCTCGAGTTGCTTCGGGGAAATGGACGGGCAGCTCCGGATTCCGTACGATCCGGGCGATTCGTGAGAGCAAATAGTCGTTTTTTTTTGTGAACGCAGCTTTATCGAGGTCTTTTCCAAACGTCATAGCAACAAATAGTTCTCCCTCTTCCGTCTCTCTCCCCCTTTTCTCCCCCTCCGTCCCCCTCTTCCCCGCTCTCGTCTTTGATTCCGGCGGTTTGATGCGTCCCTCGACAGTCTCCGGCGAAGTTAATAAAGACGTTGCCCTTTGCAGAGACACCGTGACTCAATGGGGCCCGTGTTATTAAGCACCTCCAGCTCCAGGAGCCGGAGTCTGGCGCTCGGGCTCCGGAAATGCACCGAGCGCAGCATTTACAGAGCGGCGCCCGCACCCTCCGGCCACCAGGGGGCAGACGGGCACGACGCGGGGGAGATGTTGTGTTAAGCGGTGCGTTTACGGAGAACTACGTCGCACGTTTGACTTAATAAACGTCTTTGTGAGTTCATGCGTTGGTTAAATATGTCGTTTTGATGCGTTTGAAGTGTCCGCCGTCGCCCCCTGCAGCCTGCCACTGGTATAACTACTACAACTACAAACCATTACAACTATAACTATTACAAACAACTACTACGACTACAACTACAACCATTACAACTATAACTATTACAAACAACTACTACGACTACAACTACAACCATTACAACTATAACTATTACAAACAACTACTACGACTACAACTACAACCATTACAACTATAACTATTACAAACAACAACTACAGCTACTACAACTACTACAATTACAACAACTATAACTAATACAGCTACTACAACTACTATAACTACTACAAATACTATGATTACAACTACTGCAATTACAACTATAACTACTACTACAACTACTACAACAACTGCAAATTCTACGACTTCAACTACTACAATTACAACTTTAACTACTACAACAACTACTGCAAATACTATGACTACAACTACTGCAATTACAACTATAACTACTACTACAACTACTACAACAACTGCAAATTCTACGACTTCAACTACTACAATTACAAATTTAACTACTACAACAACTACTGCAAATACTATGACTACAACTACTGCAATTACAACTATAACTACTACTACTACTACAACTACAACTACTACAACTACTACAACTACTACAACAACTACTGCAAATACAATGACTACAACAACTGCAATTACAACTGTAACTTCTACAACTACTAAAAGTACTAAAACTACAATAACCACAACAACTACTCCTATCATCCCAACTACAACAACAACTACTACAACTTATACAGCTACTTCTAAAACTACTTCATTTTCGAGCGCTGCTGTGGCCTTCTGTGGGTGTTTTGACAGCATCAATTCGACCGCACAGACGGGATTATTGTCGGTCGAAAACACTTTTAAGACGTGCGATTGATGCGACACGTTTTTGGAGCCGATCACAAACACATACGGATGAGGCTCAACATTTGGAGATCATCAGTTTGAAAGATTCTATTCAGAAAAGCGTGAATCTTCCACAGAGTTATAAAGGTCCTGCCCTCCGTCTGAACTCGAGACACAACAGCAATTTCAAGAACACAAACTTTTGACATCAAACTCCACAAAACTTGGCGAAAGAAAAAAATGAACCGAGCGACGCAGTTATATAAATATATATATATACATCTCCCGGACTCCGCGCGTCCACGTTGGTTGTACTGTCCTGTCTTTTAATTAAAGCGGTATAACTAAACGCACAGTTCGATAAAAGGCTGCGGGGATGAGAAGACAAAGACGGATGCACCTGCCAATCAACGGCAGGCGCCACCTCAACCGAGCGCGAGGAGCGGGACGGCCATGAATAAAACAAGAGCGGACCGATCTTTACGGCGCGAATGTCCTCGGGCGGAATACCGTCTCCGCGCCGCCGACAAACATGTTTATTCATACACGTCGGTGAGCGTGTAAGCGTGTACGCCCCGACACGCCGGCGTCAGAGGTACAGGCGTCTCGCTCGGGGTGTGAGAGGGTCGGGGGTCGAATTCACAGACACGGGACGAGAAAAAAACGGGAGTATATCATTTGAAACGCGCCTTGAAGCTAATGGAATCCTCATGGTTTTGTTCATTTGAGGATATTTATGGTCAAAATAACTCGAATTATTCCACGATCATTCAGAACGGGATTGAAACCGAACCTCTAAAATGTTCTGTTTGAATTTCTAATCTATTTTGTTTGTTGTGAGGATATTTATTTTAACCTTTCTGAATTATCTCTACCCTAGAAGCAGTTTAACACAAATACACAAAGCAAACAATCTCAAGACTAATAAGTGGCCTTTTTGAGCTCAGGGGCCGATTATGTTGGTTTGTATTGAATGTATTATGCGATTGGGGCGACCCTCAAGGACGTGCTCGCTGCCCTACATTGTTTCCCGTGAAGTTTTAGGAAAAAAAGGTCCAAAAAAGAATATTACCGTCTTCATTAACCAGGAAACGATTGCATTTTTCTTTAGAAGACAAAAGCTTTCCCAGGTTTGGGAGAAGGATGTCAGGGTCACCAGCGTTTCCTCGACCAATCGAACTGGGAGAATAAAAAGGTAGTGAACGACCGTGATTGTCCAAGAGGCCGGCCAATAATCCTACGGCGGCCATGATGTTGCGGCGGCCATGACGACGCTGCGGCGGCCATGACGCTGCGGCGGCAGAAAGCGGTGCGGCGTAACCGAGTCTGAGAGGGGAACTAGATCTGATGAGGTTTATCCCAGAGGGAAGATAATGAGGAGAAACGAGAGAAAAAGAGAAAAGAGAAGGGAGGAGAAAAGATAATGAGAAGAGAAACAAGAGAGAGAGAAGGAGGAGAAGAGAGAAGGAGGAGAGGAGAGAAGGAGGAGAGGAGAGAAGGAGGAGAGGAGAGAAGGGCTGAGTGGCCAGCGAGGGAAGGAGCGAGAGAGAGAGAGATGTTACACTCACATTGACAACTAACTTTAAAACCCACACAGGTAGAGAGAGAGGACGGGAGAGGGGAGGAGAGAGAGGACATTAAAAGAAAGGAGAAGAGAGACAGAGGGAGGAAGGAGTGGAATGAGGAGAAAGGAGAGGGGAGGAAGAAGAGCAGAAGACAAAGGGAATAAAGAGAGAGCTGTAAGGAAAGGGAGGGGAGGAGAGGAGAGAGAAGGCAGGAAGAGAGGAGAGTGGGGAAAGAGCATGACAGACTGAGTTTGAGAAGGGAGAGAAAGAGAGGGACGATAGGAGAGAAGAGGAAGAGGAGGAGAGAGAGGGAGAGAAGTAAAGGAAGGAGGAGGAGAAAGGAGGTCATGAAAATAAATGGAGACAGACAGATAAAGTGAGGAAGGAGGAGAATGAGAACGATTGTGCGGCTGTAAAATGTTTCTTTCCTCTCGTCCCTCCTCTTTCCCCTCGTCCCTCCTCTTTCCCCTCGTCCCTCCTCGTTCCCCTCGTCCCTCCTCGTTCCCCTCGTCCCTCCTCGTTCCCCTCGTCCCTCCTCTTTCCCTTCGTCCCTCCGCTTTCCCCTCGTCCCTCCTCTTTCCCCTCGTCCCTCCTCTTTCCCCTCCTTTTCCCCCCGTCCCTCCTCTTGTCCCTCCTCTTTCCCCTCGTCCCTCCTCTTTCCCTCTGTCCCTCCTCTTTCCCCCTGTCCCTCCTCTTGCCCCTCCTCCCTCCTCTTTCCCCCCGTCCCTCCTCTTTCCCCCCGTCCCTCCTCTTTCCCCCCGTCCCTCCTCTTTCCCCCCGTCCCTCCTCTTTCCCCCCGTCCCTCCTCTTTCCCCTCGTCCCTCCTCTTTCCCCTCGTCCCTCCTCTTTCCCCTCGTCCCTCCTCTTTCCCCCCGTCCCTCCTCTTTCCCCCCGTCCCTCCTCTTTCCCCCCGTCCCTCCTCTTTCCCCTCGTCCCTCCTCTTTCCCCTCCTCCCTCCTCTTTCCCCCCGTCCCTCCTCTTTTCCCTCGTCCCTCCTCTTTCCCCTCCTCCCTCCTCTTTCCCCCCGTCCCTCCTCTTTCCCCCCGTCCCTCCTCTTTCCCCCCGTCCCTCCTCTTTCCCCTCGTCCCTCCTCTTTCCCCCCGTCCCTCCTCTTGTGCCTCCTCCCTCCTCTTTCCCCCCGTCCCTCCTCTTTCCCCCCGTCCCTCCTCTTTCCCCTCGTCCCTCCCCTCTCTTTCCCCTCGTCCCTCCTCGTTCCCCTCGTCCCTCCTCGTTCCCCTCGTCCCTCCACTTTCCCCTCGTCCCTCCTCTTTCCCCTCGTCCCTCCTCTCTCCCCTCCTCCCTCCTCTTTCCCCCCGTCCCTCCTCTTTCCCCCCGTCCCTCCTCTTTCCCCCCGTCCCTCCTCTTTCCCCCCGTCCCTCCTCTTTACCCCCGTCCCTCCTCTTTCCCCCCCGTCCCTCCTCTTTCCCCCCGTCCCTCCTCTTGTGCCTCTTCCCTCCTCTTTCCCCTCGTCCCTCCTCTTTCCCCTCCTCCCTCCTCTTTCCCCCCGTCCCTCCTCTTTCCCCTCCTCCCTCCTCTTTCCCCTCCTCCCTCCTCTTTCCCCCCGTCCCTCCTCTTTCCCCCCGTCCCTCCTCTTTCCCCCCGTCCCTCCTCTTTCCCCCCGTCCCTCCTCTTTACCCCCGTCCCTCCTCTTTCCCCCTGTCCCTCCTCTTTCCCCCCGTCCCTCCTCTTGTGCCTCCTCCCTCCTCTTTCCCCCCGTCCCTCCTCTTTCCCCCCGTCCCTCCTCTTTCCCCTCGTCCCTCCTCTTTCCCCCCGTCCCTCCTCTTGTGCCTCCTCCCTCCTCTTTCCCCCCGTCCCTCCTCTTTCCCCCCGTCCCTCCTCTTTCCCCTCGTCCCTCCTCGTTCCCCTCGTCCCTCCTCGTTCCCCTCGTCCCTCCACTTTCCCCTCGTCCCTCCTCTTTCCCCTCGTCCCTCCTCTCTCCCCTCCTCCCTCCTCTTTCCCCCCGTCCCTCCTCTTTCCCCCCGTCCCTCCTCTTTCCCCCCGTCCCTCCTCTTTCCCCCCGTCCCTCCTCTTTACCCCCGTCCCTCCTCTTTACCCCCGTCCCTCCTCTTTCCCCCTGTCCCTCCTCTTTCCCCCCGTCCCTCCTCTTGTGCCTCCTCCCTCCTCTTTCCCCCCGTCCCTCCTCTTTCCCCCCGTCCCTCCTCTTTCCCCTCGTCCCTCCTCTTTCCCCCCGTCCCTCCTCTTGTGCCTCCTCCCTCCTCTTTCCCCCCGTCCCTCCTCTTTCCCCCCGTCCCTCCTCTTTCCCCCCGTCCCTCCTCTTGTGCCTCTTCCCTCCTCTTTCCCCTCGTCCCTCCTCTTTCCCCTCCTCCCTCCTCTTTCCCCCCGTCCCTCCTCTTTCCCCTCCTCCCTCCTCTTTCCCCCCGTCCCTCCTCTTTCCCCCCGTCCCTCCTCTTTCCCCCCGTCCCTCCTCTTTACCCCCGTCCCTCCTCTTTCCCCCTGTCCCTCCTCTTTCCCCCCGTCCCTCCTCTTGTGCCTCCTCCCTCCTCTTTCCCCCCGTCCCTCCTCTTTCCCCCCGTCCCTCCTCTTTCCCCTCGTCCCTCCTCTTTCCCCCCGTCCCTCCTCTTGTGCCTCCTCCCTCCTCTTTCCCCCCGTCCCTCCTCTTTCCCCCCGTCCCTCCTCTTTCCCCTCGTCCCTCCTCGTTCCCCTCGTCCCTCCTCGTTCCCCTCGTCCCTCCACTTTCCCCTCGTCCCTCCTCTTTCCCCTCGTCCCTCCTCTCTCCCCTCCTCCCTCCTCTTTCCCCCCGTCCCTCCTCTTTCCCCCCGTCCCTCCTCTTTCCCCCCGTCCCTCCTCTTTACCCCCGTCCCTCCTCTTTCCCCCCATCCCTCCTCTTTACCCCCGTCCCTCCTCTTTCCCCCTGTCCCTCCTCTTTCCCCCCGTCCCTCCTCTTGTGCCTCCTCCCTCCTCTTTCCCCCCGTCCCTCCTCTTTCCCCCCGTCCCTCCTCTTTCCCCTCGTCCCTCCTCTTTCCCCCCGTCCCTCCTCTTGTGCCTCCTCCCTCCTCTTTCCCCCCGTCCCTCCTCTTTCCCCCCGTCCCTCCTCTTTCCCCTCGTCCCTCCTCGTTCCCCTCGTCCCTCCTCGTTCCCCTCGTCCCTCCACTTTCCCCTCGTCCCTCCACTTTCCCCTCGTCCCTCCTCTTTCCCCTCGTCCCTCCTCTCTCCCCTCCTCCCTCCTCGTTCCCCTCGTCCCTCCACTTTCCCCTCGTCCCTCCTCTTTCCCCTCGTCCCTCCTCTCTCCCCTCCTCCCTCCTCTTTCCCCCCGTCCCTCCTCTTTCCCCTCGTCCCTCCTCTTTCCCCCCGTCCCTCCTCTTGTGCCTCCTCCCTCCTCTTTCCCCCCGTCCCTCCTCTTTCCCCCCGTCCCTCCTCTTTCCCCTCGTCCCTCCTCGTTCCCCTCGTCCCTCCTCGTTCCCCTCGTCCCTCCACTTTCCCCTCGTCCCTCCTCTTTCCCCTCGTCCCTCCTCTCTCCCCTCCTCCCTCCTCGGTCCCCTCGTCCCTCCACTTTCCCCTCGTCCCTCCTCTTTCCCCTCGTCCCTCCTCTCTCCCCTCCTCCCTCCTCTTTCCCCCCCGTCCCTCCTCTTTCCCCCCGTCCCTCCTCTTGTGCCTCTTCCCTCCTCTTTCCCCCCGTCCCTCCTCTTTCCCCCCGTCCCTCCTCTTTCCCCCCGTCCCTCCTCTTTCCCCTCGTCCCTCCTCTTTCCCCTCCTCCCTCCTCTTTCCCCTCCTCCCTCCTCTTTCCCCCTGTCCCTCCTCTTTCCCCCCGTCCCTCCTCTTTCCCCCCGTCCCTCCTCTTGTGCCTCCTCCCTCCTCTTTCCCCCCGTCCCTCCTCTTTCCCCCCGTCCCTCCTCTTTCCCCTCGTCCCTCCTCTTTCCCCCCGTCCCTCCTCTTGTGCCTCCTCCCTCCTCTTTCCCCCCGTCCCTCCTCTTTCCCCCCGTCCCTCCTCGTTCCCCTCGTCCCTCCTCGTTCCCCTCGTCCCTCCACTTTCCCCTCGTCCCTCCTCTTTCCCCTCGTCCCTCCTCTCTCCCCTCCTCCCTCCTCGTTCCCCTCGTCCCTCCACTTTCCCCTCGTCCCTCCTCTTTCCCCTCGTCCCTCCTCTCTCCCCTCCTCCCTCCTCTTTCCCCCCGTCCCTCCTCTTTCCCCCCGTCCCTCCTCTTTCCCCTCGTCCCTCCTCTTTCCCCCCGTCCCTCCTCTTGTGCCTCCTCCCTCCTCTTTCCCCCCGTCCCTCCTCTTTCCCCCCGTCCCTCCTCTTTCCCCTCGTCCCTCCTCGTTCCCCTCGTCCCTCCTCGTTCCCCTCGTCCCTCCACTTTCCCCTCGTCCCTCCTCTTTCCCCTCGTCCCTCCTCTCTCCCCTCCTCCCTCCTCGGTCCCCTCGTCCCTCCACTTTCCCCTCGTCCCTCCTCTTTCCCCTCGTCCCTCCTCTCTCCCCTCCTCCCTCCTCTTTCCCCCCCGTCCCTCCTCTTTCCCCCCGTCCCTCCTCTTGTGCCTCTTCCCTCCTCTTTCCCCCCGTCCCTCCTCTTTCCCCCCGTCCCTCCTCTTTCCCCCCGTCCCTCCTCTTTCCCCTCGTCCCTCCTCTTTCCCCTCCTCCCTCCTCTTTCCCCTCCTCCCTCCTCTTTCCCCCTGTCCCTCCTCTTTCCCCCCGTCCCTCCTCTTTCCCCCCGTCCCTCCTCTTGTGCCTCCTCCCTCCTCTTTCCCCTCGTTAGTCACACAAAATAAAAAGTCACACATAATAAAAAGTCGGTCGAGTCCATCTGATAGCGAGCGCGTGCAGATAAGTCGCCGCCGCGTACACGAGTGGCAGGATTATTCCGGCGCGGCGAGGTGCACGAGGTTAATTATGTTTTGCTGCATTCGCTAAATTAACACGAAAGTCTTATTAGAAAACATCCACACGGAAACGTCCCAGAGCTCGACACGGTGCTTTTAATCGCAGGACTTTGAGGAGGGGACGGGATTATTGGACCGAAAGTGCTCCAATTAGTCGAGCGTCCTGGGACCGCCTTCTGAAGGGGAAACGCGGGCCTTGGTGAGGTGCACTGTGGGAAATTAAAGAGCACCGGCGGCCCAACGAGCTGTAACTGTATTTACAAGAGCTGTACAATCATGGAAAATATTGCAGTACACAACGTGACACAGTATGACACTTACGTACTGCATTATCAATAGTATTGCAATGTTCTAAAATCGTTTTTGGGTAATCTTTTCAGTCATATCGACACTGAAATAAACCTGCATTTATTTAGTCGACAGTAAAAACATAGATTGAGTCAAGGCTTATTTAGACATTTGTGAGATAAAAATAGAAATTGATATATTTAGTTAGCTGCGATATTGATCATTACGCTGTAGAAGAAGTTTTTTACTTTCACTTCCTGTTTGTAATTGATGACATCACTGGGCTAAAACTCATCCAATGTTACGTTTTTTTGATTTGACAAATGAAAACAAAATTCAACAAAATTTAGTCACTTTCATATATGAAAGTGACTTTATTTTGTTGAATTAATGTTTAGAGCATCAAACAAGTTATTTATTGGTGCAGATTCTGCATAAACTTTGACTGGAATGAGTGTTTCTGGTGTGACGTAATTTTCTACAGGTTTTTCAACATTTTCTCCACAAATTCCTGCTCGATTTGTGTAAAAGTATCATTTACATGTACACCAAATAAAGTAAACATTTGCAAATGGTAAAATCCTGTCCATAGGCCCTTTAAGTACCTGTTTTAGTGTGTGGAATATTTTTACTTTCTTATCTAAAAGTACAGATTTTAAGAACTGTTAAGGCGTTAAATTCACAAATTTTGATAAATATATTTGTGCTGTTTTTTTTTTTTGTCAACAACAGCAATACAGAGCAATATATTTGTTTTCTCAAAGTTGGGAATTGAACTCAAAACCTTCCAGTGGGACGTCCCCATGAATGGTAAAAATAACTTTCCATTTTCAGTCCGGTTACAAAATGTAGTGGAGTAGAAGTACAAAGTATCCATAGTAAATAACAAATCATATGTTCATTAATATGCTATGTCCCTTTCAAAAAATAATAATAATAATAATAAAAAAAAAAATTAAACATTTGAAATTAAACTTTAGAAATAGAAAAATAATTACATTAAATTAAAATAAAATAAATTAAAGCATAAGTCAAGTATTTTTAACATTTGTAGTTTGACTCACGTTTTGTGCAAGACTTGAACCTGAACCTCGACCAAGACATTTACCGTATTTTCCGGACTATAAGTCGCACCTTTTTTCATAGATTTGGCCGGGGTGCGACTTATACTTATATTTATACTCATATACTTATACTCCGGTGCGCCTTATATATGTTTTTGTTCTTCTCTATTATGCATTTTTTAGCTGGTGCGACTTATACTCCGGTGCGACTTATAGTCCAGAAAATATGGTAGACACATTTTGCACATTCAAGAGCAAATCACTGAATCATGACGTGTCGATTTTACCAAAATGGCCGACAGTCAGTGAAATGAGATCACAATTCGATTTCTATCACCGCATTTCCCAGCCCTACATGCAGTTCAGTGCATATACATTGTAAAATAAGCTCTTAAAGTGAAAATGAGACCGCAGTGTGCCGTCTGCGTGTAATTATAAGATAAGATAAGATAAGATAAGATAATCCTTTATTGTCCCACATGGGGAAATTTCATTGGTGCAACGCAGGTAGATACAGAGGTAGATACAGAAGAAAAGAACAGATCACTTATAGGAAGTCTGAAAAACACTTATAAAGCCTATGTAAGCGTTTCAGAGCGCTGTTAGCATGCTAGTTGTTGTTGCTAGCTTTACCGTGACATCGAAACTCAGCTCCATCTTCTAAAAGTCGTGAAACGCACTTATAAACTCTTCACAGTCAACAATTAAGATGTTTGCACTTAAATAACTTGGTATAGCCCCTTTAAATATTGCTGAATCTCAATAGGTTGTTATTAGTAAGCCTTTTACTGAATGTATACTAAAAACATTAAATTAATAACAGTAAGGTCTATTATTCCTGTGTTAAAGTTTGTATTAAAAAAATAAATTCAGCCTTTGCTATTAATAATAATTCCGTCACGTCTTCACAAGCTCAAACACTCTAGTCTCAATTTGTTGGTACAGTATCGATATCGTGAGCCGCCGTATCGATATATCTCGGTGAGCAGGGGGCGTGGTCACCGTGTTGACTGTTAAATTAAGTATGCTTCACAATCGGCACATGTGTACGTAGTGGTTTAACGAAGAAATACTTAAAACATTTGAATAAAACATGCATTTGTTGGTTCTAAAACAGTTGCAGAATATCGAGCGCGATGTATCGATGATCACATGTATCGCCATCTCATCCCCAGAACCGCGCCCTTTCCTGGTTAAATGAAGGTTAATCCATATTCGTGAATCGCGAAGGACCGCGGATTATTCACCTATCTTGCCTATTTCCATTTATTTGTAAAGGGCTACGACACATGAAGCTAATTAGCATCGTTAGCCCCTTTGCCAGAGGGAAAAACACACAAACTCTCCAAAATAAACCCTCCGCGCGGTCTGAGAATCGGACCGGAGACCTCCTCGCCCGTTGCCGCGCCGTCGCCTTTGGTTATTCCGGTCCCGTTAACAGATGCAGATTTGTGTGCGGCACGCGGTGCGTTGGAGGCGCGATTGATTCATCGGACAAACGAGCATCAGTCAGGAGCTAATGCATATCGACACGCTGAAGGCCCCGCGCGCCCCTGATTAATGCACCCGCGTGCGCGCGCCCCTCGCCGCATTCTGAGGCTAACTTCTCAGCAGCTCCAGAGTGTGGCATTAAACCGGTCCGTCGCCATGGAGACGAGCAAGACAAGTCACGGGTTTAGTTGTGTCAAAAGGCGATGTCATGTCAGGCGTAAAAACAACTACTGAATGAATGAATTCTAGACATTGAAATAACAGCTCCATGGGAACAAACAGTCAGAAACATTACAGTGCATTATCTTTCCTCAGCCTTGTCTGAAGTCAATGGTTTACGCTCTATATTTTTATTGACAATAGGCAAAAAGACAACGTGACAGAAGTCTATAGAAGTGGAGAAGAGACTAACTCGTCTGCGGAGAGACAGAATTCTTAAAAATCGCAGGGTGTTCAAAAATGTACTTTCCTTGCTATAAGATTAGGCTGTTACCTGATGATTATATTTAGATATTTTCTTCTCCGCAGGGGGCGGGGCCAGATGTGTTTGAAATCTAGATCGAGACAAGTTTCTGTTTGTCAATGTGTGTGGAGACTGTAGAATAACTCTGTACCACTCTGTTCTCTAAACTACTTCTCAAAATATTGCCCTTAGAACATTTTTTTTTTCAAGAGCATCAGGGAATTATGTTGTAGAAATAGTCCTCATAGAACTTTGAAGTGTGGACAGGTTTTAGAAGTTTTAGACTGAGATCAATAAAGCTTTTCAGACAGTTTATGACATCACGATGCGTTTGGGCCTCAGAACTCCTGCCGTGGACACAACCAGCTGCTCTCCCAGCAGCGTCCTCCAGGTGGCAGCAAAAAGGTTCCTCACACAAAAATGAATGACACAAAATGCACCGACGACCAAGGACTGAACTGATCTTGTACTGGACATTAATAACATGGAAATAATCACTTTTGGACTTAATTTGTAAATAGACACATTCAACAGACTTTGGACTAAATGGGACGTTTTCTTTGGGTTCTGTCTGCCTCTCTTTTTTAATTTCTTTTTTTTTATGTCTACATATTTTGGTCGTTCAGTTTGTTTTAAATTTTAAAAATAACTAAATATTAAAAAAAATATGAATACCATGTAAATAAACTACACTTACACTAGATACATAATTAAATATGAAGTATTTGATGCTTAACATGAACCTGTTTGTATTGCTATTTAATGCATTGTTGTATCTCAAGGTCAAGTTTGGCACATTTATAAATATGGGCAAAGGGTTGTCACAATACTAATACTTCATACATACGTGATACTGGTTTTGATACCACAACAATAATAATACACTTGGTAAATGTGAGTTTTTGGAGTTTCTGGATTTGAAAATGTACAGTGGATCATCAAGGTTCTTTCAGTTTGTCGACTTATTTAATGCATTTCTCATTTTAATATCGACACAAAAACCGTTGCAGATCACGTGACTGACAGACTGACAACCCTTTTTCATCTAAATCTAAATCCGAAAAGTGCCAATTGTGATTTTTAGCTTCGACCCCAGCTTAACCTCGTAACACCCGACGACCCGGGGCCGGCTTCTTCTTCTTTCGCCCGCATTTCCACATGTTTTCCTCTTCCGGCCGAGCTGCATCCGAGACACTGAGAGACTGATCCACCCTCGCTGTGTGAAGGAAAGGTTTCGCAGGTCTTTCCTTCCTGCTGCTGTCAGACTTTATAACAAACACTGTTAGTCCTGAACACTCTGACCTAACCATGTGCAATTCCGTCATATGTGCAATTACTGTGAAATTCATGTGCAATTACTGTCGTGATCACATGCAATGGTATTTATTTATTTTTATCTTTATTATTTTTTCCCCTCCATCCCTTGTTGGGTTTTGTCTATGGGAGTTTTTGTTTATAGGAGATCTTTTTCACACTTCCTATAAGTGATATTTTCTTTTCCTCTGTATCTACCTGTGATGCATCAATAAAATTTCCCCATGTGGGACAATAAAGGAATATCTTATCTTATCTTATCTTATCTTATCTTAAATCAGCTCACTTCGTCTGCACATAATGTCCGCCGTGACAGATCCGGCAAACCCAGCGCTGCCGACGCCGCCATCCTTCAATCCAATTAATGCACGTTCACCGCTCGCCCGGCCTTAACACGTCGGCGCCGGCGACCTCGCCACGGCGTCCCCCTCCCCCGTTAATTGCTTTCGCTCGCCACGTATTTATTATGTTCGGAGCGGAATTAAAACCAAAAGGGGAGAAAAACATGTCCTTCGAGGCGTCATTTTTGACCATTTATCACCGGGTCAGATTTTTAGCCTCGGGACGAATAAACAGTCTGACCTCTCGGGCATCAAGGTCGCCCCGATTTTGTTTGTTGCCGGGTTTCAAAACATGTTTGGTATTCAGCGCCGTCAGTGCACACGCTGAATCATCGCCGGCCCACATAAGCATAAATTTGCCGTAGCTGTGGGCACACTCGAACGCACCGCTGCAGATGAAAGCCAATTCCTTCTCTTTTTTTTTTCTTGACAGGTATCGTTTGGACCTTGATCCGTACTGATTTTGACGTATAAAAATAGTCGCGGAGACGTGGAATCTATTGTTAGACTCGACGCGACAAAGGAACCTCGACGCCGGGTTCAGATCAAGGCTCGCCGCGCGCCGACTTGAAGGCGTGCGTTGCGACGGACGTCTAGATTCTTGATCAAGGCTCTTTATGTAGGACTTTGTCGGCGCGTTTGCTCAGAAACGCTGCAAATGAGGAACTTTTGGAGTGTTTGATTGGATCTTTAAAGTGTCTCTTAAGCCGGCCCACAATCGCATGAAGACCGGCCCACGCTCGCGTGAGGACCGGCCCACGCTCACGTGAGGACCGGCCCACAATCGCGTGAAGACCGGCCCACGCTCGCGTGAGGACCGGCCCACGTTCGCGTGAAGACCGGCCCACGCTCGCGTGAGGACCGGCCCACGCTCGCGTGAAGACCGGCCCACGCTCGCGTGAGGACCGGCCCACAATCGCGTGAAGACCGGCCCACGCTCGCGTGAGGACCGGCCCACGTTCGCGTGAAGACCGGCCCACGCTCGCGTGAAGACCGGCCCACGTTCGCGTGAAGACCAGCCCACGCTCGCGTGAGGACCGGCCCACAATCGCATGAAGACCGGCCCACGCTCGCGTGAGGACCGGCCCACGTTCGCGTGAAGACCGGCCCACGCTCGCGTGAGGACCGGCCCACGCTCGCGTGAAGACCGGCCCACGCTCGCGTGAGGACCGGCCCACAATCGCGTGAAGACCGGCCCACGCTCGCGTGAGGACCGGCCCACGTTCGCGTGAAGACCGGCCCACGCTCGCGTGAAGACCGGCCCACGTTCGCGTGAAGACCAGCCCACGCTCGCGTGAGGACCGGCCCACAATCGCATGAAGACCGGCCCACGCTCGCGTGAGGACCGGCCCACGTTCGCGTGAAGACCGGCCCACGCTCGCGTGAGGACCGGCCCACAATCGCATGAAGACCGGCCCACGCTCGCGTGAGGACCGGCCCACGTTCGCGTGAAGACCGGCCCACGCTCGCGTGAAGACCGGCCCACGCTCGCGTGAGGACCGGCCCACAATTGCATGAAGACCGGCCCACGCTCGCGTGAGGACCGGCCCACGTTCGCGTGAAGACCGGCCCACGCTCGCGTGAAGACCGGCCCACGTTCGCGTGAAGACCGGCCCACGCTCGCGTGAGGACCGGCCCACAATCGCATGAAGACCGGCCCACGCTCGCGTGAGGACCGGCCCACGCTCGCGTGAGGACCGGCCCACGCTCGCGTGAGGACCGGCCCACAATTGCATGAAGACCGGCCCACGCTCGCGTGAGGACCGGCCCACGTTCGCGTGAAGACCGGCCCACGCTCGCGTGAAGACCGGCCCACGTTCGCGTGAAGACCGGCCCACGCTCGCGTAAAGACCGGCCCACGCTCGCGTGAAGACCGGCCCACGCTCGCGTGAGGACCGGCCCACAATTGCCTGAAGACCGGCCCATGCTCGCGTGAGGACCGGCCCACGCTCGCGTGAAGACCGGCCCACGCTCGCGTGAGGACCGGCCCACAATCGCGTGAAGACCGGCCCACGCTCGCGTGAGGACCGGCCCACAATTGCCTGAAGACCGGCCCACGCTCGCGTGAAGACCGGCCCACGCTCGCGTGAAGACCGGCCCACGTTCGCGTGAAGACCGGCCCACGCTCGCGTAAAGACCGGCCCACGCTCGCGTGAAGACCGGCCCACAATTGCGTGAAGACCGGCCCACGCTCGCGTGAAGACCGGCCCACGTTCGCGTGAAGACCGGCCCACGCTCGCGTGAAGACCGGCCCACGCTCGCGTGAAGACCGGCCCACAATTGCGTGAAGACCGGCCCACGCTCGCGTGAAGACCGGCCCACGCTCGCGTGAAGACCGGCCCACGCTCGCGTGAAGACCGGCCCACTCTCGCATAAACACCGGCCCACACGACGCCCGATGTCAGGAGAGATCTGTGTCACGTGATCGAACGGGACAAACGCACGAGGAAACGGGCCTTTTGTGGGTTTTGTTTTGTGGTATTTCTAAAAGTTTCAGTCGTTACCGGACGAAGGAGCTGCGACCCGACAATAACAGGATCACACTGACCCAGACATGAAGAGCGCCGCCACAAAGAATCGCTTACGAGAATTGCTGCTCGGGCCACGCCTCCAAGTGGTCAGGCTTAAAAAGTGTGCAGAAGGCTTTAGTTTGGCTTAAAATGCTTTTTTAACTGACGACAATGACGCTTTTGTGATAAAAATATATTCACCACTTTTTGCGTGAAAAACTCAAAAGACAAATATCGCAGTATTGTATTGATTCATTTGTTTTGTGTGGCAAAAAACATCTGCAATCTGACAATTAAAGGTATAATATAAGTCACATTTTGACTTTTGTTTTAACCATTCCCTTGTCATTAAATTATTTAATATTTAAGATATGTTGAAGCGCCCCCTACAGGTCGGACGACTCATTGTACTAAAATGTAATTAAGATAAAAAAGTTTTGAATTTTGGCAAAACTTAAACATTTTATCACAGAATAGCTATTTTTTTTTAGGTTTATATTTTCACTTTTGTAATGTTTGTAATCGATGACATCACACTTGGAAATTACCCAGCAAACACTGGGCCAAAACTCATCTAATGTCACAATTTTTTTATTTAATTTTTTTGTGTTATTTCTTTGCGTAAATTCTGCATAAACTTTGACTAGAATGAATGTCCCTGGTGTGATGTCACTTCCTGTCATTTTCTACAAAGTTTTCTCCACAAATACCTGCTTGATTGGAGTAAAACTATCATTTATATGTACAACAGGTACAAATACACCAAATAAAGTCAAAATTTGAAAATCACCTACCCCCTACCCCCTGTCCCCGCCCACAGCTCTATCGTAACCATCCCACAAAAACACTCAAACAACAATAAAAAGAGTTGAAAATCCGCCGCTCTTTCAGGTGAAATGTCCTGATGAAGAGTCGTGCCGTTCTGAACAGGAAGTCAATGAACCGGTTTCTCATATTGACCCGTTTTAGATCAATAATCAGGTTTACAACGAACACGATGTCAAATCTGGATCTAATTATCTAACTGCTGTCGAGAGTTTTCGATCTAAATCTGCTAAAGATGAACCTTTTTGCACCGGCTTTTCATTTTCAGACATTTTTATGACATTTATACATTGTTCTATATTACATTTGTTTGAGTTTTTATTCAGTATTATACGCCCTGTTCCTGTTGTGTGTTAAAACTGTACGTGTAGCCAGAGAACTGTGTGTCTGATCATAAATGTGCAGTATAAGTACATTTGAATCATGTTACAGTTTATTACTAAATATATATTTTTATTTGACAAATGGGTTAAATATGAGAGCGACTTTATTTTGTTGAACTAATGTTTAGAGCGTCAAAAAAGTGTTTTTTCTTCGTGTAAATTCTGCATAAACTTTGACTGGAATGAGCGTCCCTGGTGTGATGTCACTTCCTGTCTTTTTCTACAGATTTTTCATATTTTTCTCCACAAATACCTGCTCGACTGGTGTAAAACTATAATTTATATGTACGACAGGTATAAATACACCAAATAAAGTCATAATTAGACAATCATAAAAACCTGTCATTGTCACTTTAAACACAAACAACATCACGGCATTATTAAATTAACACAAAGGTCCTAAATCTGTATTATGTTTTTATCTCCGAGCGAGTCAAACTCTGCACTTGTGTCGCTCGTCACTGAAAAGACTCGACAAACTTATCTCCAGTTGTGAGCTTTTCAAACAACGCAACAGCAACGTCTGTCAAACTGTCACCGGGTTTGAAAACGTAAAGCTTTTATTTAAAGGAGATATAGTTGCCCTTCTTCCTCCTCTTGTTATTGCTGCTGCTGCTGTTGTCGTTGTTACAGTTGCGTTGCCGGGCTGCCATTTTAGCGGCTTACAAACGCTCGGCCGTGTAGCTGTCACGAGCTAACACGGCTAGCTGGCTTATCGCGTGTGAAGTAGAGATTACACAGGCAGAAGCCGAGCGCGACTAAACGGTTTGTCACTCAGCGTCGGGTCTGGAGCGGGGAGCGGAGACGCCACACCTGAAACGAGTGCGTACCGCCACGCCACCGCCGCCACGTCGCCGCCGCCATGACCGCCACGCCACCGCCGCCACCATGCTGCCGCCATGACCGCCACGCCGCTACCGCCACGCCGCTACCGCCACGCCGCCACAACCGTCCGGGGGCACGACGGGCGGGAACAACGGGATGGTGGACGACTCTGCGATCCGTGCGAAGGAAGTGTAACGACGTCGTAGTTTGTGTTTGTTCTGAACGTGTGAATTAAGCACAGACATATTCAGAACGAGTCCGGTAAAAAGTGAAATAAGTGTGATAAAACAAGATAGTGCAGCATGTTCGACTCAAAAAAGCAAATGCATTAACCGAATATCTTATCTTATCTTAATTTTGTTTCAAAAGGCCAATGACAGTAGGTCTATTTCTCCTACATTTGGGTCCTATAAGTATAAAAAATCCCTTTGTTCTTTAATGCTATCATTTGATTTAATTCTATTTTTTTAAGTCTGTTTAATCCCTAATTCACTCAGGATTGTTCCATTGTGTTGAAAATTCTACTCCGAGTAAGCCCTGCCCACTGGGCGGAGCCTCCTGATGATAGATAATAGTGCAAACAAATAGATGAACAGGGCAGTCTACCTGAAACTAGTCTTCTTTGTTCCCTTTATAGCCTTTTAATGGATCGAACCTTAAACTCCCATTTCTGTTTCATGAAGGATTCTCTTTTTTTTTAACTAAAATGGCCTCCTTAAGTCCTCTGTCCAACTTTAAAACCACTTTTTTGATGCTGATACACAGAGTTCTGCAGTATCAGGACTCAAGTGTCCAGCTAAGTCCAAGGTCAGGAGTCCAAGGTCAGGAGTCCAAGGTCAGGAGTCCAAGGTCAGGAGTCCAAGGTCAGGAGTCCAAGGTCAGGAGTCCAAGGTCAGGAGTCCAAAGTCAGGAGTCCAAAGCCCTCTAGCCTGAACTTCACGTCGAACCATCACAAACTTAATCTGAGTGAAGTTATAAGTCCAGAAGAAGTGACTTTGAAAACGAGCCGCACGTCCAGGACTTGATTAGTTCAATAACGATCCGAACGAGTCCCAAACGTGGACAATGACTAGACGAGCGTCGTACGAGTTCCTCTCTCTTTGATTGTGAACAGTCTCTAAGCCAAGAGTCGGGCCCCGTCACGGCTCAAAGACGAGTCCACGCGCAGGACTGAGGCTTCACGCGGCGGTCGCACTGCATCGTGGGTAATGACGGGGCCGGACTCTGAAACGGTCGGCTGGTTTTCGGGCAGCGCGCTCGGCAGAAACAAATGTAGACGCCGCGCGCTTGAGTGAGCCGCTGATACGTGGGGGATTATTTCACATAAATAATGGATCATAATAAACTGACGGCAAAGGCTTTATGTTACGGAATAAACATAACCTTCATAAAAAAGAAAAACACTGACGGGCAAACTTATTATTTCTCCTGTGCATCCAAAACTGTTGATACTGCGACAACTTACACTGCAGGAGTCATTTATTAGTATTTACAACTGGGTCTATAATAATAATGATGATAATAATAATAATAATAATAATAATAATAACATAAATAATAATAATACAAATAAATAAAAACATAAAAATAATAGTAATAATATTAACATGAATAATACTAATAATTATAAAAAAAACTATTTTATACACATTAATAATAACAGCATTAACAATAATAATAATTATAATTAAATAAACAAATACATAATAACAGTAATGATATTAACATAAATATTAATAATAATTAAATAAATACATATAAATAGTAATAATAATATTAATTGACAACAATCACTAAATAAAGATACACAATATATTTTGGCTCAATATTTATCTATTGTACATTTTCTTTGAACTATGGGGCACTTTGTTCTTATTTTTTCCACACATTTGAGCTGAAAAGTGCAGAAAACATAATGTTCTTCACAAAACAGCTTCAAAGAGTTTTCTGCTAAAATGGACTTCATTATTGTTCAGCGCGATATTTTTTGTGTGAAATGTGTGTGTGACAGGCCTCAAGCATCTCACTTATAGAATATAGAATAATATACAACAAAACCATTTATCTGCAGTTATCTCCCCCAGATTCAGTTCAATTCACTCGATTCTGTTTCAAATCCGTTTGACCAATAAACCTTTTACACTCCTTCACTGAGTCCTTGAGCGTGACTAAAAGTGAATAAACACTGTCGGGAACTGTAAATAAAATGATTAATATGTCGTTAACAAAGCTCCAAAATACCTTTAAAACTTTATGCTGCGTTTAAGAAGAATCACGGGGTTCATCTTGCCGTTTTATGGTGCCATTTTGAGGACCTCCTTTGTGTTGAATTGTTAATTGCAATTTCATAATTCTGAAATTGCAAATGTGTGATTGAGACACAGAACTGTAATACAAACAGTAAAGTTGAACATATATGTGGATTTTCCTTTTTTTGTGGCATTTATTATCATCCAATCCAACAGAGAAAGCTAATTACACCTGAAGCTGACGACGGTTTTGAACGTGGCGATCTGCGTGAGCCCAAAAACACCAAATTGTTGCACCAAAGTGACGTATAATCGTATAATTGGTTTCGTTTTTTTCACCTAAGACGACACATTTGCTCAACCCCTCTGTCGTTTCCGTGAATGAACTGCGTTTTATGCCTTTTATCTCAGCTGACGTCAATGTTTTGCAGTCAAGTCCGTGTAGCGATTATTCAATGGCTCGTTGACGGCCGTTTGACACCGTAAACGGCCCAACGCGTTCAAAAAGTGGCTACATTCTTTTAAAAACACGAGGTAAACCGGCTTCCGCCCCTCGTCTTCCACTTCTTTTCGCAGTGAAGACATCAAACGGACGGCTGGGTCGCCCGGGCGCTCGTGTTGTGCTTCGGCTGCGGCTGGAGTCCATTTCCAAGTCTCCGGTGGGAAAAAACGTATTGATCGAGCCACAAATCCAACAAAAGAGGCTTAAACTGAGTAACACCCACTCGCCGATATCAATCCCCGGAACATGATTCAGCGAAAAAAAAGAAACGCTTGGCACGAGGAAGACGCGTAAAGGAACGGGGGGGGGGGAGGGAACACGCAGTCAAAGTGCAATGCCCCCAGAGGTTAGCGCTGTTTCCAATCAAGAGCGTACATGTCTGCTTCCCGGCCTCCGCCTCCTCCAGTGCGTTCCGATTGGACGGAGACCAGAGCGAGCCACATGCGCCGCGCGTTTAACACCTCAATAGCAGTGGGAATACAACAACATAAGGGATATTTCTCTATGAAGCAAAGCACAACCACCCGCCGCCGCCTGCCTTCCGTCTCGTGGATGCCTCGCGTGGGTTGACATTTTTTGGCAGCAAGCCCCGATAAGGAAACGCAGCAAGAAGCAAAGCGTTTATTAAAGATTTTTGATCCGGGTGACAGTGAAGCGTCTTATCGTGCTCGCCGGGTTCGCTCCACGGAGGAGCGGGGTGGTTTTTTTTCTGCTTCTTTTTTCCCCTCGCCGCTCCGGACTGAAGAAGAGGAGTGGGATGTCGGCGTAAGCGCCCGTCACCCCGGTTTTTAACAAGTCTGCGGTGTCCGGGACAATGGTTTATCAATGTGTCTGTGAGAAGTGGCGAGCTGGCAAGGGAGGAACTATTCAGCTCGCACTTTGTGAAAGCGTCTGACGACAGCTATTAGCAAGTCCAGATTGTCCAGAGGAAGGTCGTTCAGAGTGTGTTTTAGTCCTGGTTTAGTCCTGGTTTAGTCCTGGTTTAGTCCTGGTTTAGTCCTGGTTTAGATCTGGTTTAATCCTGGTTCAGTCCTGGTTTAGTCCTGGTTTAGTCCTGGTTTAGACCTGGTTTAGTCCTGGTTTAGTCCTGGTTTAGACCTGGTTTAATCCTGGTTCAGTCCTGGTTTAGTCCTGGTTTAGTCCTGGTTTAGACCTGGTTTAGTCCTGGTTTAGTCCAGGTTTAGTCCTGGTTTAGACCTGGTTTAGACCTGGTTTAGTCCTGGTTTAGTCCTGGTTTAGACCTGGTTTAATCCTGATTTAGTCCTGGTTTAGTCCTGGTTTAGTCCTGGTTTAGACCTGGTTTAGACCTGGTTTAATCCTGGTTCAGTCCTGGTTTAGTCCTGGTTTAGTCCTGGTTTAGACCTGGTTTAGACCTGGTTTAGACCTGGTTTAGACCTGGCTTAGACCTGGTTTAGACCTGGTTTAGTCCTGGTTTAGACCTGGTTTAGACCTGGTTTAGACCTGGCTTAGACCTGGTTTAGACCTGGTTTAGTCCTGGTTTAGTCCTGGTTTAGACCTGGTTTAGACCTGGTTTAGACCTGGTTTAGACCTTTTTAGACCTGGTTTAGACCTTTTTAGACCTGGTTAACGTCAAACGGGAGCCAGTGCTTTTTCATTTGTTGTCAGTTTGTTTTCTCAACATTCTCTCACTAAATTGTCAAATCCGCAGCTGAAAATAGTTTATTGTTTCATTTTTCTCAACTCACATCCAAAGATTCACACGGGACATTGTAACGTCAAAGGTCGTTTTCTCAAAATGTACTTTTCTCCCTCAGTTTCACACCAAAGACATTTTACTTCTGACAGATAAAAACAGAAGCATTTGTTAAATATTTATTTAACTTCAAAACAATCTTTTTTAGGTCTAGTTTACTTAAATACTAAATGGAATGTGTTTTTATTGATTTATTTGTGATTTATACTATATTGTGTTTTTTAACGTTGTAAAGCACTTTGAGTTGCATTTTTGTACCAACTGTAAAGTAAATACATTTTGATTGATTGAGTTCCACAATTCCCTCTGTATTTCCCCAACTATGCTCAATTTTTGGCCATTTTTACAGAAATTAAAACATACAACACGATCAGACGTGTGCAGAGGCAGATAGCGCGCTGATGTCTAGGGACGGTCCAACATGGGAAAGAATCAATCTAAAAGCGATGTGTCCGTCCCAGAGACGCCTGTCACTATGGCAATGTCAAATAAATATGGGAAAGCGTGTCTGGAGTGTCTGCCAGTGTGGGACAGTGTGAGACAGTGTGGGCCAGAGTGGGACAGTGTGGGCCAGTGTGGGCCAGAGTGAGACAGTGTGGGCCAGAGTGGGACAGTGTGGACCAGTGTGGGCCAGAGTGAGACAGTGTGGGCCAGAGTGGGACAGTGTGGGTCAGAGTGGGACAGTGTGGACCAGTGTGGGCCAGAGTGAGACAGTGTGGACCAGAGTGGGACAGTGTGGACCAGTGTGGGCCAGTGTGGGCCAGTGTGGGCCAGTGTAGACCAGTGTGGGCCAGAGTGAGACAGTGTGGGCCAGAGTGGGACAGTGTGGACCAGTGTGGGCCAGTGTGGACCAGTGTGGGCCAGTGTGGGCCAGTGTGGGCCAGTGTGGACCAGTGTGGCCAGTGTGGACCAGTGTGGGCCAGTGTGGACCAGTGTGAGCCAGTGTGGACCAGTGTGGGCCAATGTGGTTTGGTTTTCCATCTGGCGGATCAGAAGGCACGGACAAAATGTATGACTCATGTCAGCAAAACTGTTAAATTGAATGAATAGAAATAAAGTGTGATTTCTGTCAAGTCTTTGTGATTTTTATGCACAAATAAACTTGCTTTGCCAACAAATTGTATCCCATTTTTTCCTTTTGTTATACAAGCGAGTTCTAAAGTGATTTCTGTGTTTTTTTTTTTTCTATTCACCTGCAGTGTATTGCCTTAAACTCCACAAAAACACAATTAAAATACTTAAAACTGAAAACACACCCAAAATACATCAACATGTTTATCAGTGGAACCCGATATCAACAGATATTATTACATGGACTAAAAAAGATGATTACAATGACTAAAAACATCCGCGCGCCTGACCACAAAATGGCCGAGTGAAGAAAGCGTGCGCGAGTAAGAAGAACGTCCTGTGATGAAGAGATCGGAGTAAACGTCCCGGTGTTTCGAGCGGAGGACGAGGCCAAACACTTCGATCGCGTCTGGTCAGAGCGAGATCGTAAATCAGAAATGCAACGGACGCTCACATCGAGTATTCATCTGCTTTTAATCGTAACGTCGTGTGGGATTGAACAACTCCTGCTGGAACCTGGAACAATACTTCTTTCCTTTTTGGTCAACGTATTTAAAAACACACCGTGCCAAAAAGTCAAGCCTGAACCGCAACATACAGTCCAGCGCCTCCGTAAAGACATCGTACGCTGAGTCGATGGACGGCTGAAGCGTGTTTAGTTCGACTGACGCAAGCAAACATCGGCTTAAATCCAATCATTCATGTGAGTTCAGGCCTGACTCAGAGGCAGCACTCGCGGTCAGGAGGCTTTAGCTAAGGCGGTAGCGACGTTTTCAGAAAAATGTACATCTCGGAGTAGTTTTCGGATGCCGTACATTTACGCCAACAAAACGCTGTATTTGCTGTAATTGAGTGAATTTTTGAAGTCATTGGGCTTGTAGTTGAGTAGTTGCGTTTAAAAATCACGTAAGGCCTTATCCACGCCTGAATCTGCTACTTTCACATCTAAAAGCTACTTTCACATCTAAAAGCGCTCAAAACGACACTGCATCGCCCGCTCAGATCAACCAGAGCTCACAGAATATGCAAATAGTCGCTTAAAATGAGTAAAATCAGTTCAAACCAATTCATTTTTCAAATTTTCTACACATTATTGATCCAAAACGCTACTAAAATTGCGTTAGAAAGCAACTATTAGTGTCTCTAGTGTACTTTTTCCTTAAGTGCAGTTTTCGCAGCTGTACTTGTAATTATTAGCCATGTAACTGTACACATTTGCAGTACTCTTTCCACCACTAGTACTTGAGTAATATATTGCACAAAAGCTTTATGTTGACAACGTTCAATGATTCGAACGTCTCTGCTTCTTTAGATATGATTTCGTTTTTCTCCTTTTTGTGCTTTATTCGTGGAAAACACCAGATTTTGTGCCTGATTTAATGGTTTGCCCTTCTAATTACTTAAGCAATAGTTTTCCCAAATACTTTTACACTCCTAAACTTTGTACTTCTGCTCGAGTATTATCATTTTGTCACTTTTGTCTTTCTCAAGTGCAATTTTCGGCTGCTCCACCACCTCTGCCTGTAGACGCTGGCCTTATCTCGCACTGGTAAAGAGCGTAAAGACCTTATTAAGCAAATATCATCTCAAATCCACTCACTCATCCCTCATTCATACCCAATATTGACTGACAGCAACGCACTAACACTTATGAGGCCGTCCAGTAGACCTTTGCCAAGTCTCCCGGCCCTATCTCGCAATGGCAAAGATTTACGTCGCGCGCAGACCCTTATTCAGCAAATATGTTCAGCAAATATCAGCTGAAAACCCGGGCGTTCCATCGCTCACTCGTGCTATTGACAGACGGGGGGACGGGGGGAGAACACTCACGGTCATGAAGCCGTCCAGCAGTCCGGAGTCGGGTTTGGGCGGGGCCTGAAGCCGCTCCATGGACCACTTCTCGATGATGGAGGCGACCAGGCTGTTCTCCGTGTTCAGGATGCGGAAGCCCGTCATGTTCACGCCGCTGAAGCGATACGGCTCCACGTCCAGGGCGAACAGGTCCTGCCAAACGCCGGGCGAGACGCAGAAGACAATCGTTAGAGTTTATTTCTTTCTTCAAAAGCAGTAAGACATTTAATGAGAGGTTATACAATCGAGATAACTTCCTTTAGGTGATTTAAGTCTGTTCAGTCAAAGGTTTCCCCTTATTGTCCCGTCGAGAAAGAGAAGAGAGACGTCTTTTCTTATCGGAGGAGATAAAAGAGAGGCAAGTGAACAATTAGGTCTTAAACCGGATGTGTCTTTAGGAGGGAAAAATGAGAATGGATTTCAGTTTGATGTCAAAAACGGGGAAAATTGTATCTATAAGACCTGGTTTACTCCTGCTTTACTCCTGGTTTAGACCTGGTTTAGACCTGGTTTACTCCTGCTTTACTCCTGGTTTAGACCTGGTTTAGTCCTAGTTTAGACCTGGTTTGGTCCAGGTTTAGACCTGGTTTAGTCCTAGTTTAGCCCTGGTTTAGACCTGGTTTAGTCCTAGTTTAGACCTGGTTTGGTCCAGGTTTAGACCTGGTTTAGTCCTAGTTTAGACCTGGTTTGGTCCAGGTTTAGACCTGGTTTAGTCCTAGTTTAGCCCTGGTTTAGACCTGGTTTAGTCCTAGTTTAGACCTGGTTTGGTCCAGGTTTAGACCTGGTTTAGTCCTAGTTTAGCCCTGGTTTAGACCTGGTTTAGTCCTGGTTTAGACCTGGTTTGGTCCTAGTTTAGCCCTGGTTTAGACCTGGTTTAGACCTGGTTTAGTCCTGGTTTAGTCCTGGTTTAGCCCTGGTTTAGACCTGGTTTAGACCTGGTTTAGTCCTGGTTTAGCCCTGGTTTAGCCCTGGTTTAGTCCTGGTTTAGTCCTGGTTTAGTCCTGGTTTAGTCCTGGTTTAGTCCTGGTCTAGACCTGGTTTAGTCCTGGTTTAGTCCTGGTTCAGTACTAGTTTAGACCTGGTTTGGTCCAGGTTTAGACCTGGTTTAGTCCTAGTTTAGCCCTGGTTTAGACCTGGTTTAGTCCTAGTTTAGACCTGGTTTGGTCCAGGTTTAGACCTGGTTTAGTCCTAGTTTAGCCCTGGTTTAGACCTGGTTTAGTCCTAGTTTAGACCTGGTTTGGTCCAGGTTTAGACCTGGTTTAGTCCTAGTTTAGACCTGGTTTGGTCCAGGTTTAGACCTGGTTTAGTCCTAGTTTAGCCCTGGTTTAGACCTGGTTTAGTCCTGGTTTAGACCTGGTTTGGTCCTAGTTTAGCCCTGGTTTAGACCTGGTTTAGTCCTGGTTTAGACCTGGTTTAGTCCTGGTTTAGACCTGGTTTAGACCTGGTTCAGTCCTAGTTTAGACCTGGTTTGGTCCAGGTTTAGACCTGGTTTAGTCCTAGTTTAGCCCTGGTTTAGACCTGGTTTAGTCCTAGTTTAGCCCTGGTTTAGACCTGGTTTAGTCCTGGTTTAGACCTGGTTTGGTCCTAGTTTAGACCTGGTTTAGTCCTGGTTTAGTCCTGGTTTAGACCTGGTTTAGTCCTAGTTTAGACCTGGTTTGGTCCAGGTTTAGACCTGGTTTAGTCCTAGTTTAGCCCTGGTTTAGACCTGGTTTAGTCCTAGTTTAGACCTGGTTTGGTCCAGGTTTAGACCTGGTTTAGTCCTAGTTTAGTCCTGGTTTAGACCTGGTTTAGACCTGGTTTAGACCTGGCTTAGACATGGTTTAGACCTGGTTTAGTCCTGGTTTAGTCCTGGTTTAGACCTGGTTTAGACCTGGCTTAGACCTGGTTTAGACCTGGTTTAGTCCTGGTTTAGTCCTGGTTTAGACCTGGTTTAGTCCTAGTTTAGCCCTGGTTTAGACCTGGTTTAGTCCTGGTTTAGACCTGGTTTGGTCCTAGTTTAGTCCTGGTTTAGACCTGGTTTAGTCCTGGTTTAGACCTGGTTCAGTCCTGGTTTAGACCTGGTTTAGACCTGGTTTAGTCCTGGTTTAGACCTGGTTTAGTCCTGGTTTAGACCTGGTTTGGTCCTAGTTTAGCCCTGGTTTAGACCTGGTTTAGTCCTGGTTTAGACCTGGTTCAGTCCTGGTTTAGACCTGGTTTGGTCCTACATTTTCTTTTGATGAATGGTGTGACTGGAGTAACTGCAGCAGAGTTATGAGGTCAACTGACAATCGAGGAGTCATTTATTGTAGTTTGGTGGATTTCACATGAGATGACACTAGAAACCTATTTTACAGGACATTAAATATTCAATTTACATTAGCTTCCAGAGCAGAAAAGCAACGGCTTGTGAAGTTATTTATTATTATTATTATTTATATTACAAGAGCAGCTCATTGGTCATTGGTCATTGGTCATTGGTCATTGGTCATTGGTCATTGGTCATTGGTCATTGGTCAGCTCTCATTTATGACAAAATCAAACGTCTCTCATTTCCGTCTCATATGATAATTTTTCCGTCATTCGTTTCAATACAGACGAACCACGCCTGTCCCTGATTGGCCGATCCACCTGTCAATCGCGACCAGACGGACGTCTATCTTTACAGACGTCGTTCTGGACTCTCCGCTCATATAACTCTCCAGGTTTCCCGGGGCGCGCGGGAATCCTGGTATTTCACATGTGACGACAGGCTTGGCCGCGATTGGCTGTCGGCGGTAATGAACGGGAGGAGCGTCCAGACAGATTTTGACCTCATCCAGACGCTTGGCTCGCTTCCACCTGGCGCCGAGCTCGGGCCGACTTTATGTTAAATCCACAGCGGACTCTTGCCCTGGTCGTTCTCCCGCTCTGTCCTTCCCACTGTCGTTTGTAACAGAAGCATCGTTGTGACATCACCAATTAAAACGCGGCGTTTTAAGAGTGTCCAGACCGCCCGCCCCGCCCTCCCCCCCGTGTGTCCTCTGTGAGCGGGACGATTGTAAACGACCATTTTGAAGCGGTCTGAAGTTCGTCCAGCGGTCGCAGTCTGGACAGTCTGGAGGAGCCCAGACCGTGTCCTCAAACGACCCGGACATTACGGCTCGTACATTACGGCTCGTACATTACGGCTCGTACATTACGGCTCGTCATAATAAATGTTATGTAATGTTATGCACCGCAAACAGATCCAATGTGGCTCGTTTCCATGACGTATTCATTACTATGTTTGTTTGTTTTTTGCTATTAATGACAATAAAATATAACAAAAATAAGTAAAAGAACATAACAGCAATACAATCACATGACGTAAATACCTCCCCCATCCAATATTCACACATAAAACTCAATAAAAACAAAATAGAACTTAAAACATTGATGCCCAAATGAAGGAGAATGGACAAAAAACGAAGGAAATTCCAGTATTTCCAATGTGTTTACTGGGCCTTGTTTTGTTTTGTTTAAAAAGGTACAACTTATAGTTTTTTTTAATTTTATTCTATTTTAATTTCTTTTATTTTCTTTTATTTCATTTTATTTGTTTTATTTTATTTTTTAATTTATTTTGTAAATGTTTTTGTTTTTCCCTTTTTTATTTCCATCCATCCATCCATCTTCTGCCGCTTTATCCGGGGCCGGGTTGCGGGGGCAGCAGTCTGAGCAGGGACTCCCAGACTTACTTCTCCCCAGACACTTCCTCTAACTCCCCCGGGGGGATCCCGAGGCGTTCCCAGGCCAGCCAAGAGACATAGTCTCTCCAGCGTGTCCTGGGTCTTCCCCGGGGCCTCTTCCCGGTGGGACATGCCTGAAACACCTCCCGAGGGAGGCGCCCAGGAGGCATCCGGAACAGATGCCCGAGCCACCTCAGCTGGCTCCTCTCGACGTGGAGGAGCAGCGGCTCTACTCCGAGCTCCCCCCGTGTGGCCGAGCTCCTCACCTTATCTCTAAGGGAGCGCCCAGCCACACGGCGGAGGAAACTCATTTCGACCGCTTGTATCCGCGATCTTGTTCTTTCGGTCACTACCCAAAGCTCATGACCATAGGTGAGGGTAGGAACGTAGACCGACCGGTAAATAGAGAGCTTTGTCTTTTGACTCAGCTCCCTCTTTACCACAACGGTCCGATGCAGCGACTGCATCACTGCAGCCGCTGCACCGATCCGCCTGTCGATCTCACGCTCCATCCTTCCCTCACTCGTGAACAAGACCCCGAGATACTTTAACTCCTCCACTTGGGGCAAGGACACCCCACCCACCTGGAGAGGGCAAGCCACCTTTTTCCGGTCGAGAACCATGGCCTCGGATTTGGAGGTGCTGATTCTCATCCCAGCCGCTTCACACTCGGCTGCAAACCGTCCCAGTGCATGTTGCAGGTCCGGGTTTGATGGAGCCATCAGGACAACATCGTCTGCAAACAGCAGAGATGGAATCCTGTGGTCCCCAAACCGGACACCCTCCGACCCCTGACCACACCCTCCGACCCCTGACTGCGCCTAGAAATTCTGTCCATAAAAATTATGAACAGAACCGGTGACAAAGGGCAGCCCTGGCCGAGTCCAACATGCACTGGGAACAGGTCTGACTTACTGCCGGCAATGCGAACACAGCTCCTGCTCCGGTCATACAGGGACCGGACAGCCCTGAGCAAAGGGCCCCGGACCCCGTACTCCCGAAGCACCCCCCAAAGGACACCCCGAGGGACATTTCAATTATTTTATTTTTTATTTTTTGTTTAAAAAAGTATATCTTATAGTCAGTATAATACGGTAAATAAAATTCAGAAGAAAATGTAAGAGATTTATTTGAATTTCTAGAGCATAACTGAACAAAAAAAAATTATATAAATAAAATTTGAATTTCTACAGAATATATCTTTATCAAATTATTACATTTAACGCCTTAATCGTTCTCAATGTGGATCTAAAGTACATTTTTAGATTGTGTGTGTGATGCTTGATCAAAGTGCTGTTCCTGGCGCAGTTGTAAACACTCGTCTCCAGCTCCAAAGGAACATTTGATTATCGGCGTTAAAAGACGTGAGTTTAGACAATTCATTTCAAACCACAAACATGGCTCCGAGGCTCTGATGAGAAACACGAGCCATGAAAAAGAAGAAGGATTTCATTTCAGACGAGGAGGATGTTAAAGCAGAGAAGAGGAGGGAAAGAAGAAGGAGGAGGAGGACGAGGAGGAAGAAGAGGAAGTAGAGGAAGAGGAAGAGGAGGAGGAAGAGGAAGAAGAGGAAGAAGAGGAGGAGGAAGAGGAAGAGGAGGAGGAGGAGGAGGAGGAGGAGGTGGAGGAGGAGGAGGAGGAGGAGGAAGAAGAGGAAGAAGAGGAGGAGGAAGAGGAGGAGGAGGAGGAGGAGGAGGAGGAGGAGGAGGAGGAGGAGGAGGTGGAGGAGGAGGAGGAGGAGGAGGAGGAGGAGGAGGAGGCGTTTGATCCAGACATAAAACACTTCAGAGAAAAGATTCTGCCGTGACCTGAGGTGAGGCTGAGGAAATGTTCAAATGTTTGTCGAGTTTGGACTGAAAGGGCTGTTTTTAAAAGCAGAAAAGACTCCAATAGCAGTATTCTTATTTAGTCCTGGTTTAGACCTGGTTTAGACCTGTTTTAGTCCTGGTTTAGTCCTAGTTTAGTCCTGGTTTAGTCCTGGTTTAGTCCTGGTTCAGTTCTGGTTCAGTCCTGGTTTAGTCCTGGTTTAGCCCTGGTTTAGTCCTGGTGTAGTCCTGGTTCAGTTCTGGTTCAGTCCTGGTTTAGTCCTGGTTTAGCCCTGGTTTAGTCCTGGTTTAGTCCTGGTTCAGTTCTGGTTCAGTCCTGGTTTAGTCCTGGTTTAGCCCTGGTTTAGTCCTGGTTCAGTTCTGGTTCAGTCCTGGTTTAGTCCTGGTGTAGTCCTGGTTTAGTCCTGGTTTAGCCCTGGTTTAGTCCTGGTTTAGTCCTGGTTTAGTCCTGGTTCAGTTCTGGTTCAGTCCTGGTTTAGTCCTGGTTTAGCCCTGGTTTAGTCCTGGTTTAGTCCTGGTTTAGTCCTGGTTCAGTTCTGGTTCAGTCCTGGTTTAGTCCTGGTTTAGCCCTGGTTTAGTCCTGGTTTAGTCCTAGTTTAGTCCTGGTTTAGTCCTGGTTTAGTCCTGGTTCAGTTCTGGTTCAGTCCTGGTTTAGTCCTGGTTTAGCCCTGGTTTAGTCCTGGTGTAGTCCTGGTTTAGTCCTGGTTTAGTCCTAGTTTAGTCCTGGTTTAGTCCTGGTTTAGTCCTAGTTTAGTCCTGGTTTAGTCCTGGTTTAGTCCTGGTTTAGTCCTAGTTTAGTCCTGGTTTAGTCCTGGTTTAGTCCTAGTTTAGTCCTGGTTTAGTCCTGGTTTAGTCCTGGTTTAGTCCTAGTTTAGTCCTGGTTTAGTCCTGGTTTAGTCCTAGTTTAGTCCTGGTTTAGTCCTGGTTTAGTCCTAGTTTAGTCCTGGTTTAGTCCTGGTTTAGTCCTGGTTTAGTCCTAGTTTAGTCCTGGTTTAGTCCTGGTTTAGTCCTGGTTCAGTCCTGGTTCAGTCCTGGTTTAGTCCTGGTTTAGTCCTGGTTCAGTCCTGGTTTAGTCCTTGTTTAGTCCTGGTTTAGTCCTGGTTTAGTCCTGGTTTAGTCCTAGTTTAGTCCTGGTTTAGTCCTGGTTTAGTCCTGGTTCAGTCCTGGTTCAGTCCTGGTTTAGTCCTGGTTTAGTCCTGGTTTAGACCTGGTTCAGTCCTGGTTTAGACCTGGTTTAGTCCTGGTTTAGTCCTGGTTTAGTCCTGGTTTAGACCTGGTTCAGTCCTGGTTTAGACCTGGTTTAGTCCTGGGTTAGTCCTGGTTTAGTCCTGGTTTAGACCTGTTTTAGACCTGGTTTAGTAACTTTGAAATGGAACATTAAACGTTTAAACGTCGACTTTAAATTTGGAAAATTTATTTTAGTCTTTGTAGTCTTTATTTTGACTACAACTTTATTCCCGTAAAACTACAACTTTAGTCTCAAAGTGCCCGCTTGTTTCTCATTATGAATGTCCCTTAGTCTCCGTCATAGGATTTGGTTCACGCTCCTTTTCTTTTTCTTCCTCCAGGTTTATGAGTCAGGCCCAGCAGACGTATTATCAACCATAAACCCAGTCCACAAATCCACAATCTGACAGAATATGGAGGTCATCCCGTGTCGCCGTGGCTCCAGCTGAAGATAAAACTGGTGGTTCGCGGTGTGTGCGCGCTCCCGAGCGTCGTGCAAGAAAACAAAATTAGACTTGAAGAGAAGAGAAATCGAATGAGCCCCAGAAGTGAGAGTGGCGTGTCAGCAAATGGGCCCTGACATTGCGAGGCAAGATGAATCGGGCCCCCGAACCAAATCTCAGCGAAAATGGGAGCCGCGATTGAACGGAAGAAAAACAAACACACACAAAAATAGCCATTATTTTCCGGGCCGCGCGGAGAAAAAAAACAAAAAACACTGGACGCAATACGAGAGCTTGGAAAAATGGGGATGAAGATTGAAGAAAGATGTCTGGCGATGAAGGGGGCGGGGGCAGGGGGAAGGGGGTGGGTGCCCGGGCAGTACTTACCAGCGTGGTGAAGATGTAGTGATAGTACTCGGTCATCATGCCCATCGCCAGCGCCTGAGGACACAAGAGTTATGAGAGGATTATGAGTACTTTCTGCTCGGGAGGAGAACACAAAGCGAGGCGGGCGTGGTCGGAGAAAGAAAGTGTCACTAAAGTACCGGATTTTGACCCGCTTAAAATGAACACAAAATATACAATGTTTTTTGACCCTTTAAACGTTGACTCGACTAAATAAAGTCGCTCTTATATATTTCTATTTGTCAATTTTTTTAAAACGCTGATATTAGATTGGATTAGCCTATCGTGATGACAACCAGGAAGTAAGAAATAAACCTAAAAAAATTCTAAAAAATAAACCTTAAAAAAAAAATCTAAAAAATAAACCTAAAAAAAATCTAAAAAATAAACCTTATAAAAATCTAAAAAATAAACCTAAAAAAATTCTAAAAAATAAACCTTAAAAAAAAATCTAAAAAAATAAACCTAAAAAAAATCTAAAAAATAAACCTTAAAAAAAATCTTCAAAAATAAACCTAAAAAAAATCAAAAAAATAAACCTAAAAAATAATTAAAAATAAACCTTATAAAAATCTAAAAAATAAACCTAAAAAAAAATCTAAAAAATAAACCTAAAAAAAATCTAAAAAATGAACCTAAAAAAATTCTAAAAAATAAACCTTATAAAAATCTAAAAAATAAACCTAAAAAAATCTAAAAAATAAACCTAAAAAAAATCTAAGAAATAAACCTAAAAAAATTCTAAAAAATAAACCTAAAAACAAAAAATCTAAAAAATAAACCTAAGAAAAAGTTTTCGGGGCAGGTTGGACCGCCCGTCGAACTCAGACGCAGTTAAGATAAATATAATGACAATTTTGCTGAAAAGAAAAAGTGGTTTATAACTGTACTTCCTGGTTGTTTAGAGCGTCTTTACATGAGCGGATTTTGGCTTCGTTTCGACTTGCATTCCGGTCCAAACTCTTTCTGTCTTCATTACGGCGCATTAAAGGGGCGACGGCGGTGCGGCGGCGGTGCGGCGGCGTGTGGCGGCGGTGCGGCGTGCGGCGGCGGCATGTGGCCGGCGTGATTGAAAAACGTTGATGGTGTTTTTTGCACCTTCCTCACGCGACAGATCCAACAATCGAATCGGAGCCAAGAACCAGGGCGTTTCACACGTTTAGATTAACGCCATAAATATAGCGCCGCGTCTCCACACTCGATGTTCAGGGACGCGACAACAAACATAAATAACGCATTATGAGTGGCGCGAGGCGGGGAAACGTGCTCAATAATGACATTGTACTCTACATTCCCTTCGACTTTATTAAATCATCACTATATTAAAGGACACATTTCATGCATTAGCCGTATTGTCATTTAAACATGCTCTTGAGCGTCTTTATTGTGACATGTCATGTTATAAAACCTAAAATAAATTCTGTATGACTTTATTTTAGGACTATATGACTTTCTACCTTACCATGGGGAAATAAACAAAAGCTAGCTTGATTTGCGCACTTAAAAATAAACGCACGGTGACCTCAGAGCTCTACCTTTTATTATTATTATTATTTTTTTTTTTTTTTGTATTAACCTTCATTTAACCCATTGAGATCAATCAATCAATCAATCAAATTTATTTATAGAGAATAATTCATACAAAGTTCAATTCAATGTGCTTTACAACGTTAAAAATACAATATAATAATAATAAAACTCAGTGTATGGACAGATCGAGACTTCTTTTTCATGAGTAACCTCTGGCAAAGTACAGACACAACAGCAACACACATTTTCATTACACAATAAAAAGACTTTCACAAAAAGAACATTTAAAAGCACCAACAATTTTGACGATGTCAGAAATCTGGGAAATTTGAAACCCAGTATTTTTGTAAGGCTCGAACGCAAAGAAACTCGCAAACAGGACGATGAAAAAAAGCCCGAACGAAGCTAAATACAACTCATCGTATGTTTTTTTGATGATGGAAAGATACTATAATGTGTTCTTAGCATAATATGCACCTGTCAATTACCAACTGAACTTCCACTGCGGCCCACGCGGACGCCATTAGTCCCAAAAGTAGGTTAATATGGCGCATATATTGGGCGCAGTGCGGAGACGCGGCAGGTGACCTTTGAGAGTCCCAGAATAAACAGGTCTGGGTGGCGGAGAGCGAGAGAGAGTAGTCTATTTTCAGACTGTAATTATTTGTGTAACGTCCCGGGCACAGTTCACACGTTACTGGGGCGACGGCAGGAGAAGCCTGTTAGCGCCAAACCAGGCTAACCTCGCTAATCCTCTGTGTGAGATCGTCCCGAGGGCTGAAGTTCACGCTAACTCCAACTCACGCAACAAGTGGCAACGTGGACTTTTATCGCCTTGAAGCGTCCATGAGGGAAATACAACGTCTCTCATCTTCTTTGTTCATCGTTGTTCCTTTGTGTGATTTCATTGCCCGAACGGTACGTGTTTTAGTGTAGACTTCTGCTCGTTTCCGTGAAGATTGAACAGTTTTACGCCACTTTGAAGAACATTCTTGGCAAAACGAAAACATCTCCATGGAGACGGAGAAGGTTCCGGGTCCTCCTCCTAGAAACCCAAATAAATTAGTGCCATTTTAAGCGACGTTTTCTTGTTTGAAATGTCCCCGTTTGATCCACTTTGACGCAGCGTAGGAACTATAGGGACTCGGGCAGAGTTCTGGGGACTTTTTTTTGACATGTGCAACGCTGCCTTTGTTCGGAAATAATTAACTCTCACACCTCGACAAACTTTATTGCTCCACACGAGAAATTCCCCTGACGCAGTCGCTCCAAAATTACAATTCTTAAAGAGTGAGAATAATGACGACTGCCTGCGGTAATAATTGACTTTAATTGTTTGTGGAATGTGTTGAATGTTTTTTGTGCGCAACAGACGGAGAACAAAGGGCGGGAAATATTACATGTTCTCCGACGCGCCCCCTACAGGTCGGACGACTCGTTGAACTAAAATGAAGTTATGATAAATGTATTTTGAATTTTGCTAAAAATTCTAGAAACGTTATCACAGAATAGCTCATTTTTTAGGTTTATATTTTCACTTCCTGTTTGTAATTGATGACATCACACTATTGATGACATCACACCAGCAGAATTTTTCTTTTTTTTTTTTTGACAAATGAAAATATATAAGAGCGACTTTATTTTGTTAAATTAATGTTTAGAGAGCCAAGAAATAATAGTTTCTTTGAGCAAATTCTGCATAAACTTCGACTGGAATGAGTGTCCGTGGTGTGATGTCACTTCATAACAGAGCTTTACATGGTCAGGTCCCATCGTACATTATCGATCTGATTAAACCGTACGCTCCCTCTCGCTCACTAAGGTCCTTGGACCAGAAACTGTTGTTGGTTCCTCGCACCCGTTTTCGGACCAGAGGAGACAGATCCTTCCAGGCTGTTGCCCCCAGACTCTGGAACGATCTTCCGTTCTCCTTACGGTCACTGGACTCAGTTACTGCTTTTAAGGGTCAGATTAAAACCTTTTTATTTAGTCAGGCCTTTTAAATGCACTTGTTTTACGGACTGATTTTACTGTATATCGTTGTATATGTATTGTTCACTGTACATTTTTTGTGTTTTTATCGTTTTATTCTGTGTTTTGTGAAGCACTTAGTGACTTCTGTCTGTGAAAGGTGCTATATAAATAAAATTTACTTACTTACTTACTTACTTACTTACTGACATTGTTCTACAGATATTTTTTCAACTTTCCTCTGCACATACCTGCTCGATTGGTGTAAAACTAATTTATATGCACAAAAGGTATAAATAGACCAAATAAAGTCATAATGAGAAAATCGTAAATACCTGACATCTGATTTTTTGCATGTCCTAAAGTAGAATCTGTTTTTCCCCATTACAGATGTTTTGTAAAAGCTTCTATTCAGGTGAAAATGAGACCACAGAGCATTCTCACCATCTAAATATAGATTGTTATTTTTTCTCCACAAAGCAGGAAGTGCGCCGTTAGCATGCTAATGTCGCTTAGCTTCACCGTAAGAGTTGTGAAAAGAGGTTTTAAACTCATCGCATGAAATATTTCGGATGCTCAAAAGTCATAAGGTAAGTGAGTGAAACACGTAAACCGCTGCAAAGTTCATGTTTTGAGACGGTAAAGATCAGGTACATCGCATTTAAACGCACAACGCTAAACATGCTAACGTTAAATCCAGCGAGACGATCTTTCAGCCACTGTCGCACACTACGTTTGACGGGACTAAATAACCAAACTCAAGTCATCTTTGCCTAGGGTGACCAGATTTTCACATTTAAAAAGGGGATGCATGGGCAGTAATATCTAAACTGTAAAAAATGCAGGTAATCCAGTACATTTGTATGCACTCGGCTCATTCATGCCTCTTTCACTGTCAGATTTCTCTAGTCTGGCAACAGAAACAACAATATATTCCTCTCTTTACTGTTGGCACGTCGCAAAGTTGTCAAAAACCGGGACAGCTGGGACACGCCTTGTATAAAACTAGGACAAATCAATGGTTTTTGGAAACATCTGCTGGGACATGGGACACGGGGCTCAAAACTGGGACTGTCCAATAAATAGGGACATCTTGTCACCTTATCTTTGCCCACAAACCGGTCGGACCACTCTTGTGTGCGGTATAGCACTAGCACTAACATGGTTTGGCTATAGTGGCTAATAAAAACAGCTATCGTACGTATATAACAGACTGAAAATGAAAATTGGGTTTAAATTTGACTTGGCTTTCATGCAAACGTAGTGACTAGTAACGGTTCCTCTGACTTAATAGGGACTGGAGGATTAGAGAGACTTAGTTCTTGGTACTGTTACATGTGAAAAGTCTGTGGACCACTCCTGGACCAAATGGGAATTACACTGGACGTTTTTGGTATTTGAATAACACGCGTTCAAAGAGCAAACCTACACTAGAGCGACGCGTCCTGCTGACCGACTTACGCCGTCCACAGTGAGGTTTTTGCTCTGGGCAGATGTCCCGTACCGAGCCGCTGCGATTGGCCCCATTATCAGGTCGTCTCCGGGACAATATAAACGACTGCAATCCGCGACCTTCCCGTGAAATCGCCCGCTCAACACTGATTAAACCCAGCGCGAGCCCCGGTCCTGCCCGAGCTCCAATCCTTCACGAGGGGCCCCCGATGCAGATGGGCTCATAGTCTTTCTCATTACGGACACATTTTAATAACACATGACTGAGAGGGACGGGAAACGACCGAGCTGGGACTCAGGAGTTTAAAATGAAAGAGTTATGTCGGGGAAAATACTGTTGTTATAAGAGTGTAAAGATGCTGCAAGTGTTAACTGTGGATCTCAGGTAAAGTGTAAGGATGATACAGTGTGTTTGTAGCCAATCAGTCATGTGATCGACTTTTACCTCCTGAATTACAACAAACTCAAAGGTCCTCCAAATTTTATCAACTTTGGGCAAAATGGGACAGATGTTGGTCATGTTGTGCCATTATTTTATTGTGCCATTATTATTAGGCCCGAGCGCCACAAGCTGGCGAGAGGCCTATTAATCTCGTAAGGCCGTGCAAAGCACGGCTGCGAAAGTGCGCACGTAGTGCGCACGAAATCGAGCGCGAAGCGCTCGCCCACTTCCAAACACTCACTAACGCACTCCTTCACTCACGCACGCCCCGTGCATACTAATTAGTAGTAGAAAAATGGAACTTTACCGTTGTAAACGGGCGAAGCCCGTGCAAAAGTACGCACTAAAAGAGCACTTTAAATTGGGATGATAAAGCACTCATTTGCGCTAAGTACCTCACGAATACGTTCCCCATCTCTTGCATGTTCCGTGCACATAAGCATGTAATGCAAAAATTGAACATTATTACTGTATAGGGGGCCAAAAACACAAAGTGGGCGGAGCCCACTCAAAATTAACAAAAGTACCCGTCAGTGACCAGGGGGTAGGAAGGCAAGGTAGGAAGGCGCGAGCGCTTTCCGAAAATTTATAGTTTATGATATTTGAAAAATGGGAAACATTGTTTTCGCATCGGAATATTATTCTTTCTTTCCTTCTTCTTCTTCTTCTTCTTCTTCTTCTTCTTCTTCTTCTTCTTCTTCTTCTTCTTCTTCTTCTTCTTCTTCTTCTTCTTCTTCTTCTTCTTCTTCTTCTTCTTCTTCTTCTTCTTCTTCTTCTTCTTCTTCTTCTTCTTCTTCTTCTTCTCGGGACCAACCCCCCTCTCTACATTCTGGTTATTTACTTTTTCTAAAATTTAAAAAATTGGCGCGTCAGCGCCCCCAAATGTACCAAAAATGCAATGAGAGATGGGAAATGACCCAAAAAAAATCTGATCGTAGAATCATGAAATTTGGCGCAGAGGTAGATGGTGACAAGAGAATTAAAAAATATTATTACGGCAACGCCGTTCGCCCAACCTAATGTCGGCCATATTGCTTCAAAAATGGCTAAACATGACTTCGGAGTTTTTCCAAACGTCGTACGAACTCCTCCCAGGGCGTTGGCCCTAAAAAGCTGAAATTTGGTGAAAATTCTACTGAGGAGTGGGACATCAAAAGTTATCCAAATTACATTGATACCTGTCACGGTCTCTGTGCGGCGAAGCCGCAAACTGTAGCAAGAATTTCAGAAATCTCCCAAATTTAACATTTCTGCCGTTTGCGCAGATAAAGTCCGAATTGCGTCAAATTAGAATCAGTTGTTAAACTCTTTGCCCTAAACCTACTTGAAGTGAAATAAATTAATTTGGAGTCACAGCGCCCCCTACAGATTTTATATGGAGGTTAAATATTTAGTTTTGCGAAATTATATGAAATTTGACACACAACTCAATTTTGGCATCCCCATCAAAAAAGTCAATGAGACCCATGTCATAATTGTTATGGCTTTGCCGTAACGATGACCAAAACCTCCCATGTTATTCCAATGGGGAAATCGCCAGAACATGTTTACACTTTAGACTTTCACCAACTCCTCCCAGGGCTTTAGCCCTATTACCTGAAATTTGGTGAGACTCATCTTCAGGGGTGGACCATCAAAAGTTATCCACATTTTTATTCAAAGAGTCACGGTGTCTGTGCAGCAAAGCCGCACATTTTGCCAAGAATTCAAAATAAAATTGCTTTTTGATGTTAAAACAAAGGGGAGAAGATGTGACAGCGTCACAGATTCAGCAGTAGATGTAATAAAAGGACAATTGGGGCGCGTTAAAGCCCCCTCCTCTTGCGGCGTGGCGGCGGCGTGGCGAGGGCCGATCATTGCCGCTTGTGGCTATATTTATTATTATTATTATGTATTATTATTTTTTCATTTTTATTATTATTATTATTTTTCATTTTATTTTATTATGAATTTGTATTAATAGTATTTTTATTATTATCAGTATTTTTTGCATTATTATTATTTTTTTTATTTTTTGCATTATTATTATTTTATTGCTCTCTGGTCGTGTTTCCCTTTTTTTTCTATTTTGTGTATTATTAAATGGTGAAAAAAATAAATTTGAAAAACACCTTTTTTTTAAGTTTCTCGGGTCATTATTGTCCCTCCAATGATACAACCATACGGAATAAAAATAATGATTACTGGGCATGAAACAAACACTGACAACAGCTTCAAAGTTGTCTCTAACTTACTTTAACTCACTTCTCTGGCTCTGGGTCAAATCACAACAAGTTATTGAAGTAACTCCATGTTTGTGGCGCTGTGAGACGTGGCTGAAGCTAGAATGAAAAATGAAACTACCTCTGGTTCATTGTCAGCTTCTTCCCTGCGTTCATGTCCCTCCTCTGCACCTCTACAGCGCTTTAACATCTTTATGTATAATGCATTGCGCTTGGATAATGTGAGGTGCATTATTTTCACCTGAGTCAACGCTCTGTCTTATGGAATCATCTCGCTCGGGCGCGTCGCTCCTCCTCAGCTTAAATGTACCGGGACAAATTTGGACCCTTGAACCTGCGCAGTTCATTTGAGGGTTTGCAGTCCCACGTCGACCACTGCGCGATGAAACTGGGACTGAAGTAACTGAAAAAGTGTAAGAGCGCAGTTCGTCTTTGGTCGCACGACGGTTCTAGGTTTAACTACCGTATCTTCTGGACTATAAGTCGCATCTTTTTTCATAGTTTTGGCCGTGGTGCGACTTATACGTGATATTATTCGTTATTTTCTCAACCACAAGAGGGCGCTCTAGGCTCTAAGCGACGCAGAAGAAGAATCTGCACTTCCTCTACCTCTGGAGTTTGTGGAATTGTTTAGAAGTGACACAGAGGAAGAAGAATTCAATGGATTTAGTGATTTGGGGTAAAACTGATGCTTTGGTAAACTTGTTAGCATGTTCTTTATGCTATAGTTATCTGAATAACTGTTCATATGTTACGTTAACATACCAGACACTTACCACAGTTCTGTCTGTGCCTCATGTAGCTGAAGGTGTTAGCGTTAGCATACGTACACCTATTCACCATGTTCTCTCATCTGTTATTATTTTAAACTGCATTTCAAGATGAAATGTCTGTTCTTGGTCTTGGATTTTGTCGAATAAATTTCCCCCAAAAATACGACTTATACTTCGGTGCGATTTATAGTCCAGGCAATATGGTAATCGGCCCCAAATCGTACCAGTGGAAACATGGCTCATGCGTCCCTCTCTCCCAGACGGGCCCCACATTCACACCGGTCCCCCTCACTCCTCCTGGGCACCGGGGCCGGCCCTCTCCTGACCCCGCACGTCCTTTAATCGCCGCTAACGCGCTAACACCCTGCGACGCCGGCGTTCTGCGGCCTCTTCTTCTACGTTCTCTTGCGCGTCGAGCGGGAGAAACTCGGGCTAATGGGATGGATTGCGTTGACAGCTCCTCCGGGGGATGGAAAGCAGGTTTTCCGACCGGCTCATACTCTAAATCTTTTCTCTAAATAAGCGTGGCATTTGCGCGGGAGCCGTGACCACATCAAGCTAAATTAACTCCGCTGGGATTAGCGCGGACTGATGCAAACGAGACCGGGTGGGCTGGCAAATAAATATGACTTTAACGTAATGAAGCGACGGGTCCTTTAAAGTGACATGTAGAGAGGATTAGTGAGCGTAAACGCCCCATTCACTGCTGCTCCGCAAACTGGTGAAGTGCTGAGGAAACATGACAGAGCGCGGACGAAAAGACTGTCAGGACACGTAATATTAGTCGTGTTATTGGCCTCTAAACACGCTCTTGACCTTTGCTTTTCTCATGTTTAAAATGTAAAACAATGCACTGAAAACCACACAGTACTTTCTATGAGTCGGGCGTTCCCTCGTCGAGATTTGGTGTTTGCGCTCCATCTACTGGCGGCAGAGGGAGATGAACGAAAGCTAGCTTACCCCAACATGCTAATTCAAGCGGGCAGATATCTGCGACAAGCTTGTGGAAAAAAGTGTTAATGAAACTAGTCTGAATGAAGCTGAACTACAATGTTAAAGAAATGTGCCGTTTTATATGTTTAATATCATTTGGTGCGTTTATCTTCTGAGCGGGTCAACTCCACTTAAAATGAGAAAATAGTACGGTGTTGTGCGTAGAATAAAACTGCAGAATTATTCGTTACTGACAACGAGAGAAAAATAAAACACTTACGAGAGATGAGTCAAAATCTCCCTGAAAATCACAATATTAGGAGTGTTTGTGATAGAAGTGTTTTCATGCTCAAAAGGCTCAGTTATGTCGACTTTTCCTCATGTTAACCCATAAAAAACAAGCGTATGTGTCGAAAAAGCCTTTTGGAATGATTTATCACAACAAAGAAGCAATCGGAAAGAGATGGGAAATGTCTTATATGATGTAAGAGGTTTTTTTTTTTTTTATTTCACCTTTATGTAACCAGGAAAGTCCCATTGATATGAAACATCTCTTTTGCAAAACGGCAGCACAGATCGTTTCAGACGGATAACTGACCCATTGAATCCAACAGTTTCCGGAGCAGAATACATCTCTGTGCGTACGTTCGCCACGGCAACAGCACCCTCACTGTCCTTCTGCTTTTGGACAGTTTTCAGGACCCTGTGGCACGAACCTGTCTGAGGATCCCGGCCGCCATCTCGTGCCCGCAGTCGAAGATGATGTGGAACTCCTTTCCTCGCTTCATCTCCTTGAGCAGAGGTTTGGCGTCTTTGGTGTCGGTCGGGAGCTGTCGAATCTTCAGCCGGATGTTGTACCGCGACGGGGCCTTGATGAGCTCCTGGAGCCGGATCAGCCCTGGGAAGAAGAGGAGACAGATCAGAATATGTATGAGTGACCTTTATTTAACCAGGAGTGACCTTTATTTAACCAGGAAAGTCCCAGGCCCCAGAGGGAGGAGCCTATTCTATACGTTTCTATTTGAACCAGAGCACCCGGAGGAAACCTACTGATGAACTGTAAGGGCCTGGACCTGGAGTGTCGCCCCCTGCAGGAGGCCCCGTCTGCTCTGGACCTGGAGTGTCGCCCCCTGCAGGAGGCCCCGTCTGCTCTGGACCAGGTGTGTCGCCCCCTGCAGGAGGCACCGTCTGCTCTGGACCTGGAGTGTCGCCCCCTGCAGGAGGCCCCGTCTGCTCTGGACCAGGTGTGTCGCCCCCTGCAGGAGGCCCCGTCTGCTCTGGACCTGGAGTGTCGCCCCCTGCAGGAGGCCCCGTCTGCTCTGGACCAGGTGTGTCGCCCCCTGCAGGAGGCCCCGTCTGCTCTGGACCAGGTGTGTCGCCCCCTGCAGGAGGCCCCGTCTGCTCTGGACCTGGAGTGTCGCCCCCTGCAGGAGGCCCCGTCTGCTCTGGACCAGGTGTGTCGCCCCCTGCAGGAGGCACCGTCTGCTCTGGACCTGGAGTGTCGCCCCCTGCAGGAGGCTGTCTGCTCTGGACCTGGAGTGTCGCCCCCTGCAGGAGGCCCCGTCTGCTCTGGACCTGGAGTGTCGCCCCCTGCAGGAGGCTGTCTGCTCTGGACCAGGTGTGTCGCCCCCTGCAGGAGGCCCCGTCTGCTCTGGACCAGGAGTGTCGCCCCCTGCAGGAGGCCCCGTCTGCTCTGGACCAGGTGTGTCGCCCCCTGCAGGAGGCCCCGTCTGCTCTGGACCAGGTGTGTCGCCCCCTGCAGGAGGCTGTCTGCTCTGGACCAGGTGTGTCGCCCCCTGCAGGAGGCCCCGTCTGCTCTTGACCTGGAGTGTCGCCCCCTGCAGGAGGCTGTCTGCTCTGGACCAGGTGTGTCGCCCCCTGCAGGAGGCCCCGTCTGCTCTGGACCTGGAGTGTCGCCCCCTGCAGGAGGCCCCGTCTGCTCTGGACCAGGTGTGTCGCCCCCTGCAGGAGGCTGTCTGCTCTGGACCAGGTGTGTCGCCCCCTGCAGGAGGCCCCGTCTGCTCTGGACCAGGAGTGTCGCCCCCTGCAGGAGGCCCCGTCTGCTCTGGACCAGGTGTGTCGCCTCCTGCAGGAGGCCCCGTCTGCTCTGGACCAGGTGTGTCGCCCCCTGCAGGAGGCCCCGTCTGCTCTGGACCAGGTGTGTCGCCCCCTGCAGGAGGCTGTCTGCTCTGGACCAGGTGTGTCGCCCCCTGCAGGAGGCCCCGTCTGCTCTGGACTAGGAGTGTCGACCCCTGCAGGAGGCTCTCTGCTCTGGACCAGGAGTGTCGCCCCCTGCAGGAGGCCCCGTCTGCTCTGGACCTGGAGTGTCGCCCCCTGCAGGAGGCCCCGTCTGCTCTGGACCTGGAGTGTCGCCCCCTGCAGGAGGCCCCGTCTGCTCTGGAGCAGGTGTGTCGCCCCCTGCAGGAGGCCCCGTCTGCTCTGGACCTGGAGTGTCGCCCCCTGCAGGAGGCTGTCTGCTCTGGACCTGGAGTGTCGCCCCCTGCAGGAGGCTGTCTGCTCTGGACCAGGTGTGTCGCCTCCTGCAGGAGGCTGTCTGCTCTGGACCAGGCGTGTCGCCCCCTGCAGGAGGCTCCGTCTGCTCTGGACCAGGAGTGTCGCCCCCTGCAGGAGGCCCCGTCTGCTCTGGACCAGGTGTGTCGCCCCCTGCAGGAGGCCCCGTCTGCTCTGGATCAGGAGTGTCGCCCCCTGCAGGAGGCCCCGTCTGCTCTGGACCAGGAGTGTCGCCCCCTGCAGGAGGCCCCGTCTGCTCTGGACCTGGAGTGTCGCCCCCTGCAGGAGGCCCTGTCTGCTCTGGACCAGGAGTGTCGCCCCCTGCAGGAGGCCCCGTCTGCTCTGGACCAGGTGTGTCGCCCCCTGCAGGAGGCCCCGTCTACTCTGGACCAGGTGTGTCGCCCCCTGCAGGAGGCCCCGTCTGCTCTGGACCAGGTGTGTCGCCCCCTGCAGGAGGCTGTCTGCTCTGGACCTGGAGTGTCGCCCCCTGCAGGAGGCCCCGTCTGCTCTGGACCTGGAGTGTCGCCCCCTGCAGGAGGCCCCGTCTGCTCTGGACCAGGAGTGTCGCCCCCTGCAGGAGGCTGTCTGCTCTGGACCAGGTGTGTCGCCCCCTGCAGGAGGCCCCGTCTGCTCTGGACCAGGAGTGTCGCCCCCTGCAGGAGGCCCCGTCTGCTCTGGACCAGGTGTGTCGCCCCCTGCAGGAGGCCCCGTCTGCTCTGGACCAGGTGTGTCGCCCCCTGCAGGAGGCTGTCTGCTCTGGACCAGGTGTGTCGCCCCCTGCAGGAGGCCCCGTCTGCTCTGGACCAGGAGTGTCGCCCCCTGCAGGAGGCCCCGTCTGCTCTGGACCAGGTGTGTCGCCTCCTGCAGGAGGCCCCGTCTGCTCTGGACCAGGTGTGTCGCCCCCTGCAGGAGGCCCCGTCTGCTCTGGACCAGGTGTGTCGCCCCCTGCAGGAGGCTGTCTGATCTGGACCAGGTGTGTCGCCCCCTGCAGGAGGCCCCGTCTGCTCTGGACCAGGTGTGTCTCCCCCTGCAGGAGGCCCCGTCTGCTCTGGACCAGGAGTGTCGCCCCCTGCAGGAGGCCCCGTCTGCTCTGGACCTGGAGTGTCGCCCCCTGCAGGAGGCCCCGTCTGCTCTGGACCAGGAGTGTCGCCCCCTGCAGGAGGCTGTCTGCTCTGGACCAGGTGTGTCGCCCCCTGCAGGAGGCCCCGTCTGCTCTGGACCAGGAGTGTCGCCCCCTGCAGGAGGCCCCGTCTGCTCTGGACCAGGTGTGTCGCCCCCTGCAGGAGGCCCCGTCTGCTCTGGACCAGGAGTGTCGCCCCCTGCAGGAGGCCCCGTCTGCTCTGGACCAGGTGTGTCGCCTCCTGCAGGAGGCCCCGTCTGCTCTGGACCAGGTGTGTCGCCCCCTGCAGGAGGCCCCGTCTGCTCTGGACCAGGAGTGTCGCCCCCTGCAGGAGGCCCCGTCTGCTCTGGACCAGGTGTGTCGCCCCCTGCAGGAGGCCCCGTCTGCTCTGGACCAGGTGTGTCGCCTCCTGCAGGAGGCCCCGTCTGCTCTGGACCAGGTGTGTCGCCCCCTGCAGGAGGCCCCGTCTGCTCTGGACCAGGTGTGTCGCCCCCTGCAGGAGGCTGTCTGATCTGGACCAGGTGTGTCGCCCCCTGCAGGAGGCCCCGTCTGCTCTGGACCAGGTGTGTCTCCCCCTGCAGGAGGCCCCGTCTGCTCTGGACCAGGAGTGTCGCCCCCTGCAGGAGACCCCGTCTGCTCTGGACCTGGAGTGCCGCCCCCTGCAGGAGGCCCCGTCTGCTCTGGACCTGGAGTGTCGCCCCCTGCAGGAGGCCCCGTCTGCTCTGGACCAGGTGTGTCGCCCCCTGCAGGAGGCCCCGTCTGCTCTGGACCAGGTGTGTCGCCCCCTGCAGGAGGCCCCGTCTGCTCTGGACCAGGAGTGCTGCCCCCTGCAGGACAGTGCATGTTAATGAACGTACAGTGTAAATATGCCAGAATGAGCCGATTGGCCACGTTCCCTCCGTCGCCCCCTGCAGGTCACGACAGGAACAACATGTCACACAAACATGTTCAACACAAGTGACACCATTAGCTCATTAGACGACGCTTCAGAATCCGTGGCTACAGACCTGGTTCCTCTCGAGTCGGTGTTTGAGGTTTGTCTTAAAAGCGCTTAATGTCTGTCCGTCTCTGAGAGCGGCTTTTGACTGACAGCGTTTGTTGTCTCAGAGGGAGCTGCACGATCACCTCCGGTAGTGTTTGATTTGCTGCAGTGTACACGACATATCAGAGTGCTGCAGCCTTAAACATTCACTTTGATATTTGTAATAGTTTTTATTTTATTCGTCTTGATTTTTGCTTGCACATTTCCATTTTGGGACCTTTTGAAGCCTGGAACGCCTCCTCTGTGGGACGTTCAAATAACTTCGCAGATCCAAGAATCATTGTCAGTAAAAAACACAAAATGAACTAACGTCGTAAAACAATAACATCTCCACGGAGACGAGCAGATGGCGAACCCTCCATCAAAAAAAAGTTACATCATTCAGATAAAACATGCCCGTGATCTGGCCCCGCTCCCTACAGGAAACACGCCGCTCCTTTAAAGCCAACATTAGCGCGTTCCCTCGTCTTCCATCTGCTCCGGGTCGGGGGCGGATCATAACGGCGTTCATTACAGCCGAGTGACAACGCAGATCAATTCACAGCTTTTCCCATTCTCCTCTAATTATAGCGCGCCACGAGACCGGGGCCGCCGCAGTCGTTAGCGCAATTACTGCCAAACGACATCAACCAATAAGTGTAGATTTCATTTAGGAGCGCGGGCCCGTCCTCACCAGGGAGACGGGCGCACGGCGGCGGGTTTAAACCAACAGAAAAACATGCAGACAGGAGAAAGACTGATCGTGATTGGCTCCACCAACGCCACGTATCATCCTTTTTGTGGTGGAATAATGAGAGCTGCTACTGCCCTTTCGCCGCTCGATCTCGACTGAACTCGGGGGCGTGGTCGGGCCTCGGGACGATCAACAATAATGTTGTGTATCGGGATTCAAAGTCGTGTCGTTCTTGGCGTATTTCGTACAATCGCGATGATCGGTAACAAAGAGGATTTCCATTTTACCGCCAGATTGTCCCGAAAAAAATCAACGCGTTCCTGTTATTTTCCTCTAGATTAGATGTTTTAGCTAGCTGTTTTTATTTTATTTTCATTTCCTTTTTATATTTTTGTTTTTTTTATTTATTTTCCCCCTCCATTCCTTATTAGGAAATGAGAGGTTTTGTTTATAAGAGTTCTTCTGTTAAAGGTCCGATAACATGCAAAATCGACTTTTCAGAGTTTTTAACCTTCTTACATTGCTATTTGTGCTTCATATTTGTACCCAGAGTGTTTTTTTGATTGATTCCCGCAGTGTTTAGCTATATTACAGACTATCTCCTTTCCTCCAATCTCCAAACTGACGGGGGGTGGGGCAAGACCGCGTCATACCCACAGGCACGCGTCATCATCCCCCCTCACCCTCACCCTCCCCCCTCTCCACCCGCCTCCCCCTCCAGCCTGCCGCCTCCCGCCCCCTTCCCCCCGGCTCCGCGCTGCTGTCCCAATATAAGCCCCGGAGTTTTTCTGCTTCGACGAAACACGGCTCAAAGAGGCCCAAAACGTCATTAATGATATCGCACTCTTTACCATAATCACAATGGTGAAGGTTTATGTGGCAGTTGATGCAGCAACCGGGACAATAAACGGAGAGAAGTTCTATCCGATACCGAAAAAACAGGAAATAAGAGCGCGATGGACATAAGACTTTTATTTATATATATATATATATATATATATATATATATATATATATATATATATATATATATATATATATATATATATATATATATATAGATTTAGATATAGATATAGATATAGATATAGATATATCTGTTGTTAATGTTGATGTGAAGTTCTATCGTTTCTCACTCAGTCGCGCGGCAGGAGCGGCGCAGCGCGGAGCAGACAGCTGTGGGGCCCACGTCACGGGTGGGCGGGGGACACACGCGCTCTGAGACTACATCACGGGTGGGCGGGGGAGCCAGATCGCTCTTCGCAAGGGTGGGGGCGAATATCAAACCAAGCCGTTTGCATTTCCGGGTTGGTGAGGGGGTCCAAGGTCTGGGTGATATTTCTTAACTATTATGTTAAGGGTGTTGCACAACTCTTATTATTATCAATTATACACTTAGGATAGACTACGAAACGTGAAAAAAGCATGTTATGGCACCTTTAAGAGTGTTTTTAAACTTCCTATAAGTTATCTGTCCTTTTCCTCTGTATCTACCTGCGTTGCAACAATGAAATTCCCCCATGTGTGGACAATAAAGGAAAATCTTATCTTATCTTATTTTTCACTTAAAAATGGAACTTATTCATAATGTTTGAGTTTTGATGATTCATATTCGTTACATTTGATACAAAATGTCAACGTTGTCCCTGGTGTTTAGTAAATAATAAAAAATAAAATAATTGTCAACAAGACCAAAAACAATAACAGCAGCCATATTTTCGTGTAATCATTATGAATTATGTCTTATTATGAAGACAGCGACATTATTTTGTCAAAATAAGGACAAACAATTTCAGATTTTTACCAATTTATTTCATTTCTAAAAACGTTCCATCTAGAACTGTGTTTTCCAAACTGTGGTGCGCGGACGCATCTTCAGTTCTAGTATTGACTTAATTTAAAGTGCATTTTATTCACATTTTTGAGTAGTTTCTTAGTTAAAATGACTGTGATCGAAGTGTATTCTCCCTTAAGACCCGGTTTTGCCTTAATTTAGATCTGACACAGTCTGAGCTCTGGTGGGAAACCAAATCTTTTCTTTGGTCGTACTTAGTTTTTAAAAAGTGTGAGAACCACGGATCATACGCTCAATGGGGAAAATCACTTGAAAATAGACACCTAAAAAAAAAAAAGGACAAAATGGGACAATTATTTGTAATTTTAGAATATGCTCTAACTCTTATTTTCTCATATTATTCCTTTATTTACTTTATGTTCTCCCTGGTCCTGCCCGTCTCATTTTTATTTATTTTGTATTATTTTTTTATGTTATATTATTCTATATCATTTTTTTTTCAATCGTATTATTATCATTACGTTTTTTTTTTTCAAATCGTATTATAATCTTTTTTTATATAATAACGTATAATAACGTTATTGCCCAAGTTGGCCACTGTCCAGGGTGTACCCCGCCTAAGGCCCGAAGTCACTGGGATAGGCTCCAGTCACCCGCGACCCCGAAAGGGAACAAGCGGTAGAAAATGAATGGATGGATGGATAATAACGTTTTTTGTTGTTTTGTCGTGTTGTTTTTGTTGCTTCATGTTCTAAAATATATAATAAAGAGAACCACGGCTCTAGACGCATTCAATCACCGTATTTCAACCTTTATTTGTCTGAGTACAACAGAAGTCATTGTTTGAGGAGCCAACAAATCAAAAACACAATCGCTGACTAAAATGCAGCTTTAATCACGTCCACAGAGTCCAGAGTGACTGAATAATGAGCGACACGAGCGTCTGGACGAGCGCTGTACAGTGTAAGATGAGCACGTTATGATCACTTATAGTATTTCGAGTGACATCGCCGGCTTGCTCCTTTACAAAGATCATCTCTGGATCAAAAGGTCAGTGAGATCCGATGTCTGCACTTGGATATGGAACTCTAGTCTTTACTTTTGACCATACAACCTTCTTAAACACAAAAAAAAACGCATCGATAAGCGCGAAACAACTACAAAAGGTGCAAATCGTCTTGTTTAAGCGCAGTTATCGAGTCGTTTTCCCCGTCATTCTCTCTTTACTCAGCTCTAAACGACCTACGATCGCGCCCGACTCGCAAAAACCATCTCGGATAAAGCTCCCGCTCCACAAAGACGAGCGTCGATATCGGCCTTTGTGTCGCCGTCTTTATCCTCGACGCGAGCTCTCTCCCCCCCCCCCGCATCGATCTCCTCCCTCGGAACGGCGGGGAAATCCACCCGCCGCGCTCTCAAACATCTTCGTTCTGAACCGATAAGCGTTGACGGCGGCGACGGGCTTGATTCAATAAACAAAACTCTCTCCGCGAGCCCAAAGCCATCAGTCATTTTAATCGCGCGGCGGCGGGATTACGGGATACGCCACTAATAGCGGCTCATTACGAATACAGATGAGAGGAGCCCGGGCGTCGTTGGTCTGAAATTGAGCTTGACGCGAAAGTCGTTTGCCGGCATCCGCTACGTTTAATCGGAGTTTTTAATGTTCGGCTAATGCGGCGACGGGTTTGAATGACGACGCGCACATTGACAAAACGTACACAACGAGGACGATTCCGGTGGACGTCGATGAAGATTTATGGCTTTAAACAGCAGAAGAAGAAGAAGAAGCCATAAAACAGGCATAATTAATATAAGATAAGATAAGATAATCCTTTATTGTCCCACATGGGGAAATTTCATTGGTGCAACGCAGGTAGATACAGAGGTAGATCCAGAAGAACAGATCACTTATAGGAAGTCTGAAAAACACTTTCAGTAGAAGATCTCCTATAAATAAATAAAAACTCCCATAGACAAATAAATACATAAATACCATTGCATGTGATCCCGACAGTAATTGCACATGAATATGTGTCACGACAGCACATAGATTGCACATGAATTTCACAGTAATTGCACATACGACAGAATTGCACATCAGTATTAGGTTAGGTCAGTATTGCGACGGGATAACGTGACGATCTCCGGGTAAGACGACTGTTCTCTGCAGTTTCATCAGTTCCTCCTTTGTGTAAACGCGGTATGGCGCCGGCCGGGGGGCGGGGCCGGAGCCGGGGGGCGGGGCCGGAGCCGGGGGGCGGGGCCGGAGCCGGGGGACTCAGAGCCAAAACACATCGCAACGACACGACGAAAACACTCAATCCAGCCGAATAAAGTCAAAACAAGTTAATTTAAAGCGATTCCAGTGCGTGTCCCGATCGTTCGTGAAGTTCCTCTTTCATATAAACGTGTATATAAACGTGTACCGACGACACGCCGTACTTTAGCGCGGCCGGAGGGCGCGGGGGGGGGGGCTGGTGGGCTCGCTCGGAGCTAGCTCACGTCACAACAACACAACGAACGCAACGAAAAACTCTCAAATCCAGCCGAAAAAAGTCAAAAACAGTTGAATTAAAAAACTATTCCAGCGCGTGTCCCTATCGTACAATAAAATAGAAAAAATATACTAACTATATTTACAAAATATAGGAGATAAAGCACAATAAGTGTGAGAAAGAAGAGAGAGCGTTTACACCGGGCTGCCAGCTGTACCAGCGCCTTATGACGTATGTATTACGTAGTATTGGGGCATTTTAACGCTTTCTATAACTGAAACGCACGACGGCGAGTTTAAACGAACAGAAAAAACATTCGGACGGAAGAAAGAAAGGTCGAGATTGGCTCCACAAACTTCACACGTCAATCTTTTTATGGTCGAATAACGAGAAGAGCTGCTACTGCCCTTTCGCCGCTCGATCTCGACTGAACTCTGGGGCGTGGTCGAGCCTCGGGACGATAAACAACAATATCGTGTATCGCGATTAAAAAGTCGTGTCGTTCTTGGCGCATTTCGTACCATCGCGATAATCGGTAACAACGATGATTTCCATTTTACTGCCAGATCGTTCAGAAAAAAAAGCAACTTATCCACGTTATTCTCGTCTAGATTGTGGTTGTTTTGACTTAAAACATAGAACTTATTCATAATTTGTTCCACGTCAACAAAAGCATTAAGAACAGAAACTGACAGAACGCATTACGACTGGTGCGACGCAGAATGTAAAAAAAGGCGAATCGTTCTTTTTACGCTCATAGTTTTCTCGCCTATTCTTTGGCAAAAAACGCATTTAACGTCATTTTACGCAGTTTTTCCGATTGATTCTCCCGATGCAAACAAACCCAAGTGAGACTGTTTGTTTGGGCCCAGTTCATGGCGTTTTAAATGCTTTTAAACGGTCATAACTGATGACTCACGGTCTTTTAAACCCCGTAGAGACTCTTGCATTGAGTTCTTTACCGTTTTCCAGCATCGTTCCTTCCTGCGCTGGGCGATGGGGACTTTTTACAGATACAGTACGCTCGCCTCTTCTTGCAGAGTCATTCATGCCTCCTTGTGTTTCATAACGAGCTGCGAGCGACTTGTGAGCGTGTATCTTCAGCTGAGGCCCGATGGTGCTCGCCGTTTGTCCACACGCCGACTTCAACGCCGTCCTGAGCGTCCGGACGGAGACGGTTCTAAAAGATGTGGAAACACGATCGCTGACCTGAACCTGTCACCGCTTCAGAAGACCAACTCTTTGATGTGGTTTTCCGTGGGTCGTGCTGCAGAAGCCTCCAGGACTCGTTTCTCTCCTCGTTAAATAAAAGGTTAGATTTTGAAAAGTGCATCATCTTGGAACGTGGGATATTAGGGCGTGGTCACAGATGTGGTTATAGGGCGTGGTCACAGATGTGGTTATAGGGCGTGGTCACAGATGTCGTTATTTGGTTCTAAATTGGGCCCATTTTAGTTTTGATTTGGACTTGATTTGGTCCTTTTCTAGTCCTTGATTAATCCTGGTGTCAATCCTCAAACTTTATCTAAAACTATCAAATAAATGCTTTTGGTGTGGTTCAAAGATGATGGAAAAAATACTTTGAAATTAATGATATTTTGCTTCTTCTTTTTTTCTTCTTTTTTTCAAGGTTTGACGAGTTTTGTTTTTTTTTCTTAATAAAAATATATAAAAATAAATATGCATTATGAATTGTTTTGATGGATATTTCATAATAATCTGATTTGCTTATTTTTTCTCAAGTAAAAGTACAAATATCAAACTATATATATTTAAAAGTATTAAAGTACTCCTTTAAAAATACACTTTAAGACAATTTTTTTATTAAAGCATTAAATTGTAGTAAATCTTGATGAAAAATTATGTTACAGAAAATTGTCCAGATTATTTTTCTGTATAAAAAGTATAATTTTGTTTGTTCAAAGGAAACTAAAAAAACCTCTCCATAAACGTGCTAAAAACATAAAAACAAACCCCTCAGCCATTTCAGTGAGTCTAAAACCTTCAGAAAATATACTTTAACTTTTCAGTCCAGTTAAGAAATGCAGTAGAGTAGAAAGTACAAATACGTGCTCTGAAGTAAAACGTACATAAGTAAACGACATATGCTTAAAAAGTACAGCACTTTTACTTCTGTACACCCCTGAACATGACTATTACACGGATACAAGCAGGTGATGGCACAACGTACTTCTGTCCTGAATACTTCTACTTCCTTCTTTTGTGTGTCTGTTACACGTTATGCATCAAAGGAACGCTCTACACTCGCCGTTAAACGCTCGAATCCTCCGCACATTCGGTCCTTCGTCGTTGGTGTCGACGGCGACGATAAACTAATGAAAGCAGCTTCTGAACGCGGCGTTGACAAAGTGTGAAGCGAACGCGTCCAGAGCAGATGCCGCTGAAGGCCTAATGAACAAGGCTGTCTCTCAAAGCCACAACACAGATGTTCGGCGGGCGCTCGCTTTACCGAGTCGTCCGATACGGCAGCCGTTAAAAGAACACATTTTCAGAGCACTAAAAGAATGTCTCTCCCCAGTAGCAGCGTCTTCCATAAATGAGGAATGGAAACTTTGCTGACAGTGTATTAAAGATTCCACTTATTTGACATCCAATTAAATCTTGCACAGTCTTATTCTGGGAGCTGAAAAGTGTTTTCAAATCTAAATATTTGAATACGACGGTACATTTATAGAACGTCTGGAGTGAATTACGTCAGGATTAAGTTGGGGCGTATCTCTGAGGATCTGGGCCTTGTAGTCCAGGGGTTAGGCCTTGTAGTCCCGGGGTTAGACCTTGTAGTTCAGGGTTAGACCTTGTAGTTCAGGGTTAAACCTTGTAGTTCAGGGTTAGACCTTGTAGTTCAGGGTTAGACCTTGTAGTTCAGGGTTAAACCTTGTAGTTCAGGGTTAGACCTTGTAGTTCAGGGTTAGACCTTGTAGTTCAGGGTTAAACCTTGTAGTTCAGGGTTAGACCTTGTAGTTCAGGGTTAGACCTTGTAGTTCAGGGTTAAACCTTGTAGTTCAGGGTTAGACCTTGTAGTTCAGGGTTAGACCTTGTAGTTCAGGGTTAGACCTTGTAGTTCAGGGTTAAACCTTGTAGTTCAGGGTTAGACCTTGTAATTCAGGGTTAGACCTTGTAGTTCAGGGTTAAACCTTGTAGTTCAGGGTTAGACCTTGTAGTTCAGGGTTAGACCTTGTAGTTCAGGGTTAAACCTTGTAGTTCAGGGTTAGACCTTGTAGTTCAGGGTTAGACCTTGTAGTTCAGGGTTAAACCTTGTAGTTCAGGGTTAGACCTTGTAGTTCAGGGTTAGACCTTGTAGTTCAGGGTTAAACCTTGTAGTTCAGGGTTAGACCTTGTAGTTCAGGGTTAAACCTTGTAGTTCAGGGTTAGACCTTGTAGTTCAGGGTTAGACCTTGTAGTTCAGGGTTAAACCTTGTAGTTCAGGGTTAGACCTTGTAGTTCAGGGTTAGACCTTGTAGTTCAGGGTTAAACCTTGTAGTTCAGGGTTAGACCTTGTAGTTCAGGGTTAGACCTTGTAGTTCAGGGTTAAACCTTGTAGTTCAGGGTTAGACCTTGTAGTTCAGGGTTAGACCTTGTAGTTCAGGGTTAAACCTTGTAGTTCAGGGTTAAACCTTGTAGTTCAGGGTTAGACCTTGTAGTTCAGGGTTAGACCTTGTAGTTCAGGGTTAAACCTTGTAGTTCAGGGTTAGACCTTGTAGTTCAGGGTTAGACCTTGTAGTTCGGGGTTAGACCTTGTCGTTTGGGGTTAGACCTTGTAGTCCGGGGATTGACCTTGTAGTTCAGGGTTAGACCTTGTAGTTCAGGGTTAGACCTTGTAGTTCAGGGTTAGACCTTGTAGTTCAGGGTTAGACCTTGTAGTTCAGGGTTAGACCTTGTAGTTCAGGGTTAGACCTTGTAGTACCTTGTAGTTCAGGGTTAGACCTTGTAGTTCAGGGTTAGACCTTGTAGTTCAGGGTTAAACCTTGTAGTTCAGGGTTAGACCTTGTAGTTCAGGGTTAGACCTTGTAGTTCAGGGTTAAACCTTGTAGTTCAGGGTTAGACCTTGTAGTTCAGGGTTAGACCTTGTAGTTCAGGGTTAAACCTTGTAGTTCAGGGTTAGACCTTGTAGTTCAGGGTTAGACCTTGTAGTTCAGGGTTAAACCTTGTAGTTCAGGGTTAGACCTTGTAGTTCAGGGTTAGACCTTGTAGTTCAGGGTTAAACCTTGTAGTTCAGGGTTAGACCTTGTAGTTCAGGGTTAGACCTTGTAGTTCAGGGTTAAACCTTGTAGTTCAGGGTTAGACCTTGTAGTTCAGGGTTAGACCTTGTAGTTCAGGGTTAAACCTTGTAGTTCAGGGTTAGACCTTGTAGTTCAGGGTTAGACCTTGTAGTTCAGGGTTAAACCTTGTAGTTCAGGGTTAGACCTTGTAGTTCAGGGTTAGACCTTGTAGTTCAGGGTTAAACCTTGTAGTTCAGGGTTAGACCTTGTAGTTCAGGGTTAGACCTTGTAGTTCAGGGTTAAACCTTGTAGTTCAGGGTTAAACCTTGTAGTTCAGGGTTAGACCTTGTAGTTCAGGGTTAGACCTTGTAGTTCAGGGTTAAACCTTGTAGTTCAGGGTTAGACCTTGTAGTTCAGGGTTAGACCTTGTAGTTCGGGGTTAGACCTTGTCGTTTGGGGTTAGACCTTGTAGTCCGGGGATTGACCTTGTAGTTCAGGGTTAGACCTTGTAGTTCAGGGTTAGACCTTGTAGTTCGTGGTTAGACCTTGTAGTTCAGGGTTAAACCTTGTAGTTCAGGGTTAGACCTTGTAGTTCAGGGTTAGACCTTGTAGTTCAGGGTTAAACCTTGTAGTTCAGGGTTAGACCTTGAAGTTCAGGGTTAGACCTTGTAGTTCAGGGTTAGACATTGTAGTTCAGGGTTAGACCTTGTAGTTCAGGGTTAAACCTTGTAGTTCAGGGTTAGACCTTGTAGTTCAGGGTTAGACCTTGTAGTTCAGGGTTAGACCTTGTAGTTTCAGGGTTAGACCATGTAGTCCGGGGATTGACCTTGTAGTTCAGGGTTAGACCTTGTAGTCCGGGGTTAGACCTTGTTGTTTGGGGTTAGACCTTGTAGTCCGGGGATTGACCTTGTAGTTCAGGGTTAGACCTTGTAGTTCAGGGTTAGACCTTGTAGTCCGGGGTTAGACCTTGTTGTTTGGGGTTAGACCTTGTAGTCCGGGGTTAGACCTTGTAGTCTGGGGTTTGTCCTGGTTTCAAACTGGTTAATTTCTTGGTTTGACATGGTTTGGTTCTGTTTTTGACCTGCTTCAGACCTGCTTTAGTCCTGGTTTAGACCTGATTTAGTCCTGGTTTGGACCTGCTTTAGTCCTGCTTCAGACCTGCTTCAGACCTGCTTTAGTCCTGGTCTAGACCTGGTTTAGCCCGAGTTTCCTTGATCCAAAAGTGCCGTCTCTTTTAGTCATTCCACCCGTGGTTCTTCTTCTTTATTGACTAATCCAACATCACTTGTTTACTTCACACTCAAATATTCATGACGACTGTGGAGTGAGTGTCGATGAATGTTTTACATTTGATCGCGGGCCAAACGAGCACAGACTCTCCAGCTTTTGGCCGGTGGAGACGGAAAACAGATTTGGTTTAACAAGAGCTCAGCGTAACCGGGACACGCTGCATTTTTATCGTACAATTTGTAAATGAGTATTCTGCAGATGTAGTAGATCTAATAGTTTATGAGCTGTCCACAAACGCCGGCAAATATCTGACAACAACAACGAGTAATAACTAATAAGGCCATCGGGTGAGAAATAATCAACATTTTCTTACCTTTCTCTGCAAAAACAAAATAAAAGCTGCAGCCGGGGTTATTTTTATGAACAAAAAACAATGACTTTTAAAAGGAAAATGTATTCAGCCAAACCTCATTTTCACTGAGAGACGACTGGATGTAAGACCTCTAGATTAAAACATTAAATTAACTTTTTCATTAACGATTAGACAGAACTGACTATGAATGCTGGGTATTACTCAAAAGCTCTAAGTGGATTAATATTTTATGACTTTTAGCAGTGAAGAGAAGCTCAAAACATCTATTTAAAAGCTGCTATGACCGTGTTGTCTGATCAAAAACATGCCCGACTTGTTTTTTAGCTTCATTTACACGTTTTACACTCGTCGAAAGTAAATATTTGGAGCTCTTCTGGTCTGTTTTTCAGGCCATAAATCATCTTCAGACTCAAATCGCATTCATTACAACTGCGTGCCAATGTTAGCATGTTGTGGCCGGTTGCTAATGGCTAGCTAAGGTTCGTTCTCACATGGTAATTCACTCTGCTGCCAGTAGATGGAGTGCTAACACTAAATCCTGATGAGGGAAGGCCCGACTGATAATGGTAATAATATGATTTTCAATACATACATTTAAAACTAATTATTATTCATCTTTATTTAGAACTCATTGAGATCAAGGCCATTTTTTTGTATTATTATAGTTATTATTTTTTCTAATAATAAAGGACATGAAAAAACACAACAGCATATTTGAGAAAAAAAAAATAATGAAATAAAATGTATGTATTTTATGTTCTTTCATCTGTTTAAAGATCCAAAATCAAATAATGAATAATATGTGTGTTTAATGCTCTGAATCATGAACAGTAAAGAGTCACATTCATTACAACTGCGTGCCTATGTTAGCATGTCGGGGCCGGTTGGTAATGGCTAGCTTTTGTTCGTTCCCACATGGTAATTCCCTCTGCTGCCAGTAGATGGAGTGCTAACACCAACTTCTGATGAGGGAACGCCTGACTGGTAGAAAATAATGTGATTTTCAAAACTAACCCTTACAAAATTATCATTATTAACCTTTATTTAGAACTCATCTAGATGGATTATTTTTAATTTTTTCCCCCCAAAAAAATGTTAAAAAACAAAGGGAAAAACACAACAGCACATTTAAGAACATATAGAAGTAAATAAAATGTATGTATTTAATGTTCTTAAACCTTTTTAAAGGCCAAAATCAAATGAAAAGTGTGTTTAATGCTCTGAATCTTTAGAACATGAACAGTAATATGGAAGTAAAAATAATTGTACGCCGTTCCAAAAGTATTTGATTTACACCATCCCTCTAAAGCCATCTCCTGAGCCGCCGCCCGATGGGCCGATGACTCACCGAGCGCCACGCGGCCGGGGTCAAGGTTAACGGGACCCCGACCGCACCGTCCCGGCATTCACGCTCGCTCGGCGCCAAACGCAAAGATTAAAATCGCAACAGCGGTCGCGGCGCTTCGATAGCCGCTCGGGACACGCGCGCGCCGCCGCCGCATCCTTTGGCGCTATAAATAAAAGTGCCAGTAGAATATGGGCCAGTAACGGCATTAGAATCATCCGTGTTATTAAACGTCTCCACGCGGCAGATAAATCTGGCAGGGAAACGAGCTCGCCGACAGAAGCGACGCCATATTGTTCTGCAGTTAAAACCACCCCGACTATGTAAATATAGTCGTGCGCTTTGTTCCCCTGCCACGAAATGAGTTCAGCGTGATTAATACGGAAAGAGCAGCGACGTTTGCGTGTATTATTTTAAGGCAAATCACATGCGCGTAAGGCCGTTGTAATCTAGAATCTTCTGTCCCGATGGAATAAGGTTTTTTAGTTTTTTTTTAATGCGGTTAAAAAAAAACTATGCACAAACTTAAATAAGACAATGAGTCAAAAAGTGAACCAATTAAGTCACATTTACTTTGACTTTCTTAAAATAAAGATTTGCCTAAAGAACAGTTAGAGTTTTGTCTTTATTTCAGGTGCTGTGGCGTTTTTTCCTCATTTCAAGTGAGAAAACGCTTGTGTTTTTCTTATTTTAAGTCAAAGAAGACACAGTCGTTGTCTTGTCCTCGCACTTGGCTAGATCCCGTTACCTCAAAAACCACACCGTTGTTCCTTTTAGCTGAAAGAATAAATGATAAAACTGTGGAAAGGAAACACAGAATAGTGTGTATGAGCCGACATGTGCGTGACAACGTTTTTGGAGAAGAATTAAATCACAAGACTCATTACAAACATGTCCACAGTCAATGTCAATATGAGCTAAGATGCTAATTCTAGTGTTAGTTAGCGCTAGTTAGCAGTACGGCGCTAGTTAGCACACGCCGTTAGTTAGCATACAGCGCTAACATGGCTAAACACACACATTTCTTTAACAACTCAAAATGTACCAATATAATATAAATACTTAGTTCAACAGGAAGTGGGAAACGGCGCCACTTCCGGTTTACCAAAATAAATCGTACATTATAACATAACCTCTGGGTGGCTCATAAGTACTCAGAACAGTAGTCAAAATACTATTTATTTCAAACACTTTTCACCTGATCTTATTTTAGATTTCCAGTGTCACTTCTTACATAAGCTGTTGAACATTATGGTAAATGATGTGGTTCGTGTGGTTTTAATAGAGCCAATGAGGAGGTTGTATGTGGCACAGGTATCGGCATCGGTCAAATAAACAAAAGCTAGCTTGCCCCAACATAGTCATGTAAGCACACAGCTGTAATGAACGAGTCCGGCGATGATTTATCTAAGGATTTTTGTCACAGTCGCAAACAGCAAACCAACTGCAATTATTTATGTCACTTTACTCTACTTCCTCTGCAAACAACTGAATATCCCCTCTTTTTTTGGCTTCCCCGTTTAGACTTCTACAAACACGTTAACTTGCAGTTCTTGTCTCTGTTTAGCAGCAGGAATTTGATAGTTTCCCCCCAAAAAAATTCCACCCTAAAGTCTGATCAAAAACATGTTAAAGATGAAATATATATCATACTTCTACTTGCAGCTAAAGGTAGTCCTGACCTGATGGAGACGAATCCCCTTAAAGTGAATGTTTATGAGACTATGACAAGCAAATAATGGACAAAACGACAAAAACGAGGGTCGTACGTAACCGCTGGTAACCACAGCGTTATGGAACGTGTCATTCAGAAGCGTAATAGTGAAATGAGGACGTAAACCCCCGAATCCTCGTCCCTGTGCGGTGCATTTATCACACCGCCCGATGCGTTTCACTCTCGGGAGACTCCGACGGGCCTAATAAACGCTTAGACTCGATCAAATATTCATGCGCAGCGAGACACGGCGCCGTCCTCCGTCTGCTCCAATTATACAGCGTCAACACGGATCAGAGCCACACCTCGGGCTGCGGCGTGTGAAGAGAAACCCTAGATTTATTTACCTTTGAGTCATCGCATGTGTTTAGACTATTTGTTATTTAGACATTTTTTTATGGATTTATTGAGTTGAAGAAAAATAATGTATACGTTTGACATTTCTAGGGTAATTTTATGCAATTTATAGGGGCCGTACATGATTTTTTTTACCCATGTAATGAAGAAAAATCAGTTTTCCCTCGATCTGGCCTCTGAAAGTTGTGGAAAGCAATAATAAAACGCATCGCTGTGAATAATTAAGATGCTCAAAATACTTTAGGTAAGTGAGCGTTACATGTGGACTAATGAGTTTAAAATGAACTAGTTCTGTTTTTCACATTTTTAAGACATTTTTGTAGAATCTAAAAATAGGCATTGTAATGAACCATCTGAAAAGATTGCGCCGCATATCAAACAATCCAGTAATGGTACTGAAGATAAGCCTGTTAAAACACCACAAACACATAGTATTTATTTTTAATCACCAGTTATATTCAATAACAACCATAATACATTTGCATTGTTGCTTTTGGTTGGTTTCAGTGTATTTTTTGCTTTTTGTTTGTTTATAGGTATTAGTTGTTAGTCCCTTGTTGTCGTAAAGCGTATGTATTATGTATTATTTTATTAGGCCAATAACACAAAGTGACGAAAGTACCTGTCAGTGACCAAGGACCCACACCATGACGGAAAATGTATAGTTTATGATATTTGAAAAATGGGAAACATTGTTTTCACATCGGAATTATTCTTTCTTCTTCTTCTTCTTCTTCTTTTTCTCGGGACCAACCCGCCTATTTTTCATCCAGTGAACATTGACGAAAAGTCACAAAAATTGGCACACCTCTAAAAATTGTGCCTCTCTACATTCTGTCCTTTTTCTAAAATGAAAAAAATGTGCGCGTCAGCGCCCCCAAATGTCCAAAACATTGATTGAGAAATAGGAAATGGGAAAAAAAAAATCTGATCGGAGAATCATGAAATTTGGCACAGAGGTAGATGGTGACAAGAGAAGTAAAAAAAAAATGACGGCAATGCCGTCCACCCAACCAAATGTCGGCCATATTGGATCAAAATTTGCTAAGCATGACTCTGGAGTTTTTCCATATGTCGTACTTTTACGAAATCCTCCTAGCGCGTTTGCCCGAAACAGCTGACATTTTGTGAAAATGGTGTTGAGGAGTGGGACATCAAAAGTGATCAAAATGACTTTGATATATGTAACCGTCTCTGTGCGGCGAAGCCGCAAACTGTGGCTAGAATTTCTGAAAATTCCCAAATTTTTTATTTGCTGCCGTTTACGCAGACAATGTCTGAATTGCGTCAAATTTGAAACAGTTGTTAATCCCTTGGCCATAAACCTACTTGAAGTGAAAAACGTTATTTTGGCGTGATAGCGCCCCCTATAGAGTGAAATACATTTTACATGGAGGTTAAAATATTTAGTTTTTCGAAATGTTACGAAATTTGGCAAAGAATTCCATTTTGGCATCCCGATCAAAAAAGTCAAGGAGATCTGTGTCATATTTGTTACGGCGTGGCCGTAGCGATAACAGGAACCTCCCATGTTATTCCAATGGGGAAATCTCCATATCTCTGAAATGTGGACATGCACTTTATACTTTCACAAACTCCTCGTAGGGCGTTAGCCCAATTAACCTCTTAAACAATTAATCAGGCGACGCATTAACATCTCAAAGGAGAAGGGTGAATCAAGAGCCGGAGAAAGTTAGCGCGCATTCAAAATAAAATGGCACTTTAAACAGGAAAGATGATTCCGACACGACTACGGCCGGTTAATTCGCCGTAAATGCGCTCGTACCAGTCTGTTCCCGGCAGCTGGAACGCTCAGCCGGACGGGGATCCATCGAGGCGGAGAGTGTTTGGGAGTGAAAGCCGGAGCTGAAAAGTGTCATTTAAAAGCTTTTACCTGCAATCGCTAAGTGAGCGTGAAGCATCGAGCACTCGTCCGAGGCCCAGAGTCAGAAGAAGACAAAAACTGTGCGAGTGGGAGTCAACTAGTCTATTAAAGCTTTATCCCTTTATTTACAGAGCACATTTTATACACAGACAATAAGAATAAGAATATTTATAAGGCAGGACATTCACGAGACACTCTTATTTCAGAGTCTCACTGAGTCAATGAACGGAGCGAGAGGGAAAAGACTTTCCACCAACTTTGCACCAAGTTTATGGAACCAAACTCAAAGACTTTTTAAATTAAAGGATTTTATGCGTTTTAATGAATTGAAAGCACTTGTAAAATACTATCCACAGCGTTACTCCGTATTGTGTGTTTTTCTTTTGAATACATTTGTTTTATTTGTTCTAATTTTATTTATCTTGATAGTCTGTTACCGTTTGTTAGAAAAAGAGAGCGTTTTTCCCTGTATGATTAAATAAAAGCAGTAAAAAGAAATAAACAGGAAATAAATATGTAAAAGTCACAGAGGATCACATACTCATGTGGTTTGATATCTCACTTTAGGTTCACACTTTCCCCACATTAAAATTGAGATTAAACCAACTAAACCTGTACTTGAGCCTGAATAACTGTAAAATGGTGGTGTTTCTTCTCACAATAATCATATATATTCCTACACTCCAAAATTGGATTATGAATATTATTTTGACAAAGCATTTTCATTTATGTGAATATGTATCAATTTTTCAATATATTTTGTATGTCTATATGTTTTATTTATGTATCTATTTGAAAAAACATAGATTAGCAATACTAATAATGCAGTATCAGAGTGTAGAAGGGCTTTTAACAGATCCGATTTCAGTAAATGATGTATCAAAGGAGTTTAACATCAATAAAAGCAATAAATACAGGCGGAAATAACCATTTTAAAACAGGAAGTAGGAAGAAAAACATAGTTCTTTACCACACAAGATCAAATACAATCAACATTTGAATACTTCTTCTACGATACCGACAAAAAGCTGTCTGAATTATTGAGTTATCATTTGTGTAATATTTAGGATGGACTTGCAACCAATATGGAAATGTATTTTTCTGTTGAATACATATTTTTACTATGCGGACAACCAAATAAACTAATCACTAATTCACAGATATGTAAAAAAAAAACACTATATATAATAGGAGAGCAATACTTTCTGCACTACCTAAGTAAATCTGTGTTCATAGTAAGCCTATTTTCATTCTTTTTTTTTTTTATCTTACAGCCTATTTTTATAGGAAAGGTCCAAAGACTGGCCCTTGTGGAGAATCTATGTACAAACCTACAGAGTGGCAAGTCCATTCAGACATTTAAATACAAGTTTCAACTAGTTTAAATGTCAAAAAATGCATACAATTTAACATTTTTGTCCCAATAAGTTGACAAATGTGTGAAATAAACCACTGAACACAATGAAACAAAAGCACGTACGCGTTCGCCGCTTCGATCCGACTCATTCCCAGCCGCCTTCTCATTAAAGATGCAGAGGACGTCCCATATCGTAATCAATCATATTCGTCGCCGCAAACAAACAAAAAGGGCATTTGGCGGAGTTAGAAATCGAACCGAGCGAGAAAGTGAACAATTGAAAAGCCATCGAGCGGATCCTGGCACCGACGTGATGGATGAAGTCAGCGCCCAAACCCGCCGAGCTAATTATGAAGCGAAGACGAGAAACCGCTACACACTTTGTCCTCCGCTCCGACAAGCTCCACGTTCATTCTGAAGTTTAACCTGTTACCACCCACCTATTTTCTTCTACAGTGACAATAGTGTTTGGATATGAATATGAACTTGTTTTACGCCGCTACGTTCGCCTTTAATCACATTTCAGTTGTTTGTAATTGTCAGTGATGAATTTGTGTCTTTTTCATTGAGAGTTTTAAGAAAATCCTTGGTAAGCGTTGTTCTAAAGTACAATTTACAGTGTATATTTAATACTTTTATTCCACTCTAAAGTAAAACATGATTCCTGAATGGTTTGAAGTCTTGTTTTGTAGGTTTTGGTCCTGATTTTGACCAAAATATACATTAAAAAGTCAAAAAATGGTGAAGAATTTATTGACTAAAACAAACCAGAGCAATTTTTCATATTGTGTTATTTATAATATACATTAATGTTGTAGAAACACATCTCAAAATGCTTCAACTTTTACTCTTTTTACTTGTTTTGCGCCTGAATCTGAAGAAAATTGTGCACTTTTGTGTTAATAGCAATAATTTATGTTTGGGAAATTTAAAGTGGAAACCATGTTTATTTGCTTTTTTTTTTTTTTTGAAGCTGAATACAACATTATGGTTAATCTATATGAGATATTTAATACTTATACTCCACTCTACAGTAGAGCATGATTCCTGAATGGTTTGAAGTCTTATTTTTGTAGGTTTTGGTCCTGACTTAGACAAAAATATACATTAAAAAACTAGAAACAGTGAGGAATTTATTGACAAAAACAACTAACACAATTTTTCGTATTGTGTTATTAATAATGTACAATAATGTTTTGTAGTTGATTTTTTAATAAGTCATATTTTTACTTGTTTTGCTCAAGAAAATTATTTAATTATGATATACATTAATGTTATAGAAAAAAACTTTTCGAAATGCATCTACTTTTACTTGTGTAGTTGATTTTTAATAAGTAATAGTTTTACTTGCTTTGCTTCTGAATCTGAAGAAAATTGTGTACTTTTTTCGATATTGAAAGTGGAAACCATGTTTATTTGCTTTTAATAAGATTTATTTATTTATTTTTTAAGCTGAATACAAAATTGTGGTTAATAAATCCGATAAAAACAACATATTGTGCTTCTTTCTGGTCGTCTTGCTCATCCGTCTCTGTCCGGTTGAAATATTGCTTTTCTCGTCCCAAACCGTGGCAGATTTAAACTTCCTGTTCCTCTTCTGGCCGAGCTGAGAGGACGGTCCCGGTGGGCGTGTTACTCAACGATGACGGACACAACCGGAGCTCTCCCCGAGAAACATGACCCCATTCAGAGGAAAAGAATGTTCCAACACGTCCCCGAGTCCCCCAACACGTCCCCCAGCGGAGCCCCCGTTCCAGTACTATTCCGTGTATTTGGTATGAATGGAGAGTGGATAGAAGTTCACGTCGTTAGCCTCATTTCTTAAAGGTTTTCACTCTTACGCGCTGAAGATCTAAAGGTGAGAACGTGTTTTTTTGGCGGTAAAAAACGTTCTGATTGGTCAAGGGCGGAGCCAACGACACCTAAGACGCAGCGGGGTCTGAGTAAAGTGTCCTCCGGACGTTGTGGCATCAAATACTGCAAAACATCAGCACCGAATCCAACTGAAAAACTAAAAGGTCAAAGGGTAAACGCTAACAAACCGTCCGGATTTG
>NW_027315945.1:36831077-36896077 GCF_026437365.1 Eucyclogobius newberryi | reverse complement strand
AGTAACAGTAACTGCACCATATGAAAGAGTAACTGCACCAAATGAAGAGTAACTGCACCAAATGAAGAGTAACTGTAACTGCACCATATGAAAGAGTAACTGCTCCAAATGAAGAGTAACTGCACCAAATGAAGAGTAACTGTAACTGCACCATATGAAAGAGTAACTGCACCAAATGAAGAGTAACTGTAACTGCACCATATGAAAGAGTAACTGCACCAAATGAAGAGTAACTGCACCATATGAAAGAGTAACTGCACCAAATGAAGAGTAACTGCTCCAAATGAAGAGTAACTGCTCCAAATGAAGAGTAACTGCTCCAAATGAAGAGTAACTGTAACTGCACCATATGAAAGAGTAACTGCGCCAAATGAAGAGTAACTGTAACTGCACCATATGAAGAGTAACTGTAACTGCACCATATGAAAGAGTAACTGCACCAAATGAAGAGTAACTGTAACTGCACCATATGAAAGAGTAACTGCACCAAATGAAGAGTAACTGCTCCAAATGAAGAGTAACTGCTCCAAATGAAGAGTAACTGCACCAAATGAAGAGTAACTGCTCCAAATGAAGAGTAACTGCACCATATGAAGAGTAACTGTAACTGCACCATATGAAAGAGTAACTGTAACTGCACCATATGAAAGAGTAACTGCACCATATGAAAGAGTAACTGTACCATATGAAAGAGTAACTGCACCAAATGAAGAGTAACTGCTCCAAATGAAGAGTAACTGCACCATATGAAGAGTAACTGTAACTGCACCATATGAAAGAGTAACTGCACCATATGAAAGAGTAACTGTACCATATGAAAGAGTAACTGCACCAAATGAAGAGTAACTGTAACTGCACCATATGAAGAGTAACTGTAACTGCACCATATGAAGAGTAACTGTAACTGCACCATATGAAGAGTAACTGCACCATATGAAAGAGTAACTGCACCATATGAAAGAGTAACTGCACCATATAAAAGAGTAACTGCACCATATGAAAGAGTAACTGCACCATATGAAAGAGTAACTGCACCATATGAAAGAGTAACTGTACCATATGAAAGAGTAACTGCACCAAATGAAGAGTAACTGTAACTGCACCAAATGAAGAGTAACTGTAACTGCACCATATGAAGAGTAACTGTAACTGCACCATATGAAGAGTAACTGCGCCAAATGAAGAGTAACTGTAACTGCACCATATGAAGAGTAACTGCACCAAATGAAGAGTAACTGTAACTGCACCATATGAAAGAGTAACTGCACCAAATGAAGACCAAATGAAGAGTAACTGTAACTGCACCATATGAAAGAGTAACTGCTCCAAATGAAGACCAAATGAAGAGTAACTGTAACTGCACCATATGAAAGAGTAACTGCTCCAAATGAAGAGTAACTGCACCAAATGAAGAGTAACTGCACCAAATGAAGAGTAACTGCTCCAAATGAAGAGTAACTGCTCCAAATGAAGAGTAACTGCACCAAATGAAGAGTAACTGCTCCAAATGAAGAGTAACTGCTCCAAATGAAGAGTAACTGCACCAAATGAAGAGTAACTGTAACTGCACCATACGAAAGAATAACTGCACCAAATGAAGAGTAACTGCACCAAATGAAGAGTAACTGCTCCAAATGAAGAGTAACTGCACCAAATGAAGAGTAACTGCTCCAAATGAAGAGTAACTGCTCCAAATGAAGAGTAACTGCACCAAATGAAGAGTAACTGTAACTGCACCATATGAAGAGTAACTGCGCCAAATGAAGAGTAACTGTAACTGCACCATATGAAAGAGTAACTGCACCAAATGAAGAGTAACTGTGCCAAATGAAGAGTAACTGCACCAAATGAAGAGTAACTGTAACTGCACCATATGAAAGAGTAACTGCACCAAATGAAGAGTAACTGTGACTGCACCATATGAAAGAGTAACTGCACCGAATGAAGAGTAACAGTAACTGCACCATATGAAAGAGTAACTGCACCAAATGAAGAGTAACTGCACCAAATGAAGAGTAACTGTAACTGCACGTTATGAAAGAGTAACTGCACCAAATGAAGAGTAACTGCTCCAAATGAAGAGTAACTGCTCCAAATGAAGAGTAACTGCTCCAAATGAAGAGTAACTGCACCAAATGAAGAGTAACTGCACCAAATGAAGAGTAACTGTAACTGCACCATATGAAAGAGTAACTGCACCAAATGAAGAGTAACTGCTCCAAATGAAGAGTAACTGCTCCAAATGAAGAGTAACTGCTCCAAATGAAGAGTAACTGTAACTGCACCATATGAAAGAGTAACTGCACCAAATGAAGAGTAACTGTAACTGCACCATATTAAAGAGTAACTGCACCGAATGAAGAGTAACAGTAACTGCACCATATGAAAGAGTAACTGCACCAAATGAAGAGTAACTGCACCAAATGAAGAGTAACTGTAACTGCACCATATGAAAGAGTAACTGCACCAAATGAAGAGTAACTGCTCCAAATGAAGAGTAACTGCTCCAAATGAAGAGTAACTGCACCAAATGAAGAGTAACTGTAACTGCACCATATGAAAGAGTAACTGCACCAAATGAAGAGTAACTGTAACTGCACCATATGAAAGAGTAACTGCACCAAATGAAGAGTAACTGCACCATATGAAAGAGTAACTGCACAAAATGAAGACCAAATGAAGAGTAACTGTAACTGCACCATATGAAAGAGTAACTGCACCAAATGAAGAGTAACTGCTCCAAATGAAGAGTAACTGCTCCAAATGAAGAGTAACTGCTCCAAATGAAGAGTAACTGTAACTGCACCATATGAAAGAGTAACTGCGCCAAATGAAGAGTAACTGTAACTGCACCATATGAAGAGTAACTGTAACTGCACCATATGAAAGAGTAACTGCACCAAATGAAGAGTAACTGTAACTGCACCATATGAAAGAGTAACTGCACCAAATGAAGAGTAACTGCACCAAATGAAGAGTAACTGCTCCAAATGAAGAGTAACTGCTCCAAATGAAGAGTAACTGCACCAAATGAAGAGTAACTGCACCAAATGAAGAGTAACTGTAACTGCACCATATGAAGAGTAACTGTAACTGCACCATATGAAGAGTAACTGTAACTGCACCATATGAAGAGTAACTGCACCATATGAAAGAGTAACTGCACCATATGAAAGAGTAACTGCACCATATGAAAGAGTAACTGCACCATATGAAAGAGTAACTGTACCATATGAAAGAGTAGCTGCACCAAATGAAGAGTAACTAACTGCACCAAATGAAGAGTAACTGTAACTGCACCAAATGAAGAGTAACTGCACCAAATGAAGAGTAACTGTAACTGCACCATATGAAAGAGTAACTGCACCAAATGAAGAGTAACTGCTCCAAATGAAGAGTAACTGCTCCAAATGAAGAGTAACTGCACCAAATGAAGAGTAACTGTAACTGCACCATATGAAAGAGTAACTGCACCAAATGAAGAGTAACTGTAACTGCACCATATGAAAGAGTAACTGCACCAAATGAAGAGTAACTGCACCATATGAAAGAGTAACTGCACAAAATGAAGACCAAATGAAGAGTAACTGTAACTGCACCATATGAAAGAGTAACTGCACCAAATGAAGAGTAACTGCTCCAAATGAAGAGTAACTGCTCCAAATGAAGAGTAACTGCTCCAAATGAAGAGTAACTGTAACTGCACCATATGAAAGAGTAACTGCGCCAAATGAAGAGTAACTGTAACTGCACCATATGAAGAGTAACTGTAACTGCACCATATGAAAGAGTAACTGCACCAAATGAAGAGTAACTGTAACTGCACCATATGAAAGAGTAACTGCACCAAATGAAGAGTAACTGCACCAAATGAAGAGTAACTGCTCCAAATGAAGAGTAACTGCTCCAAATGAAGAGTAACTGCACCAAATGAAGAGTAACTGCACCAAATGAAGAGTAACTGTAACTGCACCATATGAAGAGTAACTGTAACTGCACCATATGAAGAGTAACTGTAACTGCACCATATGAAGAGTAACTGCACCATATGAAAGAGTAACTGCACCATATGAAAGAGTAACTGCACCATATGAAAGAGTAACTGCACCATATGAAAGAGTAACTGTAACTGCACCATATGAAAGAGTAACTGCACCATATGAAAGAGTAACTGTACCATATGAAAGAGTAGCTGCACCAAATGAAGAGTAACTAACTGCACCAAATGAAGAGTAACTGTAACTGCACCATATGAAGAGTAACTCTAACTGCACCATATGAAGAGTAACTGCGCCAAATGAAGAGTAACTGTAACTGCACCATATGAAGAGTAACTGCACCAAATGAAGAGTAACTGTAACTGCACCATATGAAAGAGTAACTGCACCAAATGAAGAGTAACTGTAACTGCACCATATGAAAGAGTAACTGCGCCAAATGAAGAGTAACTGTAACTGCACCATATGAAGAGTAACTGTAACTGCACCATATGAAAGAGTAACTGCACCAAATGAAGAGTAACTGTAACTGCACCATATGAAAGAGTAACTGCACCAAATGAAGAGTAACTGCTCCAAATGAAGAGTGACTGCTCCAAATGAAGAGTAACTGCACCAAATGAAGAGTAACTGCTCCAAATGAAGAGTAACTGCTCCAAATGAAGAGTAACTGCACCATATGAAGAGTAACTGTAACTGCACCATATGAAAGAGTAACTGCACCATATGAAAGAGTAACTGTACCATATGAAAGAGTAACTGCACCAAATGAAGAGTAACTGTAACTGCACCATATGAAGAGTAACTGTAACTGCACCATATGAAGAGTAACTGTAACTGCACCATATGAAGAGTAACTGCACCATATGAAAGAGTAACTGCTCCATATGAAAGAGTAACTGCACCATATGAAAGAGTAACTGCACCATATGAAAGAGTAACTGTAACTGCACCATATGAAAGAGTAACTGCACCATATGAAAGAGTAACTGTACCATATGAAAGAGTAACTGCACCAAATGAAGAGTAACTGTAACTGCACCAAATGAAGAGTAACTGTAACTGCACCATATGAAGAGTAACTGTAACTGCACCATATGAAGAGTAACTGCGCCAAATGAAGAGTAACTGTAACTGCACCATATGAAGAGTAACTGCACCAAATGAAGAGTAACTGTAACTGCACCATATGAAAGAGTAACTGCACCAAATGAAGAGTAACTGTAACTGCACCATATGAAAGAGTAACTGCACCAAATGAAGAGTAACTGTAACTGCACCATATGAAAGAGTAACTGCACCAAATGAAGAGTAACTGTAACTGCACCATATGAAAGAGTAACTGCGCCAAATGAAGAGTAACTGTAACTGCACCATATGAAGAGTAACTGTAACTGCACCATATGAAAGAGTAACTGCACCAAATGAAGAGTAACTGTAACTGCACCATATGAAAGAGTAACTGCACCAAATGAAGAGTAACTGCTCCAAATGAAGAGTAACTGCTCCAAATGAAGAGTAACTGCACCAAATGAAGAGTAACTGCTCCAAATGAAGAGTAACTGCTCCAAATGAAGAGTAACTGCACCATATGAAGAGTAACTGTAACTGCACCATATGAAAGAGTAACTGCACCATATGAAAGAGTAACTGTACCATATGAAAGAGTAACTGCACCAAATGAAGAGTAACTGTAACTGCACCATATGAAGAGTAACTGTAACTGCACCATATGAAGAGTAACTGCACCATATGAAAGAGTAACTGCACCATATGAAAGAGTAACTGTAACTGCACCATATGAAAGAGTAACTGCACCATATGAAAGAGTAACTGTACCATATGAAAGAGTAACTGCACCAAATGAAGAGTAACTGTAACTGCACCAAATGAAGAGTAACTGTAACTGCACCATATGAAGAGTAACTGTAACTGCACCATATGAAGAGTAACTGCGCCAAATGAAGAGTAACTGTAACTGCACCATATGAAGAGTAACTGCACCAAATGAAGAGTAACTGTAACTGCACCATATGAAAGAGTAACTGCACCAAATGAAGAGTAACTGTAACTGCACCATATGAAAGAGTAACTGCACCAAATGAAGAGTAACTGCACAAAATGAAGACCAAATGAAGAGTAACTGTAACTGCACCATATGAAAGAGTAACTGCTCCAAATGAAGAGTAACTGCTCCAAATGAAGAGTAACTGCACCAAATGAAGAGTAACTGTAACTGCACCATACGAAAGAGTAACTGCACCAAATGAAGAGTAACTGCTCCAAATGAAGAGTAACTGCACCAAATGAAGAGTAACTGCTCCAAATGAAGAGTAACTGCTCCAAATGAAGAGTAACTGCACCAAATGAAGAGTAACTGTAACTGCACCATATGAAGAGTAACTGCGCCAAATGAAGAGTAACTGTAACTGCACCATATGAAAGAGTAACTGCACCAAATGAAGAGTAACTGTGCCAAATGAAGAGTAACTGCACCAAATGAAGAGTAACTGTAACTGCACCATATGAAAGAGTAACTGCACCAAATGAAGAGTAACTGTAACTGCACCATATGAAAGAGTAACTGCACCGAATGAAGAGTAACTGCACCAAATGAAGAGTAACTGTAACTGCACCATATGAAAGAGTAACTGCACCAAATGAAGAGTAACTGCTCCAAATGAAGAGTAACTGCTCCAAATGAAGAGTAACTGCACCAAATGAAGAGTAACTGTAACTGCACCATATGAAAGAGTAACTGCACCAAATGAAGAGTAACTGTAACTGCACCATATGAAAGAGTAACTGCACCAAATGAAGAGTAACTGCACCATATGAAAGAGTAACTGCACCAAATGAAGAGTAACTGCTCCAAATGAAGAGTAACTGCTCCAAATGAAGAGTAACTGCACCAAATGAAGAGTAACTGTAACTGCACCATATGAAAGAGTAACTGCACCAAATGAAGAGTAACTGCTCCAAATGAAGAGTAACTGCTCCAAATGAAGAGTAACTGCACCAAATGAAGAGTAACTGTAACTGCACCATATGAAAGAGTAACTGCACCAAATGAAGAGTAACTGCACCAAATGAAGAGTAACTGCTCCAAATGAAGAGTAACTGTAACTGCACCAAATGAAGAGTAACTGCACAAAATGAAGACCAAATGAAGAGTAACTGTAACTGCACCATATGAAAGAGTAACTGCTCCAAATGAAGAGTAACTGCTCCAAATGAAGAGTAACTGTAACGGCACCATATGAAGAGTAACTGTAACTGCACCATATGAAGAGTAACTGTAACTGCACCATATGAAAGAGTAACTGCACCATATGAAAGAGTAACTGCACCATATGAAAGAGTAACTGCACCATATGAAAGAGTAACTGCACCATATGAAAGAGTAACTGCACCATATGAAAGAGTAACTGTAACTGCACCATATGAAAGAGTAACTGCACCATATGAAAGAGTAACTGTACCATATGAAAGAGTAACTGCACCAAATGAAGAGTAACTGTAACTGCACCATATGAAGAGTAACTGCGCCAAATGAAGAGTAACTGTAACTGCACCATATGAAGAGTAACTGCACCAAATGAAGAGTAACTGTAACTGCACCATATGAAAGAGTAACTGCACCATATGAAAGAGTAACTGTACCATATGAAAGAGTAGCTGCACCAAATGAAGAGTAACTAACTGCACCAAATGAAGAGTAACTGTAACTGCACCAAATGAAGAGTAACTGCACCAAATGAAGAGTAACTGTAACTGCACCATATGAAAGAGTAACTGCACCAAATGAAGAGTAACTGCTCCAAATGAAGAGTAACTGCTCCAAATGAAGAGTAACTGCACCAAATGAAGAGTAACTGTAACTGCACCATATGAAAGAGTAACTGCACCAAATGAAGAGTAACTGTAACTGCACCATATGAAAGAGTAACTGCACCAAATGAAGAGTAACTGCACCATATGAAAGAGTAACTGCACAAAATGAAGACCAAATGAAGAGTAACTGTAACTGCACCATATGAAAGAGTAACTGCACCAAATGAAGAGTAACTGCTCCAAATGAAGAGTAACTGCTCCAAATGAAGAGTAACTGCTCCAAATGAAGAGTAACTGTAACTGCACCATATGAAAGAGTAACTGCGCCAAATGAAGAGTAACTGTAACTGCACCATATGAAGAGTAACTGTAACTGCACCATATGAAAGAGTAACTGCACCAAATGAAGAGTAACTGTAACTGCACCATATGAAAGAGTAACTGCACCAAATGAAGAGTAACTGCACCAAATGAAGAGTAACTGCTCCAAATGAAGAGTAACTGCTCCAAATGAAGAGTAACTGCACCAAATGAAGAGTAACTGCACCAAATGAAGAGTAACTGTAACTGCACCATATGAAGAGTAACTGTAACTGCACCATATGAAGAGTAACTGTAACTGCACCATATGAAGAGTAACTGCACCATATGAAAGAGTAACTGCACCATATGAAAGAGTAACTGCACCATATGAAAGAGTAACTGTAACTGCACCATATGAAAGAGTAACTGCACCATATGAAAGAGTAACTGTACCATATGAAAGAGTAGCTGCACCAAATGAAGAGTAACTAACTGCACCAAATGAAGAGTAACTGTAACTGCACCATATGAAGAGTAACTCTAACTGCACCATATGAAGAGTAACTGCGCCAAATGAAGAGTAACTGTAACTGCACCATATGAAGAGTAACTGCACCAAATGAAGAGTAACTGTAACTGCACCATATGAAAGAGTAACTGCACCAAATGAAGAGTAACTGTAACTGCACCATATGAAAGAGTAACTGCGCCAAATGAAGAGTAACTGTAACTGCACCATATGAAGAGTAACTGTAACTGCACCATATGAAAGAGTAACTGCACCAAATGAAGAGTAACTGTAACTGCACCATATGAAAGAGTAACTGCACCAAATGAAGAGTAACTGCTCCAAATGAAGAGTGACTGCTCCAAATGAAGAGTAACTGCACCAAATGAAGAGTAACTGCTCCAAATGAAGAGTAACTGCTCCAAATGAAGAGTAACTGCACCATATGAAGAGTAACTGTAACTGCACCATATGAAAGAGTAACTGCACCATATGAAAGAGTAACTGTACCATATGAAAGAGTAACTGCACCAAATGAAGAGTAACTGTAACTGCACCATATGAAGAGTAACTGTAACTGCACCATATGAAGAGTAACTGTAACTGCACCATATGAAGAGTAACTGCACCATATGAAAGAGTAACTGCTCCATATGAAAGAGTAACTGCACCATATGAAAGAGTAACTGCACCATATGAAAGAGTAACTGTAACTGCACCATATGAAAGAGTAACTGCACCATATGAAAGAGTAACTGTACCATATGAAAGAGTAACTGCACCAAATGAAGAGTAACTGTAACTGCACCAAATGAAGAGTAACTGTAACTGCACCATATGAAGAGTAACTGTAACTGCACCATATGAAGAGTAACTGCGCCAAATGAAGAGTAACTGTAACTGCACCATATGAAGAGTAACTGCACCAAATGAAGAGTAACTGTAACTGCACCATATGAAAGAGTAACTGCACCAAATGAAGAGTAACTGTAACTGCACCATATGAAAGAGTAACTGCACCAAATGAAGAGTAACTGTAACTGCACCATATGAAAGAGTAACTGCACCAAATGAAGAGTAACTGTAACTGCACCATATGAAAGAGTAACTGCGCCAAATGAAGAGTAACTGTAACTGCACCATATGAAGAGTAACTGTAACTGCACCATATGAAAGAGTAACTGCACCAAATGAAGAGTAACTGTAACTGCACCATATGAAAGAGTAACTGCACCAAATGAAGAGTAACTGCTCCAAATGAAGAGTAACTGCTCCAAATGAAGAGTAACTGCACCAAATGAAGAGTAACTGCTCCAAATGAAGAGTAACTGCTCCAAATGAAGAGTAACTGCACCATATGAAGAGTAACTGTAACTGCACCATATGAAAGAGTAACTGCACCATATGAAAGAGTAACTGTACCATATGAAAGAGTAACTGCACCAAATGAAGAGTAACTGTAACTGCACCATATGAAGAGTAACTGTAACTGCACCATATGAAGAGTAACTGCACCATATGAAAGAGTAACTGCACCATATGAAAGAGTAACTGTAACTGCACCATATGAAAGAGTAACTGCACCATATGAAAGAGTAACTGTACCATATGAAAGAGTAACTGCACCAAATGAAGAGTAACTGTAACTGCACCAAATGAAGAGTAACTGTAACTGCACCATATGAAGAGTAACTGTAACTGCACCATATGAAGAGTAACTGCGCCAAATGAAGAGTAACTGTAACTGCACCATATGAAGAGTAACTGCACCAAATGAAGAGTAACTGTAACTGCACCATATGAAAGAGTAACTGCACCAAATGAAGAGTAACTGTAACTGCACCATATGAAAGAGTAACTGCACCAAATGAAGAGTAACTGCACAAAATGAAGACCAAATGAAGAGTAACTGTAACTGCACCATATGAAAGAGTAACTGCTCCAAATGAAGAGTAACTGCTCCAAATGAAGAGTAACTGCACCAAATGAAGAGTAACTGTAACTGCACCATACGAAAGAGTAACTGCACCAAATGAAGAGTAACTGCTCCAAATGAAGAGTAACTGCACCAAATGAAGAGTAACTGCTCCAAATGAAGAGTAACTGCTCCAAATGAAGAGTAACTGCACCAAATGAAGAGTAACTGTAACTGCACCATATGAAGAGTAACTGCGCCAAATGAAGAGTAACTGTAACTGCACCATATGAAAGAGTAACTGCACCAAATGAAGAGTAACTGTGCCAAATGAAGAGTAACTGCACCAAATGAAGAGTAACTGTAACTGCACCATATGAAAGAGTAACTGCACCAAATGAAGAGTAACTGTAACTGCACCATATGAAAGAGTAACTGCACCGAATGAAGAGTAACTGCACCAAATGAAGAGTAACTGTAACTGCACCATATGAAAGAGTAACTGCACCAAATGAAGAGTAACTGCTCCAAATGAAGAGTAACTGCTCCAAATGAAGAGTAACTGCACCAAATGAAGAGTAACTGTAACTGCACCATATGAAAGAGTAACTGCACCAAATGAAGAGTAACTGTAACTGCACCATATGAAAGAGTAACTGCACCAAATGAAGAGTAACTGCACCATATGAAAGAGTAACTGCACCAAATGAAGAGTAACTGCTCCAAATGAAGAGTAACTGCTCCAAATGAAGAGTAACTGCACCAAATGAAGAGTAACTGTAACTGCACCATATGAAAGAGTAACTGCACCAAATGAAGAGTAACTGCTCCAAATGAAGAGTAACTGCTCCAAATGAAGAGTAACTGCACCAAATGAAGAGTAACTGTAACTGCACCATATGAAAGAGTAACTGCACCAAATGAAGAGTAACTGCACCAAATGAAGAGTAACTGCTCCAAATGAAGAGTAACTGTAACTGCACCAAATGAAGAGTAACTGCACAAAATGAAGACCAAATGAAGAGTAACTGTAACTGCACCATATGAAAGAGTAACTGCTCCAAATGAAGAGTAACTGCTCCAAATGAAGAGTAACTGTAACGGCACCATATGAAGAGTAACTGTAACTGCACCATATGAAGAGTAACTGTAACTGCACCATATGAAAGAGTAACTGCACCATATGAAAGAGTAACTGCACCATATGAAAGAGTAACTGCACCATATGAAAGAGTAACTGCACCATATGAAAGAGTAACTGCACCATATGAAAGAGTAACTGTAACTGCACCATATGAAAGAGTAACTGCACCATATGAAAGAGTAACTGTACCATATGAAAGAGTAACTGCACCAAATGAAGAGTAACTGTAACTGCACCATATGAAGAGTAACTGCGCCAAATGAAGAGTAACTGTAACTGCACCATATGAAGAGTAACTGCACCAAATGAAGAGTAACTGTAACTGCACCATATGAAAGAGTAACTGCACCAAATGAAGAGTAACTGTAACTGCACCATATGAAAGAGTAACTGCGCCAAATGAAGAGTAACTGTAACTGCACCATATGAAGAGTAACTGTAACTGCACCATATGAAAGAGTAACTGCACCAAATGAAGAGTAACTGTAACTGCACCATATGAAAGAGTAACTGCACCAAATGAAGAGTAACTGCTCCAAATGAAGAGTAACTGCTCCAAATGAAGAGTAACTGCACCAAATGAAGAGTAACTGCTCCAAATGAAGAGTAACTGCTCCAAATGAAGAGTAACTGCACCATATGAAGAGTAACTGTAACTGCACCATATGAAGAGTAACTGTAACTGCACCATATGAAGAGTAACTGCACCATATGAAAGAGTAACTGCACCATATGAAAGAGTAACTGCACCATATGAAAGAGTAACTGCACCATATGAAAGAGTAACTGTAACTGCACCATATGAAAGAGTAACTGCACCATATGAAAGAGTAACTGTACCATATGAAAGAGTAACTGCACCAAATGAAGAGTAACTGTAACTGCACCAAATGAAGAGTAACTGTAACTGCACCATATGAAGAGTAACTGTAACTGCACCATATGAAGAGTAACTGCGCCAAATGAAGAGTAACTGTAACTGCACCATATGAAGAGTAACTGCACCAAATGAAGAGTAACTGTAACTGCACCATATGAAAGAGTAACTGCACCAAATGAAGAGTAACTGTAACTGCACCATATGAAAGAGTAACTGCACCAAATGAAGAGTAACTGCACAAAATGAAGACCAAATGAAGAGTAACTGTAACTGCACCATATGAAAGAGTAACTGCTCCAAATGAAGAGTAACTGCTCCAAATGAAGAGTAACTGCACCAAATGAAGAGTAACTGTAACTGCACCATATGAAGAGTAACTGCGCCAAATGAAGAGTAACTGTAACTGCACCATATGAAAGAGTAACTGGACCAAATGAAGAGTAACTGTGCCAAATGAAGAGTAACTGCACCAAATGAAGAGTAACTGTAACTGCACCATATGAAAGAGTAACTGCACCAAATGAAGAGTAACTGTAACTGCACCATATGAAAGAGTAACTGCACCGAATGAAGAGTAACAGTAACTGCACCATATGAAAGAGTAACTGCACCGAATGAAGAGTAACTGTAACTGCACCATATGAAAGAGTAACTGCACCAAATGAAGAGTAACTGTAACTGCACCATATGAAAGAGTAACTGCACCGAATGAAGAGTAACTGTAACTGCACCAAATGAAGAGTAACTGCACCAAATGAAGAGTAACTGTAACTGCACCATATGAAAGAGTAACTGCACCAAATGAAGAGTAACTGCTCCAAATGAAGAGTAACTGCTCCAAATGAAGAGTAACTGCTCCAAATGAAGAGTAACTGCACCAAATGAAGAGTAACTGTAACTGCACCATATGAAAGAGTAACTGCACCAAATGAAGAGTAACTGTAACTGCACCATATGAAAGAGTAACTGCACCAAATGAAGAGTAACTGTGCCAAATGAAGAGTAACTGTAACTGCACCATATGAAAGAGTAACTGCACCAAATGAAGAGTAACTGCTCCAAATGAAGAGTAACTGCACCAAATGAAGAGTAACTGCACCATATGAAAGAGTAACTGCACCAAATGAAGAGTAACTGCTCCAAATGAAGAGTAACTGCTCCAAATGAAGAGTAACTGCACCAAATGAAGAGTAACTTTAACTGCACCATATGAAAGAGTAACTGCACCGAATGAAGAGTAACAGTAACTGCACCATATGAAAGAGTAACTGCACCAAATGAAGAGTAACTGCACCAAATGAAGAGTAACTGCTCCAAATGAAGAGTAACTGTAACTGCACCAAATGAAGAGTAACTGCACAAAATGAAGACCAAATGAAGAGTAACTGTAACTGCACCATATGAAAGAGTAACTGCTCCAAATGAAGAGTAACTGCTCCAAATGAAGAGTAACTGCTCCAAATGAAGAGTAACTGCTCCAAATGAAGAGTAACTGTAACTGCACCATACGAAAGAGTAACTGCACCAAATGAAGAGTAACTGCTCCAAATGAAGAGTAACTGCTCCAAATGAAGAGTAACTGCTCCAAATGAAGAGTAACTGCACCAAATGAAGAGTAACTGTAACTGCACCATACGAAAGAGTAACTGCACCAAATGAAGAGTAACTGCTCCAAATGAAGAGTAACTGCACCAAATGAAGAGTAACTGCTCCAAATGAAGAGTAACTGCTCAAAATGAAGAGTAACTGCTCCAAATGAAGAGTAACTGTTTCCAAAGACAGCGACAGCAGCGGCGGCGGTGAACGGTCCGGAGTGTCGTCCACCTCACGCTCGGGATGAAGGCGAGCAGCTTCCTCCTCGCCAACTGCAGCGTTTGGGTTTTCACGCGTTCAGAGTTCCTGGAACTCCAAAGACCCAGATCTGCTGCACATGGAACATGCTCAGAACACAAACGAACTTTCCCTTTGATGGCGATAAACCCTGCGCGTCTGAGAATACGTGAGCGGATGTTCAGGTGGGGAAAAGGGTCATGTTAGGGCTTTTAAAAACAAAGGGTTATTGGTGTTTAATACCGGATTATTGCTAATATTCCAGTCATGAAAGAGTTTTTAAACGCAGTCATGTATTTAGCTACTTCCAAAGCTCAAAACTAGATACTAGTACTAATACGTTTGATCATTTCAATTTAACATTCTGTCTTTCCTGAATAGTTTGAGATGTTTTTTGTTCATATCGCAAAGACCACATGGTGATTTTAAACTCATCCATCATAATTTTCTGTGTGTTCTTTCCTCAATATAAATAGCGTGTCGTTTTATCGAGCTTGTTACTTCAATCAGAGACGTCGTAATGAGTCTTTTGAGTGTCCTCTTGAGTGTGCGGGACGTGTAAAGTATTCCAAGGGCTCCTGAAAACAGTCCGAGGCAAAAAAACGACAAATGAAAAGTCCTTTATGGAGCAAAGTGTTCCGCTCTGTGAAGGCTGTTTCGTAAATACACTTTTTTGGAGCTTTTAGCCGTGCGACATCGCTCTTCCCTCATCGAAAACAAACCTGACGTTGTTGGCTTGATTTATGAGTGCGTCTTCTCTGAGCGTCACAAATCACTCCGTCTGGACTGTTGCATCATGGGTAAAAATCCAGATTTATCCTGCGCAGTTTTTTAAGCTCACCGGACTGATTCTGATTCATTCAAACTGCATTATTAGCATTGCATTATTAGCATGGCATTATTAGCATAGCATTGTTAGCATGGCATTGTCAGCATAGCATTGTTAGCACAGCGTTGTTGGCATAGCATTATTAGCATAGCATTATTAGTATAGGATTATTAGCATAGCATTGTTAGCATAGCGTTGTTGGCATAGTGTTTTTGGCATAGCATTATTAGCATAGCATTGTCAGCACAGCGTTGTTGGCATAGCATTATCAGCATAGCTTTGTTAGCATAGCATTATTAGCATAACATTAATAGCATAGCATTGTTAGCATGGCATTGTCCGCATAGCATTGTTAGCACAGCGTTGTTGGCATAGCATTATTAGCATAGCATTATTAGCATAGCATTATAAGTATAGCATTATTAGCATAGCGTTGTTGGGATAGTGTTTTTGGCATAGCATCATTAGAATAGCATTGTCAGCACAGCGTTGTTGGCTTAGCGTTGTTGACATAGCATTGTTAGCATAGCATTATTAGCATAGCATTGTTAACAAAGCATTGTCAGCACAGCATTGTTGGTTTAGCGTTGTTGACATAGCATTGTTAGCATAGCATTATTAGCATAGCATTATTAGCATAGCATGCACGTTCAAGGGCTTATTTTGTCCATTCCCGCTGCTAACGGAAGTGTAGTTTGTGTTTTCCAAATGCTGACATTATTTTAGGTTAGAAAAATGTGAACGACTAATACCAAAATGACCAAAAGCATCAATAAAGACCAAAAGAAACAAAACGAGAACGCAGAACATGTCCACTTTGAATTAAAATAAATTGCAAAAAGATGACACCACATCATTTTAAAGGTTACATTCGAAGTTTTGAGTGAAATCGCCCTTTGTCTGTTAACGCAGTTCTTTGTGTGCGACGGACTCTCGGACGCTGCACACACCTCCTGAGCGTTTCACAGCCGCACAGCCCATTTCCCCCGCGTCTCTCGCCGTATCATTACCAGCCCTGACAGCGCCGCACGTCCATCCGTCGCCCGACGCCCTTTTGGCCGGCCCGGTACAGTAGGCCGCAGATTACACGCCAGTTCCCTCGGCAAATGCATGCTTTTAAAACCCCAGCTGCCGCATTGGAATGAGTCACCAGCGCCGGAACGGGGACGAGAAAACCACCTGCTCTTATGGCGCTTTGAACATCCTCCCTGATGACCTAATCAAAGCCGAGCAGCAGCAGCAGCAGCAGCGGCGGCGATGGCGGCGACAGGTTCCCCCCACGCTGATGCACGCGGCCTTGCTCGCACCATTATAAAACCGAGGCGATCATTAAAGGTATTGATGGACCTGTTTGCTCCCTGCGAGGTGCTGAAGGAGAGCGAGGGGGGGAGGCGGAGTCGCAGGGCCTTTACGAGTGACATCGGCCTGAAAGCGGGACATGGTTTAAAACAGCAGCTGGACACGAGGGAGGCATACGGCAAAATGATGTGAGGGAAATGTGCGGGTGAAAGGGGAGGAAGGGAGGGAAAGGACCCGTAATGACGCCTATTTTTACTCTAGATGAAACTGGAACCTGCACGGAAGGCGAAAACGATGAAACGTTTGGGAGTAAGTAAACGTACCGAGCATACGCGTTCAGAAAAGTGCGTTTGAGCCGTGTTCTGGTTCAGTCGCTCGTTCGTTCGATGCGTTTCGGAGTAAAAAAGGATGACAGGGTGGTACTCCATCGTGTCGTTTAGAATTCAAACTGCACGAAGTGACTGGAAACCAAAAGAGGATAAAACATAGAGAAATAAATGCATGATAAACAATGAAACAACATAGAGCTGTTTCAATCATGTGTCGTGTTTGTGTTACACCCTAATATAACGCAAAAGTATCACAAGTATTCAGAAAACAATACTCTGATTGGGCCATAACAGATTATGTGATCAACTACATTTTAATGCAGGTATTTTATATTGTGTAGAGCTGAATACACGTGCTATTCTTTCATCACTCTTGAGGGACGGGCGACCTTTGGCAAGACACTTTACCCACAATTCCTCGTATGAATGTGGTGAGAGTGAATTATTGGTGGTGCTCGAAGGGTGGTGGTGCTTTGAGATTATATTATGATGAATTATCATTTATTTATTCACTGTCTTGCCCTCTCCGGGTGGGCGGGGGGTCCTTGCCCTCTCCAGGTGGGCGGGGGGTCCTTGCCCTCTCCAGGTGGGTGGGGGGGTCCTTGCCCTCTCCAGGTGGGTGGGGGTCCTTGCCCTCTCCAGGTGGGTGGGGAGTCCTTGCCCTCTCCAGGTGGGTGGTGGGGTCCTTGCCCTTTCCAGGTGGGTGGGGGTCCTTGCTCTCTCCAGGTGGGTGTGGGGGTCCTTGCCCTCTCCAGGTGGGTGGGGAGTCCTTGCTCTCTCCAGGTGGGTGGGGTGTCCTTGCGCTCTCCAGGTGGGTGGGGGGTCCTTGCCCTCTCCTGGTGGGTGGGGGGTCTTTGCTCTCTCCAGGTGGGTGGGGGGGTCCTTGCCCTCTCCAGGTGGGTGGGGAGTCCTTGCCCTCTCCAGGTGGGTGGGGAGTCCTTGCGCTCTCCAGGTGGGTGGGGGGGTCCTTGCGCTCTCCAGGTGGGTGGGGGGTCCTTGCCCTCTCCTGGTGGGTGGGGGGTCCTTGCTCTCTCCAGGTGGGTGGGGGGGTCCTTGCCCTCTCCAGGTGGGTGGGGAGTCCTTGCCCTCTCCAGGTGGGTGGGGGGGTCCTTGCCCTCTCCAGGTGGGTGGGGGGTCCTTGCCCTCTCCAGGTGGGTGGGGGGGTCCTTGCCCTCTCCAGGTGGGTGGGGGGTCCTTGCTCTCTCCAGGTGGGTGGGGAGTCCTTGCCCTCTCCAGGTGGGTGGGGGGTCCTTGCCCTCTCCGGGTGGGTGGGGAGTCCTTGCCCTCTCCGGGTGGGTGGGGGGTCCTTGCGCTCTCCAGGTGGGTGGGGGGTCCTTGCCCTCTCCGGGTGGGTGGGGAGTCCTTGCCCTCTCCAGGTGGGTGGGGAGTCCTTGCGCTCTCCAGGTGGGTGGGGGGTCCTTGCCCTCTCCGGGTGGGTGGGGGGTCCTTGCCCTCTCCGGGTGGGTGGGGGTGTCCTTGCCCTATCCAGGTGGGTGGGGGGTCCTTGCCCTCTCCAGGTGGGTGGGGGGTCCTTGCTCTCTCCAGATGGGTGGGGGGGTCCTTGCCCTATCCAGGTGGGTGGGGAGTCCTTGCCCTCTCCGGGTGGGTGGGGATTCCTTGCCCTCTTCAGGTGGGTGGGGAGTCCTTGCCCCAAGTGGAGGAGTTCAAGTATCTCGGGGTCTTGTTCACGAGTGAGGGAAGGATGGAGCGTGAGATCGACAGTTGGATCTGGAAGGAGCTGAGTGGGACTGTTGTGGTAAAGAGGGAGCTGAGCCGAAAGGCAAAGCTGGAGGGACTATGTCTCTCGGCTGGCCTGGGAACGCCTCGGGACCCCCCGGAGGAACAGGAGGAAGTGTCTGGGGAGGAGGAGGTCTGGGAGTCCCTGCTTAGACTGCTGCCCCCGCGACCCGGCCCCGGATAAAGCAGAAGAAGATGAAGAAGAATGACAGTCACAGCCCGCAGTCTGCCCCAGGGCAAATGTGGCAGCTGAATGTGACTGTGAACGGAATCAATAAAACACACGATGAGCGAGTATAGAATATATCTCTGCTGTTGCAAAGAGAGAGTTACATTATGTTTGGATTATATATAAACACTGGTGATAATTGCCAATTAGAAAGTTTCATTTGTTCGTTTGTCAGCTCTTTTCACACTCAACACGGAATTCAAAAGAACATCAAAAGAAAAGCTTTAAGAGGACTTCCTGTTCCACCACATCCAGGTCCATCCAGGTCCATCCAGGTTTCTGACAACGCTCAAGCTTCATTCCCGCAAGAAATAAGACGTACGGCAACAAAACAAACCGCAAACCTCCTCATTCTGTCCGATCACGCGCTGGGACTATCTGCGTGTCGGCGCGTCGTGTAAACCTTTTCTCGTTTCTTCCTCCCACGGTGACGACTGTAACCTTCACACGCACCTTTCTTCTTATTTACAGTAAAGGGCCTGATCCATAGTCCTGTCCCCGCCGCGCCTAAATATACGTGTCCTCTGCCGTGGTCGGGTAGAGTTTCCGCGCCGACCGCTCGTCTACATTACGTCCTACAGCGCCGCGAGGGTCACCTCGCGAACCGCCAACAGCCGTCTCGTTTCCGATCGCCGACGCCCCCATTAACCCCGCGAGCGAACCTTTTAAGGCCGACTTAACGGAGGCGAGGGGGGTGATCGGAGGCATCGATCCCAGTGGTCGACGCCGGAAATCGCCGCGCCGGGGAACAAACGCGGAGGGGAAGAACGTCGATTCGCTGCCACGGCGCCGCGAGGTTCGAGGATTTACGCGGACTGCGGGTCGTTCGCGGGACAGAAGAGTCATCAGTTTTGCAGTTTGAGGACAGACGAAAGGATTAATCGAAATTAAAACGTGCGAATAAACGGCGCATGAGGTGTGCTGGTTGTTTTGTAATAGTAATGTTTCATTCACTTTACAGCGCCTTTTAAGGACACGTGAAGAAGACACATTATGCTTTTGCCCTGGTACATAAAGTAAAACCATCATTATTTTACTTTTTGCTAGTTGTAAATATGGATCTAATATAATCAATATAAAAATCAATTGGATGCAGACAGAAAAACAAACTGGGCTCAGCAACAGTATGTGGACAGAACACAAATAAAGTGTTGTACCTTATTTGAACTGTCTTAAACGTAAAAAATAACAAAAAAAAGACAAATAATTAAAAGCTTTATAAAAATGTTATCTCAGAATAGCTAATTTTTTTAGGTTTATAATTGTACTTCCTGTTTTTAATTGATGACATCACAGTAGGGAATGAGCTTGCAACCAAAGGGTCAAAATACATCCATTGTCTTTTTATTTTTGACAAATAAGAATAGAATAAGTATAGTATATTGTACAAGAGTAATTTTATTTTGTTGAATTATTGTTTAGGGGTCAAATAATGTCCTGGTGTGATGTCACTTCCTGTTATTTTCTACAGATTTTTCTACTTTTTCTCCACAAATACCTGCTCGATTAGTAGGTATAAATACACCAAATAAAGTCAAAATTTAAAAATCATAAAAACCTGTCATAGGCACTTTAACGAGGATGATTTGCTCCTGATAAAAGTCACACAGGCTTTATTCTTATAGAAATGTCATAATTGCGACAAGATGAAATGTAGAAAATCTCTATAATACGTCCATCATCTTCAAACAAATACCTTTTTACAACTTAATTTAGATCAAATTTATTCTAATTGATTCATCATAAAGCCAATAATTCACTGGATTCAAATAGTAACGTCCCATCACCTGCATGTTTATCCTGGAGTACATTAACGATGGAACACTTTAGTACTTTAACTCAGGTAAAGGAGTTTCAGTTGTACTTTTGGCATTTCTTGCCAATTGTACTTTTACTTTAGTCGTGCCCTTCAGCCCGTTTGCCGCCTCGCCACCGCGCAGATCCGCCCCGTCACGGCCCGTGTCCCGCGCAGAAGCTCGTGTGTGTCCCCGGACTCGCCCCCCGACCCCGAACAACGGAGGCTCCCGGGCCCCTCCGACCCGCTCCGACACAACAGGGTAACGAGGACCGGGGCAACGAGGACCCCGCGTCCCCCTCCGACCCCGCGTCCCCCTCCGACCCAGGGCCCCCTTCCGACCCCACGTCCCCCTCCGACCCCGCGTCCCCCTCCGACCCCGTGTCCCTCCGACCTCGCACAGGCACGCCCCCGACATGAATTATGCACCCGCCGCAAACTGACACAAAGCTCGGGACGTTCTCTGGCACAAACCTTACATTCCCTGCCGCACCAGGAAGGGCATTAAACATTCATCCTTGTTACTTTCTGCACGGCAGCAAAAGGATGAGGAATTACACGGATCCGGGAAGACGCCGCGCCTGTGTCGGGCTTGTCCTCGGCGTCGGGTTTCGCTCACCTTTTGTCTTGTTCCGAGTCGGCCTATACGTCTCAGAGTGATACAAATTTAATGGTATTTTGACAATGGAGCACGTCTGGATTCTGTGCAGTGAGTGCGCCGCTCGGAGGGAGAATGAGAAGCGACCGGCTGCTGAGTGTCCAAGCGTGAAAAGTACAGGCTGCTGGGAGCACACGTATATTACAACTGAAGGGAACAAGTATTTAAACCTCAACCGCATACTTTAATCAACGCACAATACATAACATTTAAGCCAAAAGAACAGGGACATACTTTTACATCGCCTGTTATTGCACTTTTTCAGTCGTTTTGCTCATATGCTCCTCTTATTTCAGGATAATAAGCTTAATTTCAGATGTTTTGACCAGTGACGGTGGTGAAATATGGATTATTTTACTTTGATTTCTGACTTTTTTCCAATATATTACTTCTTACTTCAAGCCAATGGAGTTAAGGATTGAAAAATGTGTTTATTTTTTATCTATTTAATTGATTTACTTGTAGCTTTTACTTATAAACAAGTAAGATGTGCCTTGAAACAGTATTTTATGCCCCATAAGCATTTAAATCTACTCAAAACGAGTCATTTTAAGAGTCTATGTATAAATTGTGTGGACAAATGGTGGAGTGGCCTTTTGTACTTGTCTTAACGCTCTCTCTTCCTCTTTCATTCTACAGCCTCCAGAGCGTTTTTGATAGGCCGTAATTTATCATATTTTATCCAAAGTGCGGCTGACATTAAGACAATGAGCTGACATTTAAAGCCAAAGTCTCAAGAGGAAAACGACCAGTGTGTGTGTTTCACAGAGAGGCATTCTGGGAAGTCGTCCACAGCTCTGTGTGAGAAGCACTGACCAGGAAGTAGACCGGCACTTTGTCAACCACTGGACCAGGAAGTAGACCATCTCTGTCAACTACTGAACCAGGAAGTAGACCATCTCTGTCAACTACTGAACCAGGAAGTAGACCGGCCCTTTGTCAACCACTGAACCAGGAAGTAGACCGGGCCTCTGTCAACCACTGAACCAGGAAGTAGACTGGCACTTTGTCAACCACTGAACCAGGAAGTAGACCGGCACTTTGTCAACCACTGGACCAGGAAGTAGACCATCTCTGTCAACCACTGAACCAGGAAGTAGACCGGCACTTTGTCAACCACTGAACCAGGAAGTAGACCGGCACTTTGTCAACCACTGGACCAGGAAGTAAACCGGCATTTTGTCAGCCACTCTACCAGGAAGTAGACCGGCACTTTGTCACCCACTGGACCAGGAAGTAGACTGGCACTTTGTCAACCACTGGACCAGGAAGTAGACCATATCTGACGTCCCATATAAATCCACCTGTAAACCTAGAAAGGTTCACAGCTGTTGATCAAGCAGAGATAACTTCAGCCATTATGTCCTCTAAAAGCTCAACTTGTGTCCTAGACCCCATTCCAAGCAGACTCCTCAAAGACATTCTTCCCCTAATTATAGACCCTATTCTTAATATAATAAATACTTCACTCGAAAGTGGCTATGTTCCACAGTCCTTCAAACATGCAGTCATTAAACCTCTTCTGAAAAAGCCTAATCTAGATCCCGACCTATTGGTAAACTACAGACCTATTTCAAATCTTCCCTTCGTCTCTAAAATCCTTGAAAAAGTTGTAGTAAAACAGCTTTGTCGCCACCTGCAGGACAATAACTTATTTGAAGTTTTCCAGTCAGGGTTCAGAGCCCACCACAGCACTGAAACTGCACTAGTTAAAGTCACAAATGATTTGTTATTAGCCGCTGACGATGGACTGGTCTCAATCCTGGTTCTGTTGGACCTCAGCGCAGCGTTTGACACCATCGACCACAACATTCTACTGCAGAGGTTAGAATGTGATGTAGGTGTTGGAGGAACAGCCCTCAGCTGGTTTAAATCCTATCTATCTGATAGGTTCCAATTTGTTAATGTAAACCAGAGCTCCTCACCAAGCTCTAAAGTAATTTACGGTGTGCCACAGGGTTCGGTACTCGGTCCAATTCTGTTTACTCTTTATATGCTGCCATTAGGCAACATTATCAGAAAGCATGACATTAACTTCCACTGCTCTGCAGATGACACTCAGCTGTATTTATCAATGAAACCTGATCAGAGCGATCAAGTAGACAGACTTAGTACTTGTGTGAAGGAGATAAAAACCTGGATGACACTAAACTACCTGCTTCTTAACCCTGAAAAAACCGAGGTCATTGTGCTTGGCCCTAAGCATCTACGAGACGCTCTATCTGAGCAGATAGTCACACTGGACAATGTCAGTGTAGCCTCCAGTTCTACTGTAAGAAACCTTGGAGTCTTATTTGACCGGGAGCTCTCATTTAAAGCTCATATAAATCAAGCTTGTAAAACAGCCTATTTCCATTTGCGCAACATCGCCAAAATCAGAAGAATCCTGCCTAAAAGTGATGCCGAAAAACTTATCCATGCATTTGTAACGACTAGATTAGACTACTGTAACTCCCTGCTTGCAGCGTGTCCTAAAAGCTCCATAAAAAGCTTTCAACTGGTTCAAAATGCAGCAGCAAGATTACTAACAGGAACAAAAAGAAGAGAGCACATTACGCCAGTGCTGAAGTCTCTTCACTGGCTCCTGTCGAGTTTAGAATCAAATTCAAAATTCTACTCTTGACCTACAAAGCCATAAATGACATGGCCCCATCCTACCTCAAAGATGCTATAGAACCATATCATCCAAACAGAGCTCTTCGCTCTCAGAATGCTGGCCTTCTGGTGGTGCCAAGAGTCTCTAAAAGTACTGTAGGAGGTAGAGCGTTTAGCTACCAAGCTCCTGTGTTATGGAATCAGCTCCCGACCCATGTTAAATATGCTGACACAGTCTCTTCATTTAAGTCCAGGCTTAAAACGTTCCTCTTCGAAATCGCTTATGGTCAGACTAGTTAGGAACATAAAGATAAACCCACAGCTTTAGCTACGCTGCCCTAGGAGTAACTATGCTGGGGGAAGTATGACAGCTTGAGCACTATCCTCTTCTTCTGATTACTTATGCTATCAAACAATATTTATTTTTTGATTCCACTTGCAAACTGTTCACCGCCTTCTTTTCTTTCTCTCACTTCTGAGGACCTGTGGACCCAGATGCCCCTCCCCTGGTGAAGTGGTCCCTGCCCTGTGTGGACGGTCCCTCATCTGCCTGAGGAGTGGGTCCAGCTCGCCCCCGACGGTCCCTCATCTGCCTGAGGAGTGGGTCCAGCTCGCCCCCGACGGTCCCTCATCTGCCTGAAGAGTGGGTCCAGCTCGACTCAGACGGTCCCTCTTCTGCCTGAAGAGTGGGTCCAGCTCGACTCAGACGGTCCCTCTTCTGCCTGAAGAGTGGGTCCAGTTCGCCTCAGTCGGTCCCTCATCTGCCTGAAGAGTGGGTCCAGCTCGACTCAGACAGTCCCTCTTCTGCCTGAAGAGTGGGTCCAGCTCGACTCAGACGGTCCCTCATCTGCCTGAAGAGTGGGTCCAGCTCGACTCAGACGGTCCCTCTTCTGCCTGAAGAGTGGGTCCAGTTCGCCTCAGTCGGTCCCTCATCTGCCTGAAGAGTGGGTCCAGCTCGCCTCCGACGGTCCCTCGTCTGCCTGAAGAGTGGGTCCAGCTCGCCTCCGACGGTCCCTCTTCTGCCTGAAGAGTGGGTCCAGCTCGACTCAGACGGTCCCTCTTCTGCCTGAAGAGTGGGTCCAGCTCGACTCAGACGGTCCCTCTTCTGCCTGAAGAGTGGGTCCAGCTCCAGTCTCCTCGTCTCCGTCTGTCCGTCTGTGAGAGTCGGATCTCTCCTTCACTGGAACTCCTCCAGGTTTCTACGCTTTTTTCCCAAAGAGGTTTTTTTTGTAGTTTTTCCTGGCCGAGAAGGAGAGTCTAAGGACAGAGGACCCTGGGACATCGTCCCTCGCCACCACAGACATTGTCTGACTTCATCGCCACCACAGACATTGTTGATTCATTTCTCCCTGTGGCCCTCAGAGGCAACTGTTGTTGTGATTTTGGGCCTTACAAAAATAAATTGATTTGATTTGATGATCTGTCAACCACTGGACCAGGAAGTAGACGGCACTTTGTCAACCACTGAACCAGGAAGTAGACCATATCTGTCAACCACTGAACCAGGAAGTAGACCGGCCCTTTGTCAACCACTGAACCAGGAAGTAGACCAGGCCTTTGTCAACCACCGAACCAGGAAGTAGACTGGGCCTTTGTCAACCACTGAACCAGGAAGTAGACAATCTCTGTCAACCACTGAACCAGGAAGTAGACTGGCACTTTTTCAACCACTGAACCAGGAAATAGACCATCTCTGTCCACCACTGAACCAGGAAGTAGACCAGGCCTTTGTCAACCACCGAACCAGGAAGTAGACCGGGCCTTTGTCAACCACTGAACCAGGAAGTTGACCGTCTCTGTCAACCACTGAACCAGGAAGTAGACTGGGCCTTTGTCAACCACTGAACCAGGAAGTAGACAATCTCTGTCAACCACTGAACCAGGAAGTAGACTAGCCCTTTGTCAACCAGTGAACCAGGAAGTAGACCGGCACTTCGTCAACCACTGAACCAGGAAGTAGACCGGCACTTCGTCAACCACTGAACCAGGAAGTAGACTGGCACTTTGTCAACCACTGAACCAGGAAGTAGACCATATTTGTCAACCACTGAACCAGGAAGTAGACCGGCCCTTTGTCAACCACTGAACCAGGAAGTAGACCAGGCCTTTGTCAACCACCGAACCAGGAAGTAGACTGGGCCTTTGTCAATCACTGAACCAGGAAGTAGACAATCTCTGTCAACCACTGAACCAGGAAGTAGACTGGCACTTTTTCAACCACTGAACCAGGAAATAGACAATCTCTGTCAACTACTGAACCAGGAAGTAGACCAGGCCTTTGTCAACCACTGAACCAGGAAGTTGACCGTCTCTGTCAACCACTGAACCAGGAAGTAGACTAGCCCTTTGTCAACCAGCGAACCAGGAAGTTGACTGTGGGAAAACAGTCCGCTCAATTACTCACGTTACACTCTGACCATTAAAAACAGACTAAGTCGCTCTGGAATCACAATAAAGACGCTCCTACACTGGACCATCGATATTTCAAACTGTATCAACATGAACTGTGCGTCCAGACACGAGGCAAACACGATTAGCACGATTAGGTTCATACATTCGTGGCGTTTTTAATAGTTTGTAGGATTCTTATAGTAGGGAAACGGTAACACCAGAGACACGTCTGAGGAAGGCTGCAGAAGTGGTAAATATACTGTAATATTTGCTTAAATTGTGATTTGAATGCAGCTTTTCCGGGTCTGTAGAGCTGCGATCCCAAACGTTTTTCTTCACAAGGACCGATAAAATCAAAGCCCTCTTACCGGTGCCCACCTGCAGTTATAGGTGCCACAAAGCCCTCTTACCGGTGCCCACCTGCAGTTATAGGTGCCACAAAGCCCTCTTACCGGTGCCCACATGCAGTTATAGGTGCCACAAAGCCCTCTAACTAGTGCCCACCTGCAGGTAAAGGTGCCACAAAGCCCTCTAACTGGTGCCCACCTGGAGGTAAAGGTGCCAGAAAGCCCTCTTACTGGTGCCCACCTGCAGTTATAGGTGCCACAAAGCCCTCTTACCGGTGCCCACATGCAGTTATAGGTGCCACAAAGCCCTCTAACTGGTGCCCACCTGCAGGTAAAGGTGCCACAAAGCCCTCTAACTGGTGCCCACCTGGAGGTAAAGGTGCCGGAAAGCCCTCTTACTGGTGCCCACCTGCAGTGTTAGGTGCCACAAAGCCCTCTTACCGGTGCCCACCTGCAGGTAAAGGTGCCACAAAGCCCTCTAACTGGTGCCCACCTGGAGGTAAAGGTGCCAGAAAGCCCTCTAACTGGTGCTCACCTGCAGGTAAAGGTGCCACAAAGCTCTCTTACCGGTGCCCACCTGCAGTTATAGGTGCCACAAAGCCCTCTTACCGGTGCCCACCTGCAGTTATAGGTGCCACAAAGCCCTCTTACCGGTGCCCACATGCAGTTATAGGTGCCACAAAGCCCTCTAACTGGTGCCCACCTGCAGGTAAAGGTGCCACAAAGCCCTCTAACTGGTGCCCACCTGGAGGTAAAGGTGCCAGAAAGCCCTCTTACTGGTGCCCACCTGCAGTTATAGGTGCCACAAAGCCCTCTTACCGGTGCCCACATGCAGTTATAGGTGCCACAAAGCCCTCTAACTGGTGCCCACCTGCAGGTAAAGGTGCCACAAAGCCCTCTAACTGGTGCCCACCTGGAGGTAAAGGTGCCAGAAAGCCCTCTTACTGGTGCCCACCTGCAGTTATAGATGCCACAAAGCCCTCTTACCGGTGCCCACCTGCAGGTAAAGGTGCCACAAAGCCCTCTAACTGGTGCCCACCTGGAGGTAAAGGTGCCAGAAAGCCCTCTAACTGGTGCTCACCTGCAGGTAAAGGTGCCACAAAGCTCTCTTACCGGTGCCCACCTGCAGTTATAGGTGCCACAAAGCCCTCTTACCGGTGCCCACCTGCAGTTATAGGTGCCACAAAGCCCTCTAACTGGTGCCCACCTGCAGTTATAGGTGCCACAAAGCCCTTTTACCGGTGCCCACCTGCAGTTATAGGTGCCACAAAGCCCTCTAACTGGTGCCCACCTGCAGGTAAAGGTGCCACAAAGCTCTCTTACCGGTGCCCACCTGCAGTTATAGGTGCCACAAAGCTCTCTTACCGGTGCCCACCTGCAGGTAAAGGTGCCACAAAGCCCTCTAACTGGTGCCCACCTGGAGGTAAAGGTGCCAGAAAGCCCTCTAACTGGTGCTCACCTGCAGGTAAAGGTGTCACAAAGCCCTCTTACCGGTGCCCACCTGCAGGTAAAGGTGCCACAAAGCTCTCTTACCGGTGCCCACCTGCAGTTATAGGTGCCACAAAGCCCTCTAACTGGTGCCCACCTGCAGTTATAGGTGCCACAAAGCCCTCTTACCGGTGCCCACCTGCAGTTATAGGTGCCACAAAGCCCTCTAACTGGTGCCCACCTGCAGGTAAAGGTGCCACAAAGCCCTCTAACTGGTGCCCACCTGCAGGTAAAGGTGCCACAAAGCCCTCTTTACCGGTGCCCACCTGCAGTTATAGGTGCCAAAAAGCCCTCTTACCGGTGCCCACCTGCAGTTATAGGTGCCACAAAGCCCTCTAACTGGTGCCCACCTGCAGGTAAAGGTGCCACAAAGCCCTCTTACCGGTGCCCACCTGCAGTTATAGGTGCCACAAAACCCTCTAACTGGTGCCCACCTGCAGGTAAAGGTGCCACACAGCTCTCTTACCGGTGCCCACCTGCAGTTATAGGTGCCACAAAGACCTCTAACTGGTGCCCACCTGCAGGTAAAGGTGCCACAAAGCCCTCTTACCGGTGCCCACCTGCAGTTATAGGTGCCACAAAACCCTCTTACCGGTGCTGTCGTCGTAGACCACGGTCACGGTCTTCCACTTGAAGAAGTGCACGAGGTCGAGGATGGCGCGGCTGAGCGAGGAGAAGTCCGGGTACAGGCTCACGTAGAAGACGTCGCGGTTGTCCGAGACCTGGTGCTTCCACTTGGTCTGGATGTGAGGGACCCCCAGCGCGTTGCAGATGGACTGCACCGCGTTAGCCGAGGAGCTGTGGGAGGGGCCGAAGATGGCGGCCACGCCCAGGGAGAGCTGGTCACACGCTGGACGGAGGAGAAGGAAGAGGTCAGCAGTGCATGTGGGCGGTACATCCAGCTTCAGATAAGATTATGAAGACATGCAGCTGTTCAGTATGATTACAAAAAGATCTGATTAAAACGTTATGTTGGAAATAACGTCGAGATCATTCAGTTTATCGATCATCGTGATTATTCAGGTCAATATAATTGTACGAATCGAAAAATAATAATGTGACCATTTTAGAAGCAAAATTACCGTATTTTCAGGACTATAAGTCTCATAGTTTTGGCCGGGGTGTGACTTATACTTATATTTATACTTATATACTTATACTCCAGTGCGACTTATATATGTTTTTTTCTTCTCTATTAAATTTTTTTGGCTGGTGCGACTCATACTCCGAAAAATACGGTTAACTATTTTTTGTTCAATAAACAGCCCAAAAAATAGACCTAACTATAAAGAACTTTAATATCTGGTGGTTTTGTCACATTTAATTTCAATTTCACAAAGCCGGTCACAAACTTGAGGAACATGTTAAACCCCAGGAATGAAAGAAAATTAAACATCAATAATCGCTAATAATCGTGAATAATCGTCATATTGTGATGTTTTTTCCTCACAATAATCGTAACGCAAATATTAAAATCGTGACATCCCTGGTTGTAAACGTTCAAATAAGGGTATTAGACTATTTAGACAAACCTTAACACATTCAAATAAACTTAATGAGAGTGTTATGAAATTGTCCCACACCAACATACAAAGTACTTCTCAGAAATTGCTTTACATACATACTTTAAAGTACTCAGGCTTTTGAGCACCCCAGTCTTTTTTATCATTGTAACAAGTATCCATCTGAGGACTTCTGTATTTCTATAACAAAACACACGCAAACTACTTTTCATATATATAAAAAAAAAGTTCCATATGTAACTTCTCCGGTGGTCCATCCATAGCTTTTGCCTGGAACGTCGCACAGTTTGACATTTAACGTATCCATGTCCCTTTTATCTATTTATCTGAACAGGGACAAGGCACATCAATCAAACGCTTCTTTAAATGTGCCAGTTTAACCCGCTAACGCTCAATTTCCACCGCAGCCCCTGGAAACGGTAAAGAGGGCCCCGGCAACGGACAAACATAATGGTGAAAGTGAGCTCCACGAAGACGAGCGGATGAAGCCACCGACGCCGTCGGAGTTTGATGTTTTTGCTCGCAGGAGTTTCACGGGACGGGACATTTGCTCCTGCGTTTGTTGCTTCATCAGCCGTTTTGTGAAGCCCCGTGCCGCCGCCGAAACCGAACATTCGATCGCAACAGCCGTTTTCTCAAAATTCGTGCGGTAAAAAAAAAAAGTTTAGAACGAAAGGAACGCTTCAAAACGCCCCGTTCAAAGTTATCCGTCTCCGACACTGGCGCTAATTACGTACGCCGCATCTCGTTAGCGCTAATGTAAAGTGTCGTGGAGGTCACCGGCGGCTTGTTTGCAGCGGTCGCACGTGCAAAGACTCGCCGACACGTCTTCAGACGTGCGCGCGGAGCCCCGGCAGCTCGCTCTAATCATGTTATTTGATATGGGCGAGGCGGCTAAATCATGCAGACAGGATATAATGGCCGGTAATTGATAAGAGACTCCAAATGTCAGGCTGGAGCTCAGAGAAAACTGATAGATGATGGCGCTTTATTTGCTGTCCCAGAGGGCGGGGGGAGGGGGAGAGGGACGGGGGAGGGACGGGGGGGGGAGTCATTACCTAGAACCAATCAATTCTCAGTGTTTACGTTGGGAGCGCGAGGCCGTTTCTCCGGCGCTGATTATAATTGTCACAATCGAAGCGGCGACATTATACGAGAGCTTGTTTACGAGGACAGGGAGTCGCATAGAGCGCGGGGCAGTCCGAGCTCCGGGAGGGTTGCCCCGACGACGCCTGGCCAGCTGATGGCGCTACACTATGCAAAACAGACACGGAACGTATTAAGAGTTTCCTCCTCCGAATCCTACCTGGAGCACGAACGACACGGTGATAGGACAACGGGAAGCGGCGCGGCGAGTGGCAATTATCGTGATTACATGGCAGTTACTCGTGGCGACGGGGCACATCTGTCCTGCGTCTTTATTTCACGCCGATTTGATTAATCCCAGTTCCAATCCAAACCCAGTAAAGAATGACGTTTGTCCTTGTCCCTGGAGCGGGAGAAGGAAACGACCGATAGGGCTGTCGGACTGCTGCGCCGCGATTGGCTGGATTTTCAAAGTGGGCGGGGTTAATTTCAAATCCATTTCTCTTTGGCGTGACGGCGATTAAAAGAAAATCAACTTCGTTATTTCAATTCGTTATATCAACTATCAAAACTGAGTTGCCACTGTGCTGTTGGTAATCTCCATAGCGACGCCATCGCCAAGGCAGTGAATTCCTTTAAGCGGACATGGCTAGTGTTATGATGTGTAAACAGTGCAGTAAAATTATACTTTCACCATTTCCCCATGTTACTGTGACGTGTTAAAGTTGAGTGTAGCTTCCTTTGTGGTTCTCGTTGAAGCTCCTCTGTGTTTTTAAGTCCACACTCCAACATTAGACTATTATGACACTTGACACGTGCTCATATTGTCTCTACTGTATACAAAATATATCTATAACTTACTAACAGCCACTGGGTTTGGCTTTAGTTCACAGACTGTGCCTTCTCCAGACTCCAGATCTACAGTTTGGGTTTAAAAGTGACACAGAGCCATTTCTTTTCAACATTAACAACACTAAAATCTGCGGAATCTGCTGCTTGCTATACTTTGCTAAAATGCCGCCGCGGCTCAAAAGCGAACGTCAAACATCTACACACGCGATCGTTTGTGGGTCGAGTTGGACGTGGACTTTTCGGTTGCTCACCTTTCCTGGAGGCCTCGAAGCTGTCGTAGATGTTTATCCTCTGAATGTCGTAGGTGAGCGTGGTGTTGGGCAGCAGCGTCCGGTTCCTGTTGATTGTGTTCAGAGCGAATTTGAAGGCGAGCTCCTCTGCTCCGGACGGGCCGCTCTCCACCGACTCGAAGATGCCTCCTGTCAGAGAGAGAGAGAGAGGGAGGGGCTTTTAGGACCATTCAGGACGAATTACGTTCACTTTAGCCATCGTTTATTTTGAAATGGACGGAGCCGAGCATTGCCACATGTAAAATAGTGACCGATGCCAGGTCCATTGGGCCATTAGGTCCACGGGCCATCGAGCCAAAGGACGTTGAACAGACAAAAGCAGAAACATTCGTACAACACGCAGCACAGTACGACGTGTTTATTTACAACGGCTTTAGTTTTTCACAGGCTGGATTTAACTGCAGCCACTTCTGTCCAGCTCTGTGAGGCTTTAGTGGTCCAGCTCTGTGAGGCTTTAGTGGTCCAGCTCTGTGAGGCTTTAGTGGTCCAGCTCTGTGAGGCTTTAGTGGTCCAGCTCTGTGAGGCTTTAGTGGTCCAGCTCTGTGAGGCTTTAGTGGTCCAGCTCTGTGAGGCTTTAGTGGTCCAGCTCTGTGAGGCTTTAGTGGTCCAGCTCTGTGAGGCTTTAGTGGTCCAGCTCTGTGAGGCTTTAGTGGTCCAGCTCTGTGAGGCTTTAGTGGTCCAGCTCTGTGGGCCTTTTACAGGCACACTCTTTATGGGCTATGGCAGGGCTGTTCAATTTCATTTTCCAGAGGGCCAGATTTGTTGAAGGGCCAAAGCCTCTGGGCCAGAGGTGCACAACACGACACCGTGACAAAAGTCTGGGTAGCACAAAATATCCCAAACGCTGTTTCAAGTCGATTTTACTACAATAAAATAACTGCTGATGGATTATTTTTGTGAGAAAAAACACACAAAATGCTTTACCCACATTGTTTTGTCCAAACTGCCCCTCCAGAACTGAACCAGAATTAAACTAAGACCAACCAGGTCTGAACAAGGACTAACTAAGACCAAACCAGGTTTAAATGAATGATAATCCAGAATTAAAGCAGTAAACAAGATTATTTTTTTAATGTTTTATTTGGATGATGGGTTGTGGGCCGGGTTAAATCACCTGGAGGGCCTGATTTGGCCCCCGGGCCTTATGTTGAATAGCTAGTCTACAGTCACAGTTCGCAGCGCCCCTTATGGTGACACCGTGGGATTACACTTCTGAATCTCTGGAGCAAGACTATTTACAAATGACAAAATCAGTTACAACAAGTACTTTGTCCAGACTTAAATAAAGTTTGCTTTTCTATAATTGTACAATAATTCCATCTCATCTGCTGTACAGAGGTTACACTTTCATGTGCCCCGCCCCACACAGAGCCCCGCCCCACACAGTGCCCCGCCCCACACAGTGCCCCGCCCCACACAGTGCCCCGCCCCACACAGTGCCCCGCCCCACACAGAGCCCCGGCCCACACAGTGCCCCGCCTCACACAGTGCCCTGCCTCACACAGTGCCCCGCCCCACACAGTGCCCCGCCCCACACAGAGCCCCGCCCCACACAGTGCCCCGCCTCACACAGTGCCCTGCCTCACACAGTGCCCCGCCCCACACAGTGCCCCGCCCCACATAGAGCCCCGCCCCACACAGTGCTCTGCCTCACACAGTGCCCCGCCTCACACAGTGCCCCGGCCCACACAGTGCCCCGCCTCACACAGTGCCCTGCCTCACACAGTGCCCCGCCCCACACAGTGCCCCACCCCACACAGAGCCCCGCCCCACACAGTGCCCTGCCTCACACAGTGCCCTGCCTCACACAGTGCCCCGCCCCACACAGTGCCCCACCCCACACAGAGCCCCGCCCCACACAGTGCCCTGCCTCACACAGTGCCCTGCCTCACACAGTGCCCTGCCTCACACAGTGCCCCGCCCCACCCAGTGCCCCGGCCCACACAGTGCCCCGCCCCACACAGTGCCCCGCCCCACACAGTGCCCCGGCCCACACAGTGCCCCGGCCCACACAGTGCCCCGCCTCACACAGTGCCCCGCCCCACACAGTGCCCCGGCCCACACAGTGCCCCGCCTCACACAGTGCCCTGCCTCACACAGTGCCCCGCCCCACACAGTGCCCTGCCTCACACAGTGCCCCGCCTCACACAGTGCCCTGCCTCACACAGTGCCCCGCCCCACACAGTGCCCTGCCTCACACAGTGCCCTGCCTCACACAGTGCCCTGCCTCACACAGTGCCCCGGCCCACACAGTGCCCTGCCTCACACAGTGCCCCGCCCCACACAGTGCCCTGCCTCACACAGTGCCCTGCCTCACACAGTGCCCTGCCTCACACAGTGCCCCGGCCCACACTGTGCCCTGCCTCACACAGTGCCCCGCCCCACACAGTGCCCTGCCTCACACAGTGCCCTGCCTCACACAGTGCCCTGCCTCACACAGTGCCCCGGCCCACACAGTGCCCTGCCTCACACAGTGCCCTGCCTCACACAGTGCCCTGCCTCACACAGTGCCCCGCCCCACACAGTGCCCTGCCTCACACAGTGCCCTGCCTCACACAGTGCCCTGCCTCACACAGTGCCCCGCCCCACACAGAGCCCCGCCCCACACAGTGCCCCGCCCCACACAGTGCCCTGCCTCACACAGTGCCCTGCCTCACACAGTGCCCTGCCTCACACAGTGCCCCGCCCCACACAGTGCCCTGCCTCACACAGTGCCCTGCCTCACACAGTGCCCTGCCTCACACAGTGCCCCGCCCCACACAGAGCCCCGCCCCACACAGTGCCCCGCCCCACACAGTGCCCTGCCTCACACAGTGCCCTGCCTCACACAGTGCCCTGCCTCACACAGTGCCCTGCCTCACACAGTGACAGCATGAGAAGAAGGAGCAGCTCATTGCATTGAACTACCGTCCCCGTGATGGTTGTCGGGGGCGTTTGAAGTGTCCGTCGTCGCCCCCTGCTGTCTCTGGGCGGAAAAACTAGTCTTGCAACGTTTGCCGACATCGACCCGGAGACGACTCTCCTGAGAAACCCTCGCTCTTTCAGACATTTAGCGACGTTAAATGTTTTTGCAAATAATTATACTGTATTATAATGCTTTTGCGTCTATTTTCTGACAATGCATTTCCACAAAAGTGCTGCAGGGGGAGCTCTATTGCCAGAGTTACTTGCTTCTACATCAATAATTATCGCAAAACGGCACTAAATGTGGTTAGCGTGCACCGGACACGCTAATGTAAGCACGCAGTTGTGATAAACGTGATTTTGCTGTGAGAAATGCTTGAGTCCGGTGATGATACCTTTAAATCTGAAACCCGGTGTTTTCTGCGGCCCAGAGGGAGAGGACTTTGCAAACTGGGGTGATGAAACAACCATGAATGAAGCTAAACACAACCGCGGGGGCTTTTTTTTTTCTTTTTACGAGGGAACAATGTCATGATAATGGCTAAATGTTGCGTGATACGTGTCCTTTATCCGCGTCCCTGGGATTGTATCCACTTGCGTTAAAAGTCACGGCTGAATCGCGTCTTCATCGTTTCGGCTCGCAGAATGTTCCCCCCCGCAGCGGCAGCCGTCTCTCCGAGGCTCCCGGCGTCACGGGCGCGGGGGGTCGAACTGAGCACGGGCGGGGGTCGAGTCGAGCACGGGCGGGGGTCGAGTCGAGCAGGGGCGGGGGTCGAGCTGAGCACGGGCGGGGCGTAATTACATCAAAACAACCCTGTTCCAGCTGCCACTTTCATCCAAATGAAGAAGCGCAACGATAAAGGCAACGAACGCTCCAGCCTCTCGTGTTAACCGCATTGGAGATGTCCTCGTGGTGGGGGGGACGAGGTGGACGACGGGGGCCGGGGGGGGACGAACCCACTCGCTTTGATTGACGCTCGTGGTTTATGAGCACACTTTAGGCCCGAGTGGAGCGTCTTTCGCGGAGCCTCGTTGAGCTCGAGCGCGTTAAGGAAATTAGCTCGCCGCGTCTTCGGTACCTGAGTTTGGAGAGGGAAAGGGATGATGGCGCTTAATGCAAATAAAATCTTTCGACTGGAGCGCAGCAGTCGCGCTTCGGAGAGTAAATACCCCGCTCGTTTTCCCCCATTTTAAATATTGAGAGTTGCACGACGGCGGTAAAGCAGCTCTGTCCATAACGCAGTCGTTTTCAGACTAAAAAAAACACATGTGAAACGTTGATTCGGTGAAATGTTTTAACAACAGGAATGGGAAAGTCACCTCAGTTTATTCACGAGTTAAAAGAGCTGAGTATTTTGAAATCCATGAAGGAAATGGGACATACGAGTAAAGGAATATTGTCTATAATAAGAACTGATCTTTAACACGAATTGTCTTCTTGATCTTGAGCTCTTTGATCGCATTCTTGTCTTTGATCGTCTCTTTGTATCTTACTGTTGGGTGTTATATTACACGGCTAACTCATCATAGCCATGTTTTATCTCGTTCCTGATGATTGGTGCACTTTTTTTTAGCGTGTAACGTCGTCTCTTGTCAAGTCGAGCTTCGATGAACCTAAATGCTGCAATTCGTTCACCTTTTGTGTGATACTTAGACGGTAATAACGACTTTTACAGGTCCGTTTTAGCACATTTCAGATGGATTAGCGCACTATTGTCATCAACATTGTAATTAGTAACATCTTGTCATAAAGCTCCTTCATGTTTGGAACTGAATTTGATGAATCGCGTCCGGATCGATGTGAGAATGGCTCCGTAAGCTTCAATTTCTTTTGATATTTCTGCAACTACAGAAACATTACGTGTTACTACAACAGGACATTCCAAAGCTAAGATGACAATGAGCTAAAAGAAAGTGGGAACTAGAACCTTTTTGCACAGATATTCCTTTATTGCCGTGTACGATCCACCTACACGACCGCGCCTCGCTTTCTCCCGCCGCATCCTTCCACGACAGGTCCACGGCGTCGGGCTCCGGAGCGGGCGTGTCGTGGCTGAATAAAGCCCGTGCTCTTTGGCTCAAGGACATGCGACTCCCGGCAAACACACTCGCCGCTAACGACCGGCCTGTCTCATAATGACCACAGCTTAGTCCATTAAAACGGCTCTGCCCCCGGCGCCGCGGGAAACATAACGTTGCATTCGCTCTTTGTACGTGCCGGCCGCGTTAAAAGATCCAATGCATCACGGTCACCGACATTTTGCGCCGCTAAAGAGTAACAGACAATTAGGCGTTAGCAAAAAGGGCGTGTGGAATATGATAGTTTGGAGGCTCTAAGTTTAATGACTCTAGGGTGACAAAGATGCTGGTAGTGACCACGCAGTTTATCCACTTATGTTACGCGCTTACGTTTGATTTTTTTAAATTGTGTTTTGTTTTGTTTATTTTTTATGTATTTATTTATTTACATTTTTATTTGTAATTTTTTGTACTTGTTTTATTGTATTTATTTTTTTAATCATTCATTTTTATTGTATTTTTTTAATTTATTTTTTTAATTTATTTTATTTTTTTAAACATTAAGACATAAAACACAGAACAAAAAAAACAAAATCACAGACAGATCAGCCAACATAAACAAATTTAAGTCCGAATGTCATTTATTCCCATTTGTTTAATGTCTGCCATGATGTCAGTCCAGTCCTTGATCGTTGGAGATGTCTGTGCCGTTCCGAATCGATGGCCTTTTCTCCTGCCGCCAAAAGCACATTCCAAATGTATCTACTGTGCCCGTGGCAGGAGTTCTGAGGCCCATAGTTCATAGTTCTTAAGTTCAGAGTTTCATTTACATTTGACCATGGTTTTAGTTCACGTATCGCTGTGGACGCTTCATTAACCGTACCTCGCCTTGTGGAGATCCATCTCTGTTTGCCATTTCCTGTTATGGACGCCACGGCAACGTTCCTCATTTTTAAACGGTCCGAAAACAATGGATAACGCTGGATGGCGAGAATTGCCATGATTGATTATTAAAAGTTTAAGCACGGGGTTATAGTTTATGGAAATGATCACGGTGAAAGTTTAGGAACACACTTTGTCCTCTATGAGCCATAATCTCCTCCTACATCATAAAACAAAACACTCCCCTCTATAATATCACTGTTTATCTTTGACTTTATTCGTGTTGCCAAATGGTACGATTCGATTTGCTTCCAAAGAGATTAACAAAGACACAAGAAACATTTACACAAACCTAAAACAAGTACAAATCCACCAACAACAGGGTCGGTTTGAAAAGTAAGTACAGGATTCCCAGCCTGAGCAGCATTTAAAATAGAAATAGCCGCAGGGATAAAAAGAGAGTTCTTGCGTCTGTTGCTTCTCACCGTGGGAAGCCTGAACCTCGAGCCGGAAGCAAAGAACTCGATGTGAAGAGGACGAGCCTCATTGGACAAGGCGCTCGGAGCCTTCTTTTCACTCGTCCAGAGAAACGCCAACAAGAGCAGACAAACCAAACTACAAACGCACCTATTTTCCATTCCAACGTCTACTTTATACCGCGTACACTCCAAATAATATAGGACGAAATGAATGAAAAAGGCTAGTTTGCAGCAAAGACCTTCAAAAACACAGAGGAGCGCTGGATTATCTCCTGATGTACACAATAAAAGTACATTTTGTATTGAAATATGCAGCATTTGATTGCGTTTATGTTGTTTAAAGGAAAAAATGCGACATAAAAGTGATAAAAGTTGAGTTGTACACTTTAAAATGAGGGCATAAAGTAGTATTTCTTAACATATGTGGTTCGCTTTACTCACATTGTTCATTAGTCTGCTAATTAAACCTCAACGTACACATTTAACGATATGTTTTAACACGTTTCTGCGCTCTAGCATTATTGAGACGCTTTTGAGCAGGAAGTTGATGAATCAATGGGTCAATATCACCGTTTACGAGGAACAAAATGGTAAAACAGTGATCAACTTTTTTCAGCTCGATACTCAATACAGTAAGTACCTAAAAGAAAGCATAAAGTGTCTTCTTTAAGTTGGATAATGGTTTATAAATCTGTGCCGAGGGTCTTCATTGGACTGTGTTTGTGTTTGGAAATATTATTGGCCAAATATCTCGAAGAAACCTACAGTATTTCTTGGCATCGTTTTCGACCTTTAACCACGAAATCCCAACTTGCTCCAGCAGGTGTTGGGCGGCGGTCTGAAGCCTCGGCGCGTCACGATGGATCACGCCCGGGCTCCCGTCACTCCTACTGTCCGAACAAACGGTCCGGCGAGTAAATAAACCAAACCGGGCCAGGCCGAAGGGGACCAAACCCAAACAAAACACTTCTCGTCGCCACAATCTCGCCGCCGCGGTTCCCCCAGGGGGACGCCATTGATTGATTCGTCGGCCGATCGGAGCGCATCGATTGCAGGGACCCCCCCCCACCCCCCGGCTCTCGAGTCCTTCGCCGGCGCTCCGCATCCATCTGCCGCCTGTCGCCAACAGTTGCCGGCGGGGACGGGCAGGGGGGGCGAGGGGGGCCCTGCCACTTTTAAACACTCTTTGTGAGGGTTTGTGAAGAAAAGCCCTTTACGATACTCCATTCTGGAACCATTAGAGTTATTGAGCCCTCTGGATAAGCCGCATTTGACGCATACATCATTTATACGCCGCACTACGTCAACGGGAAGGGAGTGGGTTCAATGGATGGATGTATTTGCGCTGGGGAGGGACGTATAATGGACTGGACCGGTGGTAGTAACACCTGAGAAACTGTCCAATCCAATCCAACGGTATTTCTACTGAACAATACGGTCGAGCGAAATGCAGTTTGCGCCAATAATTGAGATGAAAACACAGCAATGAAATAAACACACATTCCCAAAATACACAGACTGACACACAGCGCTGTAATAGGTCAACGTTTCTGTCAAAAGAGAACAAGAAAGGGTGAGTTTTAAAGGCGCTGTATCGGATTTTCACAGAGCTAGTTCATGTGTTTTTTTCGGCATGTACTGAAGTCAAATCTGCTTTGCCCGCTGCATATACGCTGTGAAGGCTTCTGTCTGAGTGAAAATGAGATCACAGCGCTTTTCTTTGCGTCTAAACACAGAGCGTTTTATTCTCAGAGAAGAAGGACGCATGCCGCTAGCGTGCTAATGTTTGTTAGCTTTATTTGGGATGACAAGTGATGATGGAAAGTGCTCATAAAGTCACTGTGGTGAATATTTAGGATGCCGGGGATGGTAAGTGGTAAACGAGCGACATGTGGAGCTGTGAAGAGGTTAAAATGAACTTGTTTTCATGTTTCACAGAAAGACAGAAAGAAAGAAAAAAAGAAAGAAGGAGCAGTTTCTTCCGAGTTTCCTTTCTGTTTTGGGAAGATCAAGAAGATCAAAACCAGGTCTAAAACAGGTCTAAAATTGGACTGCACAATTGCTATACCTTATTTTCCGGACTATAAGTCGCACTTTTCATAGTTTTGGCCGGGGTGTGACTTATACTCCAGAGTGATTTATGTCATATTATTCGTTATTTTCACACTGACAACCACAAGAGGGCGCTCTTGGCTCTGAGTGACGCAGAAGAAGGATCTGCACTTCCTCTACCTCTGGAGTTTGTGGAGTTGTTTAGAAGTGACACAGAGGAAGAAGAATTCAATGGATTTAGTGATTTGGGGTAAAACTGATGCTTTGGTAAACTTGTTAGCATGTTCTTTATGCTATAGTGATCTGAATAACTGTTCATATGTTACGTTAACATACCAGACACTTACCACAGTTCTGTCTGTGCCTCATGTAGCTGAAGGTGTTAGCGTTAGCATGTTAGCATACGTACACCTATTCATCATGTTCTCTCATCTGTTATTATTTTAAACTGTGTAAAAGATGAAATGTCTGTTCTTGGTCTTGGATTTTAACAAATACATTTCCACTAAAAATGCGACTTATACTCCAGTGCGTCTTATATATGTTTTTTTCTTCTCTATTATGCATTTTTTGGCTGGTGCGACTTATACTCCGGAAACTACGGTACTGTTCTCAACAAGGACTAGCCCAAAGGAAGAGGAAAAAGTGTCCTAAATTGACTCTAAAATCAGATTAATATTTGCGTTGCAGAGGAATCCAGCAGTCGTACGCACGCCGCCGTTTGAGAACATCAGAACCGGACCATTTTGTCTTGGCGCTGTCGGGAAGTGAGCGAAACTTTTTAAAAATGCGACACGTTCTGGCCTTAATCAGATCTTTATCGTCGAAATTAAACGGTGAATTTCCAATTAGATGTATGATTTTTGATCATATTTGACACAAGCTCAAGTCGTTCAGCTCCAAACGCGCTCGGCAAACTCGCACTTCGCCATCGCCGTTGTAAAATCATCAGTAAACAGAAGAATCAAACAGAAGATATTGAAAATGATGAACAAACGCTGCTCCACCTCCACCAAAAAATGATTACGATTCGCTCTAACTACTTGATCCACTGTGATTAGAAACCGCACGATCTTCTGCCCGTGCGAGGCCGACCTTTCTTATTTTCAACCGTCAGAAGCTTCCGGATCGTCTGACACCATCCGTGGACCTCCATCATTTCGCTGCGAACCTAAGACGATCGACCGCGTCAGCGTCAGTCAAGCTAGATTGTTCTCGTGCTAGTTTTCGGCGTGAAAACTAGCACGAGAACAATCTAGCTTGACTGACGCGGTAACGTCAACAGGCACTGGAAGCAAATCACAAACTTTTAAATACACGCATGGTCTATAAACACCAATGCTCAGTCTCAGTCACTCGTCTAATTCTCGTATTTGCTGGAGAAACACAAACCACAAAACGAGGGAATGAATGGAACACGCTTGAGGCTTCATCGATGGTTCCGGAGTCTCCCGGCAGCACAAGCGCCGCTCCGTCCGCTCTCTCTGAACACTTAGTGAAAGTGTGAACTTAATCCATACTTGTTTGTTTAAAGGAACTGCCTCTGAAAGCTCCGGGGCCTGACCAAGCTTTAAAGTGGAGCCATCAGTCACACGGGAAATCCATGGCGCTCCATCAAACGGACGAAGTCGCCGCCGCTCTCCCTCCGACTCTCTCCCTCTCGCAACGCTCTCCTGACTCCCTCGTTTCTCCACCTCCCTGCTGTCTCTCTCTCTTCAGGTTCCCCTCCTCTTCTCTGTTCAAAGTCTTTTCCTTTCTCCACCTCCTGTCTCTCTCTTTCTCAACATTGTGATGTGGATTCATTAAAATACCACGTCTGCAGAATGTTCAAAAGTCGTGGATAGAAGGAGATCGAAGGCAAAAAAGAACTGCAACTGTAAAGAAAAGAAACTACTGTATTTTGGACGTATCGTCAGGGCCCGAAACATCTGCACCTGGATTCTGGAGGGAGAGAGAAGAAGAGGAAGAGAGGAGGAGAGGAGGAGAGGAAGAGAGGAAGAGAGGAGGAGAGGAAGAGAGGAGAGGAAGAGAGGAGGGAAGGATGAGAGTATGAGAAGAAGAGAGGATGAGAGGAGGAGAGGAAGAGCGAATGAGAGCATGAGAGGAGGAGAGGAAGAGAGGATGAGAGTATGAGAAGAAGAGAGGATGAAAGGAGGAGAGGAATAGAGGAGGAGAGGAGGAGAGGAAGAGAGGAAGAGAGGATGAGAGGAAGAGAGGAGAGGAAGAGAGGAGGGAAGGATGAGAGGATGAGAAGAAGAGAGGAGGAGAGGAAAAGCGAATGAGAGGAGGAGAGGAAGAGAGGATGAGAGTATGAGAAGAAGAGAGGATGAGAGGAGGAGAGGAAGAGAGAATGAGAGCATGAGAGGATGAGAGGAGGAGAAGAAGAGAGGATGAGAGCATGAGAGGAGGAGAGGAAGAGAGCATGAGAGTATGAGAAGAAGAGAGGATGAGAGCATGAGAGGAGGAGAGGAGGAGAAGAAGAGAGGATGAGAGCATGAGAGGAGGAGAGGAAGGAAGGTTGCATCGACAGGGCAAGAGGAGGAGAGGATGAGTGGGGGAGATGAAGACAAATAAGTCGATGGAGCGATGACATCCATGTCTGGACCAAAACGTCTCTTGTGAAGGACACGTTTTTAAACATTCACATTTTCTCTCCAGAAATGTTAGTTTGTGTTTCTATTACAAATGATGGAAAATATTATTTTAGATCCTCAGACTTGTGTTAGAGCTTCATAAAAAGTATGATTTGTGGTGAAGGATGAAATATCATTGTAGATGTAAAAAGCAGCTCTTCTGCATTGAAGTGACTTGCTCCGTCCACAGGGGGCAGTCATGACCCCTCCACTGTTTGCACACGCTCAGATTCTGAAGTCTTTTATTGCATTTCATCTTTTACAGTCGTAGCCACTTTTGTCAACTCATTTCACTATAACTTACGCTGCGTATACATTTAAAACCATATTTTCCTGGCACATAGTGTAATTTTACGCCGCGCTCTCTTGGGGGGAAACCAAACAGAAGATTGCTTTTCTCTTCTGCTCATAAACCCGTCTCAAAGTGGCAGCTCGCTGATGCGCTTTCCCGATAAATAATGTGAGGAAAATAACATTAGTCTCGTGTCTGGGGACAGCTTTGATTGACAGACGCTGCGAGCTGCGTAATACGGCGTCCCTGAAGGCCACAGCCCGAGCTTAAGGTAATCAGTTAAGTCCCAGACTGCCGATGTAGACATGTGGACGGCGCCGGAGCGGGCGACGTCTCCATCATGCATCAAAACCAACACTCTTTAATCCATCTTTTAAAAAACCCAGAAGCCGTGAATTATTGATGTGACACCGGTTGTAGCTTGGAAGTCGGAGCAAATCGTTAGCAAAACAAACTGTGCGTGAAACGTGCGTCGGGGAGAAGGCGGAGAGCTGGACTTCCTGTTCAGACGTCCCGTGGAGTTAGCGTGGCGCGGCGGGTTACGCCCCCTGCTGGCACACGAGTCATCAGCAACTGGACAAAACTGAGACCGAACACGAGGACTCTAATTACAGGAGCTCCAAACACTCGTGGTCATCTCTGGACGGCTCAGAAGCACTCACCGGACACTTCCACTGAGCTATTGTGCTATTTTTAATCTTAGCTTTTTAATAGTTTTGTTATTGTTCTTGTACTTTTGCTTCGGTATCTCAAGTTTTAGACCTCAAAATGATCAAATACGCACTGAAAAGCACACATTACTTTATGGCATTCCGGCGTTCAGGGCCGGCCGAAGCCTTCAGGGGGCCCTAAGCGAAAACATTTTTGGGGGCCCCTCACCACGTCATCAGAATCAGTTTTATTGCCATTGTCAGTAAACATTCCACATATGGGAACTTTCTTCAACGCAAACAAAGCACCAAAACTCCAGGGCATCTGTTTGACAGTTAGTTTATTCTCAACACCTCACAAGCTCAAATATTGATAACTTAAATCCCACAATGCAACTTGGTATTCCGCTGACATCACCTCTACTCCCTGTACAAATAACACACGTCCCAGATACGTTTTTGGGCGTATTTGGGGGCGTTAAGGGTCGACAGCCACATTAGCAGTTTAAATTAATGAACAGGGGGGTCTGTTGGAGATTTTCAGACCTTTTCTGTGTCTTCTGCTGCATTTTAATGTGGTCCAGCCGGCTAAAGTAAGAGTCAAATGTTGAGGTTGTAATGCAATAAAATGATGATGTGATAAAACTGTGCCAGGAGAAAATGACTAAAGCCAGTTATTAATACATTATGGTACTTAATTACTCAATACAATATTGGCTATGAAAAATAATTATGATCAAATTGATTCATTTTAACTGAAAATGTAAAATTAATAGTTATCCTTACTAATTTATCTTTTACAGCTCCCAACTGTTCCTTCTTGCTAAAGTGACAAAACAAGTTATATTAAATTAAACAAATGGCATAAGCATTGCTTGATTAACAATTAACACTGATAAAACAGTGCAAACATGTTATTCCCAGAGAATGAACAGAACGAGAAGTGAAGGTCCAAACCTCGCTATAGTGAAGAGACTGTGTTTCTGCAACTTTGCCACATTTATATAAAAATATATAGTATTATTCTTTAACAGACGTAATTATAATATGTCTGGTTATTTTTCACTATCAAAATTTATTTTAATTTATAACAAATAGTCTAATGATGCTTTTTAAACAAATTTAAATGTTTTATTGCTCTATTAAAAGTGAATTACAATATAAATGTTTGTTCTGATCAGAACATCACACACTGGACTCCTGCATGAAACAATGCGATTGCTGCGATGTGATTGGCTGATGGACCTTACACGCATAAACCTTTACGTTCCTCTTATTGCACTTTAAGAAGTCAAAGTAAAACAGACATCACGAGTCACGATTGATCTCACACATGGTGATGTGAGAGAGGCACGCAAACTCAAACCCGCTCATCTCTGACTGAGGCTGCACAGGGGCCCGGGACAGGGGCCCGGGACAGGGGCCCGGGACAGACAGGGGCCCGGGACAGGGGCCGCACACTGTTCACTCCAAAGTCTCACGTCAGAGGTTCTGGACGAGACGGCGCTCGTCCGGACCGGATCTCCGCCTCTTAGTGACCCGGGGCATAGAGGCCCCTCACCGGCCTCACCTGCAGCTGACACTACGGGGCTGGTGTAAATGTGAAGCTCATTATCTTTCATTCACACATATTATGCTCAGAGCTCTCGTCGCCTCCAGCCTGAGCGAACTAACGTGACAGAATCGTGTTGTTTCAAACAGCAGCATTAACCGTCTCTTTGTAAGATAAGTTCAATACCTGGAGAGTGTTGTTGAGTTTGCAGTTTCTTTACATCGTCAAGAAGTTTCTTCTTTCGTTTTTCGGCATCGGGGGGATATATTCCTCTGGACATGAGGACCACGCAGGGATCATGTTGTGTTGTGTTTATGTTTTGCTCTCGAGCTCCTCGCGCACAATGAAGTTGCCCAATCAGCGCAGGTTTGATGTCTTGGTTGCCAGATTGTCATTACAAATAAATGCGGTTTGTGCGTTATATGTTACCGCTGTGTGCGCTGCCGCGCCAGCAGCGCTACTACACTAGTGGCGCACGCTGCGCTTGCACTTCGCATAAGACGGGTTGCCAGATTGGGGGCCCTATTAACGCCTCGGGGCCCTACGCGGCTGCTTAGTTCGCTTATAGGCTGGGCCGGCCCTGCCGGCGTTCCCTCGTTACGATTTGTTTTGGCACGCCATCTGCTGGCGGCGGAGGTAATTACGGGGTGAAAATGAGCAAAAGCTAGCTTAACCTGATGTGCTAATACAGTTTGATCGTTGAAATGTGCAGGAAGTTGATTCATGGACTTAAAAACAGCGCGGGAGACTTCCGGATTTATACATTTGACGTCACAGAGGGTTTTCTGATAAATAGGACTAAAGTAAATTTTGCATAATGTGTGTACAAACCTGACAATAAGAAAAACAGGGAAAGAAAAAACAAAATGACGTGAAAAATGGCTGATCTGAAATTATTACTTGGGTTTTTTGGGGTTTTTTTTGCATTTTGTTGGTGGGCTAACATAGACATTAGCTACCCAGAAGCTAATTTAGCTATAGTAATGAGTAAAAATAAACATAGGGTACAAAAAGCCTGAAAACAGTGTAGTGTAACAAATTCATGAACGCGCTAATTGCTAATCCGGGAACAGAACAACACGAGCTACGGAAGCTTCTAGAAGTAAACAAACGGAAACCACAATAACCCCGGCCTTCACTGGAGCAGAATGGTTGGATTTCCCTGCACATTTTGGCGACCCTGCCCATGTCACTTCATACATTATAGTCTAGACCTATGAACGCGCCGCTCGCTCCCGCTCGTACCGCTCGCCCCACGCCGCTCGCCCCGCGCCGCTCGCTCCACGCCGCCCGAGCGCGGATCACTTGGCGTCGGGATCGATGCTGGACACGTCAGAGTAAATTGGAAACAAATGGCCTTGTGTGATGCGGAGGGACGGCCAAGGACGCGGCGGAGGCAGCGCCGCGCTCTCATTGGTGGAAAAGCCGGGCCGCTCTTGTCCGCGAGTCCTGACGCGAGATCCTCAAGGTCCCGGGACACGGCGCCGCCATTTGTCTCTGTCTGAACGTTTCATTTGGTGTCAGAAGCGCACAAGTCGACACTGTGTTTTTGTCTTTGCTTTGAGTTGTAAATCTAGTTTCAGGGATTATTTTTTATGATTGTATTTAGGGCAAAAGGTCCAAACAACATGGACCATTTCTGACAGTGAAAAGTCGATGGAAGGAAAATGTTGTAAACCACGATATTGATCCAAACCGTGTGGACAAAAAATAATTGACTTCTTCATTAAACGACAGAACAAAAGGCATCACACTTCAAGTCTCCGTCGCCTCCAGCAGGCGTGGAGTGGGCGAGCACATCCCCCACAATGCATTTCACTGGGCAAAACTGTATTAATGAACTGTATTGTGCCCCCTACAGGTCGGACGACTGATTGAACTAAAGCGCAGGTGAGATAAATATATTTAGAATTTTGCCAAAAATGATAAATGTGTTAGAACATTTTTTAGGTTCATAAATTCACTTCCTATTTGTAATCGATGACATCACACTAGGAAATTACCCAGCAAACACTGGGCCAAAACTCATCTAATGTCACAATTTTTTTATTTGACAAATTAAAGAAATATATATTGAGAGCGACTTTTGTTGAATTATTGCAAAAAAGTTGTTTCTTTTGTATAAATTCTGCATAAACTTTTACTGGAATGAGTGTCCCTGGTGTGATGTCACTTCCTGTCATTTTCTACAGATTTTTCAATGTTTTCTCCACAAATACCTGCTCGACTGGTCTAAAACTAAAATTTATATGTACAACAGGTACAAATACACCAAATAAAGTCAAAATTAGAACATTGTAAAAACCTGTCATAGGCACATTAAGTTGTAATGATTCAAACTGAAATGCGTATGAAATCATTTGCTTGATATATATCATAAACAGGCCAATGTGATATGATTTTATGCCAAATGAACCCAAGGGAGGCTTCGAAAAAGTGACTAAATAAACAGCGTTAGTGAGTTCTAACTGGATAGCTCAATTTAAACCACTAATAACCAATGGAAATCCAAAATAAATAAATAAAAACCTTTACCCCTTTATCGCCTTTGTGCATCCACGCACTTCAGGCACTCTCATAAATGTGTGAGGCCTTTGAACCCTACACACGCAATTCTTAGTCCGAACGTTTTTGAATAACCACGATTACAGCGATTGCTGAGCTAGAGGGCGAAGAGCGTCATTCTCTGAAGGAACTTGAACTACGCTGCTTCCAAAATAAATCTGTGACTACTTTTACCTCGTATTTACACAGTTTTGCGCTCGCTTCGCCGGTTGATTCTGCCATCAATACGAGACGTGCATTTCTCAGGGACGCACAGAGTAGTTTTCAATCTGCAAATGAGTAAAGCTACCACTAAAATAATTCAGATCAGTTCAGTCAATGCTTTACAAATGATTGGCAAAATGAAGTAAAGTCCAGTTTACTTAGATTTAGTCCATATTTAGATGCAGGTTTATCAACAGTTTAGTTGCTATTCTGACGTGTGTGTGCGCCCCCTAGTTTGACGCCTTTTCGCCCGCACATCCGTCTAATCCCCGTCCATCGAGCTCGTAAAGTCTTGTCTAATCCGTCTGCTGGACTCTCTCTCTCTCCATCTGAAACCATCATCCATCTCAATTTCCCCCGCTCTCAAAAACGGGACAGATATGAATGGCAAGCTGCGCGTCGGCTCATCGTTTCTGGTCCAGCGAGAATTATTTATGACACAAACTGGGCCCCTCCAGTGCAGCGTGTGTGTGTGTGTGTGTGTGTGTGTGTGCGTGGCGTGGACAGCTTGATGGCGAGGAGCGTCACGATCTCCGACGCCGAGGAGCGAAGCGTGACGAGATCCAAAAAGACGAGACGGGGGAGGAGTTCGGCGGACTTACGAGGACGTCACGCGCTCACCCGTTTGAAGGGCCGATACCGTCGTGTGAACCGGCATGAGGGGCCCCGTTTGGCAGACGCACGTCCGTTTGAACCGTTTTTTCGGCTTCTAAACACGCCCTCGAGGAGAACTTTGGCATGTTGTGTTTGAGAACGTTCAGTAATGTAGGTGCTGAAAATCACATTTATCAGTCAGGTTTGAGAATTCTCTATCAAGGGAATAAACAAAAGCTAGCTTGCCCCAGCATGGAGATGTATTGAATGTGATTTGACGCAGGCGCTCAGAGAGAGAGTACTTACTGAACTGGATTAATGGAACAATTGCGTTAATGAAGCTTATTATTTCCTGTTTTTCTTGCTACAAATGCCATGTCCACAGTAGATTTCGAATGACCTTAGTCCATTTTTTTCCATTTGATGCATATTATGTTCGTTAGAAACTGGTGTGGTTCTAGACTCAACCTCAAAATAGACACATTTGACCGACAATGGACGAAATGGGACTTTTAATTTGGATTTTAACACTTTTCTTTGGATGCCACCCCCTTTTTGTCACATTTTCTTCCGTATTGTATCTTGTGTTCTCTCTGATCCGGCCCCATTCTGTTTTTTGAAGTTGTTTTATGTATGATTTTGTTGTCAATAAAAAAAATCTGAGCGCTACTTACGGCTCTTACTTTTTACGAGTTCACGAGAAATAAAACACTTTATTATTTTGCAGATTTACAAGATGTGTTACCGTATTTTCCGGACTATATGTCGCACTGGAGTACAAGTCGCACCAGCCAAAAAATGCACAATAGAGAAGAAAAAAACATATATAAGTCGCACTGGAGTATGAAATGCGTTTGCAAGTGTGAAAATAACAAATAATATCACATATAAGTCCCTCCGGAGTATAGTAGTATAGATAAATAAAAATATAAGTTGCACCCTGGCGAAAACTATGAAAAAAGGTGCGACTTATAGTCCGGAAAACACGGTAAGTAAATATGAGGTGCCACCATATAGCTCGTTTTGCTCCTTTTTGATTCCATAACGATCTGAACCTGAACCGATCCGGGACGGAATCCGAGCGGACGACCGAACGGTTCAGGACGCAAAGGGGGACGACTACCCACTGTCTACCGCATCCGTCTCATCGATGAATTCGGATTGATGAGACTTTCCCGGTGAAATGGCCAATTGGCGGTTTCCAGGTCAGCGGGAGGTCAGCGGGAGGACATACGGCGAGGGGGAGAACGCCGCCGAGCCCGGGGACATCCGGTCTGCGCCAACGGAAATGCAATATCAGACGCTCGGAACGATGGGAAATAAAGGGTCCGCGCGCATACGGAACATGACATCAAATCCTCAATCGATACGGGGGAAGGAGATGGGGCTATAAATAACGCCGTCCTTCAGATGTCTGCGAGTCTGGACACGGGACTGTAGGAGCACGGGACAAGTCTGCGGAGGGGCGAGGGCAAAACCCGACCGGAATGTACCGTAAACGCCAAAAACGAAAACGCAATGTCTTACTCTTCTTGTCCAGCTTGCATTTAGTCGGGCGTGTCTAATGCGGAAAATACCTCAAAAAACACACACTCTGACTGTGAACGGCCTCTCCTCCTCCGCGGATCTGACCTGTAACCGGGTCTGATGGTGTCACCGGCGTGTTTCCATAAGGATGAATGCGTTTAATGCCATACGGTGAAACATTCAACATCGGAATCACGAAAGGGAAACGTTTTGTTGTGACAGACGAAGGAACAGAGCTTTCAAAAGTAAAGAAAACTACAATTACACACGCAACAATAATGGCAAATGACATAAACGTACATCATGACTCAACTTGGAAAACATTTAAAAGTAAGAATATCTCCACGGAGACGATCAGGCGATGAACACACGGCCAGAAAAGTAAGATTGCGCACCTTTGACTGATGACGATTCGAACAGATATTTAAGATTTTAGGTCGAGACGTGGCTTTTTAAGTGGTTGTGGCTCTGTTGTGGCTCTGTTTGCTCCATAGACCTCGCCTGGTCCAGATTCAGCTCCAGGTTTAGTCCGTATTTGACGTTAGGGATGCAACGATATCGCGGCACTCGTCTCACGGTACGATAGTCATTGCGATATTGTGGGCGAAAGCGAACGTAATTGTTAGAAATGCTACTTATTCCTTCAAAAATGCCTCGACATGCGTTTGTGCAAATCATTACAGTAGTTTTCCCAAAGAATTAAGACATCAAAGTGCTTAAAAACAGCCATTTCTTCACGTTATCTGCACTGAAATATAGCAAAGGATCGTGGCGCATTAGCTTTAGCTGCAACAAAACAATGAATATAAAGAAATAAGCTAATCATTTGATATATTTTGACACCCCAACATAATATTATGGGACTTCTGACATTACGGTATCACAATACTTTGGTTATTGTTACGTCCCTAGTGCGTGTACAAGCGAACTCACCGTATATCAAGTATTTTTAACTGACAAAACGTGGCGAGTGAAATAGTAAAACGCCTTTTTTATTTACAGTATAGGCCGTACATCCAATACAGAAGCCGATTCCTGTTGTGACCGGAGAATAGCTGCGTTAGCGTTAGCGGCACATATGCTTATGCTAGCTCTGTGGTGAAACTCTAGCTTGTTTGTTTGCTAACCCGAGCGCTAACGTCAGTATTTAACACGCAAACCGTTGTTGTGGTAAAACGGCCGACGACATTCGCGACAACAAAATCGCTTTCTATCAAAATCTTCAGACCTAAGGACTTCTTCAGAGCAACGCGAGCCACACTATCGGACACGCTCTGCCTTTTTACGCTATCAGCAGATTGTGCGGCGTATTTCCTTTCAGTCCGCTGCTCCTATTCGGTTTCAAGAGGAGCAAACAGATAAATAATAAACCTCCCTCTTTTTAAACCTGAACAGAAGGTAACAGTGCAAAGAGTGCTGAAAATTCTACGGTAAAAAGGAGTTACGTGGCTAAGCATTATACTCAATTACAAGTACAAATACAGATGGTAAAAGTATTAAGCGAACACAAAAAACACTGCTCAAAGTATAAGTTACAAGTTACGTTTTAGTCATTTTAGCAACATTTTACATGAGTCTTTTATTGAATAAGTTGGTTTCTTTTTAAATAGAGAAATCTGCATATTCTCTGAGCTCGAGCCAATCAGAGCGGGCGACGCAGTGCGGTTATGCGAGTTTGCAACGTAAAAGGAGCAGATACACAACGGCTGAACATGTTTAAAAATCGACTCCAAAAATGTGTCGTGTTTTGGACGGTCACAGTTTAGAGGTCACGGTTTAGAGGTCTCGGTTTAGAGGTCAAGGTTTAGAGGTCACGGTTTAGAGGTCTCGGTTTAGAGGTCACGGTTTAGAGATCACGGTTTAGAGGTCACGGTTTAGAGGTCACGGTTTAGAGGTCACGGTTTAGAGGTCACGGTTTAGAAGTCACGGTTTAGAGGTCTCGGTTTGGAGGTCACGGTTTGGAGGTCACGGTTTAGAGGTCTCGGTTTAGAGGTCGCGGTTTAGAGATCACGGTTTAGAGGTCACGGTTTAGAGGTCTCGGTTTAGAGGTCACGGTTTAGAGGTCACGGTTTAGAGGTCTCGGTTTAGAGGTCACGGTTTAGAGATCACGGTTTAGAGGTCTCGATTTAGAGGTCACGGTTTAGAGGTCACGGTTTAGAGATCTCGGTTTAGAGGTCACGGTTTAGAGGTCACGGTTTAGAGGTCACGGTTTAGAGGTCTCGGTTTAGAGGTCACGGTTTAGAGGTCACGGTTTAGAGGTCACGGTTTAGAGGTCTCGGTTTAGAGGTCACGGTTTAGAGGTCACGGTTTAGAGGTCACGGTTTAGAGGTCACGGTTTAGAGGTCACGGTTTAGAGGTCTCGGTTTAGAGGTCACGGTTTAGAGGTCACGGTTTAGAGGTCACGGTTTAGAGGTCACGGTTTAGAGGTCTCGGTTTAGAGGTCACGGTTTAGAGATCACGGTTTAGAGGTCACGGTTTAGAGGTCACAGTTTAGAGGTCTCGGTTTAGAGGTCACGGTTTGGAGGTCACGGTTTAGAGGTCTCGGTTTAGAGGTCACGGTTTAGAGATCACGGTTTAGAGGTCACGGTTTAGAGGTCTCGGTTTAGAGGTCACGGTTTAGAGGTCACGGTTTAGAGGTCTCGGTTTAGAGGTCACGGTTTAGAGGTCTCGGTTTAGAGGTCACGGTTTAGAGGTCACGGTTTAGAGGTCTCGGTTTAGAGGTCACGGTTTAGAGATCACGGTTTAGAGGTCTCGATTTAGAGGTCTCGGTTTAGAGGTCACGGTTTAGAGGTCTCGGTTTAGAGGTCACGGTTTAGAGGTCACGGTTTAGAGGTCTCGGTTTAGAGGTCACGGTTTAGAGATCTCGGTTTAGAGGTCTCGGTTTAGAGGTCTCGGTTTAGAGGTCTCGGTTTAGAGGTCACGGTTTAGAGGTCACGGTTTAGAGGTCTCGGTTTAGAGGTCACGGTTTAGAGGTCTCGGTTTAGAGAGCACTTTTCTACCTTCGAGATCCTCAAATCGCTTTACGTCAAGGAACCGCTCAAACGTTCATTCACAACGCACACACTGGGGCGGGTTGAGGGTCTTGCCCAAGGACACAACGGCAGCGAGCATATGTGGGATTAGAAGACTACCACTACCGACTGAGCTACTGCCGCCCCAAAATGTACAATCGTCCCAAAAATCTACTCGTACTTAGTTTCTGTCCTCTCCTGGGAGAAAGCAGCAGAGTGGCAGTGGACGATGTCACGTGTGCGCTTGAAATCAGGTTCTAGAAAATGACTAAAAAAAACAACAACACAGAGAGAAAAATGACCAAAAACACAAAACTGAAAGAGCGGTCTGTCCAGAGTCAGTCCGGCAAATGACTTTCGAATGAGCCGCAAAGTTGTCCATTTCCAAATTCAGTCTAAAAGTCAGATAACTTTAAACGTTTATAATAAGGAAGAACTCGGTCCAGTCCTGGTCAGTCGGCTGCAGCTTCCGTACGTATCAGTCCATCCATTCCATTCCACGTCCAAGGCACGTTGTCGGAGTATAAAAAATAACATGTAACTGATCATGACCCGTCTGATTTTGCACGTTTCATTTGTTTCTTTCTGTCTCCATGTCATGTCAATAATCCCAAAGGTTCATGAATCTGTGTGTCCTTGAGCAAGACGCTTCACACACACACACACGCCACAATCATTCTTGGGCAAGGTGTGTGGTCGGCGGGGAGGTTGGAGCGGTTGTTGTCATAGTAACAGAGTGGGGAAATCAAAACGTAGACGATGCAAAAGTTGTTTTGAACAGGTACAAAACGAGGAGGATATAAAGTCATATTTCTGCACTTTTTGTGATTGATTTAACAGATATTTCACATTTCTCTGATAATTGAACATGTTTAAAGACTTGTTTTCACACAGAATGACGTAAAATCATCTGAATATCTCTATCCGGACACAACATTTTCATGTTTGTCGATGTAGCAGGACTAGAAGGAGCAGCGGTTGTAGCAGAGCCGCCCGGAGTCAGATTTACAGCTGTAGTATTAGATTTACAGGTTTACACGCAACAGTATTTGTCGACTGCATCGTTTATTAGATCAATAAACATTTGCCGAAAAGAAACCTCCACCTCATTTCCTCCCGAAATTGCAGTTGCGGAACAGAATGGGCGCCGGGCGCAAACAGCCCGAGTCATTTCACGCTTCCGACGATCCGCGAAGGAGCTCCAGCGCTTTTCAGATCGTTCCCGGCAAAAGACTCTCTCCCTAAATGTTTCATCGCGTCTTGTAAACGTGAAATACTGTCACCGTTCCTCCAACTCGCTTTGTTCCCCCCGCTCGCTCTCTCCTCTTTCTCTGAAATCTTCGCGCCCGTGAATTCGCTCGTCTTCCTCGGCGCCGTCGTCATTATTCAGAGGTCTGTTTGCCATGAACGGTTTGTACCTTTCTAGTGGCAGAACAACGACGGAGAGCTTTGTGCGTCTGAGGAGGAGGACAAGGAGAAGGACAAGTAGGAATATGAGGAGCAGGAGGATGAGGACGAGGAGTATGAGGAGAAAGAGGAGGAGGAGGAGGAAGAGGAGGACAAGGAGGAGGAGGAGGAGGAAGAGGAGGACAAGGAGTACAAGGAGAAGGAGGAATATGAGGAGCAGGAGGATGAGGACGAGGAGTACAAGGAGAAGGAGGAATATGAGGAGCAGGAGGATGAGGACGAGGAGTATGAGGAGGAGGAGGAGGAGGAGGAGGAGGAGAAAGTGGAGGAGAAAGAGGAGGAGGAGGAGGAGGAGGAGGAGGAGGAGGAGGAGGAGGAGGAGGAGGAGGAGGAGGAGGAGGAGGAGGAGGAAGAGGTGGACAAGGAGTACAAGGAGAAGGAGGAATATAGGGAGCAGGAGGATGAGGACGAGGAGTATGAGGAGGAGGAGAAAAAGGAGGAGGAGGAGGAGGAGGAGGAGGAGGAGGAGGAGGAGGAGGAAGAAGAGGAGGACGAGGAGTACGAGGAGAAGGAGGATGAGGGGAAGGAGAACGAGGAGCAGGAGGATGAGGACGATGAGGAAGAGAATGAGGAGAAAGAGGAGGAGGATGAAGACGAGAAGAAGGAGGATGAGGAGGAGGAGGAGGAGGGGAAGGAGGATGAGGGGAAGGAGGAGGAGGAGGAAGAGGAGGACGACGAGGAGAAGGAGGAGGACAAGGGGAAGGAAGATGAGGGGGAGGTGGAGGAGGAGTACGAGGAGGAGGAGAAAGAGGAGGAGGATGAAGACGAGAAGGAGGATGAGGAGAAGGAGGATGAGGAGAAGGAGGATGAGGAAGAGGAGGACGATGAGGAGAAGGAGGAGGACAAGGAGAAGGAGGATGAGGGGGAGGATGAGGACGAGGAGAAGGATGACGAGGAGGACAAGGAGGAGAAGGAGGACGAGGAGGAGAAGGAGGACGAGGGGGAGAAGGAGGACGATGGGGAGAAGGAGGACGAGGCGCTGGAGCGTTTTGACAGAGCAAACTGTCGGAGAATCATCTTACACTTTGCTCCGTCGCGCATCAATCACACGGGCCTCGTCTCGCGCACACGCTCAGAGACTCTGCTTCCTCGTCATCGTCTTCTGAAATACTACAAGCGTCGCCGTGGTAATTCTGCACGAGCGATTAAAGATGTATTAACGCGCCGTTTGATTTGTGCGGCGAGTTCTTGAACAGAACGTCATGATAAATCGCCTGGTTTTCAAAGGAACACGATTTTGAACCAGATTTAAACGTTGGCTCCGCCCACTTATCCCCTTCTCTCGCTCTGATGTTGAACTGAGATGTTTTTCATTCAAATTCATCGTCTCTGTTGGATTTCTATAGATTATGGGCGTCTAAACTGAAGCCAAATGCGACCGAATGTGAACCTTTGACCCTCAGAACTCCAGGTGAATACTGTACATTTCTCTGAGCGGTAGAATACGTTTCTCTGCACATTAAACATCCGCCACCGTCCTCATCTCTTTGGCCGCTTTGTCTACGTTTCAACACGCAGACGTTGATGTAGGACAGAATGAAGTGAAGGCTGTTTTCCTGAACTGGAAGAACTAAAAGTCAGGTTCAGGTCCTTCAACTAAACTTTGCACCTCAAGAACAAACCTCAAGACGATCTGAAGTGCATAAACCTCCATTGGACTCACATGTTGATGATCCCAGAGCTTAGATCCATCTCCCTGGTCAGTGCGACGATGCAGAACAGCAGATCATCATCATGTCCAAGTTCAAGTTCAGCTCATCATTTTCTAGAGGGTTTTAGTCCCTAGACCAGGGCTTTTCAACATCAGGCTCTCCAAGTGCTTTAATACGGCCCATGAATCATCTTCCAAATATGACAACAAATCAAAAAATCTTGTTACACAATTTATTTCTGTGTTAGCACTTTTTTACCCCGGGTTTAGTCCCTGTTTAACTCGGCTTTAGACCTGCTTAAGTCTGGTTAAATACTGGATTGGCAATTTTGCAAAGCATTCTGCATGTTATATTATTTATCACTAAATAATAGCGTTGGGGACATGTTTTGCGGCCCAAATTACAGTAGTTACAGCAGTGTCGTGTTGTCCACCTCTGGCCCAGAGGCTTCGGCCGTCCAAAAAAATCTGGCCGTCTGAAAACTTTGATGATTTGATCTTTTGTTTCGATCCAGGCAGACACTTAGAAGTAGCGTTTTATTTCACTTACTAAAGAGTGACATATCGTAAACGTTTGAAGTCATAAGTCATAAAGAGTTGCACAGATCTCTGGGTCGTTCTCCTTTGGTCCTGGTTCGATCTCGCTTCAGCCCCGATATAGACCCTGGGGTCTCGCTCGAGCTCCCGGTTCAGTCACACGTTCAGCCAGAGTAGATCTGATGAAGTTTAAACCGAAAACGCATCAATCACCATCGACGAGTTCCTCTTTCCCCGCCCGATCTCTAAATCGTTTTGGTTTCATCCGACACGGCGAGGCCCAGATCACTGCTTTTCGCCGCACGAGGTCCAGTGCATAATGTCCTTTTTTTCTTCCCTTTTCTTTCCACATAAAGAAGTGGTGGAGTCGGCAGTTTTCCAAATGTCACTGCCTCTTTGGTCTTCTGCGGAGGAGACTCAGCACAAGCCTGAAAATGCCATCCCTTTCCCCGTCTCCTCAGCCCGAGTCTTTGTACACGTCGGCAAATGTCAATGAGTAGAACGCAATAAGACCCGGGACGAAACTTTGCTCAAACCCGGTGACATGTTGTGAGGCGGGCGTGGTGGGCGAGGGCGGGCGGGGACGGGTGTGGGCAGGTGTGGGCCGATGGATCATAACGGGCAACACACTGGGTCAGGGGTTAAGAGGGCGATGCTAAATGCTATGCTAAAATAATCGATATTTAAAGAGTTTTAAAGGACAAATATGATGCGTTATTTGTATCGTTATCAGCCTTTAAACGTGCTCTTGAGTAGCTTTAGATTGGCATCTCATGTTTTAGAACTTTAAAAAATGGTTTACAACAAACAAAGCTACATCGCCGGGACTAGCTGTGTTTTTGGCGCCATCTATCGGCTGCAGAGGGAATGACACACAGTTTAATGCCGGGTGTCAGCGCCCGGATGTACTGATCGTGATTGGACGGGAGAAATGCACAGAGTCCGGAGATGATTTACGGAGTTACAAAAACAGCAGAAGATTCTCAGATTTACGTCACGGATCGAGAAAATGTCAGTTATCGAGGAGATTCAGAACGGACTGTTTTTGACGCTCGGAGGGGAGAGGATTTCGTCAAACTAGTGCGAACGAAGCTAAATGCAACTCCAGGTGTGTGTTTTGACGAGGGAGCAATGTTAGAACCGGGTCAAAAGCTCAATTTGGATGATACGTGTCCTTTAATTGCTGAAGGATACGCCCATGTTTACTGAGGAAGGTGTTTGTGTCTCAATGCTAAAGCTAACCTAACTTAAAACTTCAATAGACATGAAATTATTGATCAAAATACGATAGAGAACGAGTCAATTTGTTATTACACACAATATACGTCAGACTGTGGTGCTTAATCTTATCTTAGCATTAGCATTAGCATCGAGACGTAAACACACCTCAGACGTTAGACATAAACACGCCGTCTGTGATTATCCACCCGTGTTGACTTGTCTGTTGCGTCGTCTTTAAATAACGATTATTTTAGCTCGGCTTTGTACAAAACCCCATGAGGACTGAAGTATAAAGCGGAAGAGGATTCACAAACGAGTCAAACGGAAGATGCGCCGCAGGCCGTGCAGAGACCGTTCACATTAACCACACAAAGCTCAAGCACCGAGTTAAAGTCCATATGACACTTTAAACTTTTCACTAGAACAAAGAGAATACGATTATATTTAAGATTTTACCAAACGTTTTGCTTGTTTTTCTCCAATTTGGCCATTTTAGCGACGTTCATAATGTCACTTCCTGGTTCGACATGGCCAGCAAATATGACATACGTAGAGGTAATTTCATAGCCGTTACTAAGCAACCAGATGTAAACAAGAGCCAACGTCCATTCAAATGACACAATGTGATTTGACAAATAATGACACGTTTATTTTGTTAAATGATTGTTTAAAACCGTCATAAATGTCATAAGTCAAGTGCATTTTTGGTGGTCGCTTTTTGATGACATCACAGAGGTGGGTGGTGGGTGAACTCAGCACTTTTTTCTGTAATTTTCAACTTTTAATGGTCAAATTTTCTTCACAAACTTGTAAAACTATGATAAATATTAAATATTTAGCGCAGGGACAATCTCACCAGACGAAGTCATAATAGAGCCTGGACTGTGCTTAAAGTGGCACATACGACCTGCACATTTGCTTTGGCATCTTATGTTTTAGAACTTAAATACAAGTATAAAACACACAATTAGAACGTCCGGATGAACAAAAGCTCATGCAAACACGCAGTTGTAATGAACGTGTCTGTGATGATTAACGAGCGCTCAGAAGATCTCCAGATCACGTGACATTTGTGAATCTTAGGTATGTTTATGATCCATAGAGATGTTAGTTATCTGTAGTGAAAATGTGTTTTATAAACCCGTTTGTCTCAATGAAGATAGAAAACAACAATAATACTGTGGAGATGAGAAGCCAAGCCCCGGGTGTATGAAATGTCATTCATCCGGTCACCAGGGCAACAACATGTAACAGAAAATGTCATTTTCTCACCACAAAAACACATCAGGAATGTCAAAGTGCGTTAGCTTTTAGCTCAGGCGTCAGTTTCACGGGCTAATTATCACCGGAAATAAAAACACAAATGTGGTCGGTGCTTTGGTATTATTCAGATTGTTTTTATTTTAAGGGCTAATGCTAACGGCTAATGCTAATGGCTAATGCTAATGATTATAGCCTCGACATCTAGAGCCTCAAACGCTGCTTCTCATCCACATGTCTCCAGGTGAAATGTGACAATTCTTCACACTCTTTGATTATTGGAGAGAGCTTTGGTCCCCCTGTCCCGCCATCGTCAGTCTCTGCACGTCCTCGTCCGTCCATGGTCAGTCTCTGCACGTCCTCGTTCGGCGTGGTTAGTCTCTGCACGTCCTCGTCCGTGCGTGGTCAGTCTCTGCACGTCCTCGTTCGGCGTGGTTAGTCTCTGCACGTCCTGGTCCATGCGTGGTCAGTCTCTGCACGTCCTCGTTCGGCGTGGTTAGTCTCTGCACGTCCTCGTCCGTGCGTGGTCGGTCTCTGCACGTCCTTGTTTGGCGTGGTTAGTCTCTGCACGTCCTGGTCCATGCGTGGTCAGTCTCTGCACGTCCTCGTTCGGCGTGGTTAGTCTCTGCACGTCCTGGTCCATGCGTGGTCAGTCTCTGCACGTCCTCGTTCGGCGTGGTTAGTCTCTGCACGTCCTGGTCCATGCGTGGTCAGTCTCTGCACGTCCTCGTTCGGCGTGGTTAGTCTCTGCACGTCCTGGTCCATGCGTGGTCGGTCTCTGCACGTCCTCGTTCGGCGTGGTTAGTCTCTGCACGTCCTTGTCCATTCGTGGTCGGTCTCTGCACGTCCTCGTCCGTGCGTGGTCAGTCTCTGCACGTCCTCGTCCGTGCGTGGTCAGTCTCTGCACGTCCTCGTCCGTCCGTGGTCAGTCTCTGCACGTCCTCGTCCGTCCGTGGTCAGTCTCTGCACGTCCTCATCAGTACGTGGTCAGTCTCTGCACGTCCTCGTCCGTCCGTGGTCAGTCTCTGCACGTCCTCGTCCGTCCGTGGTCAGTCTCTGCACGTCCTCGTCCGTCCATGGTCAGTCTCTGCACGTCCTCGTTCGGCGTGGTCAGTCTCTGCACGTCCTCGTCTGTCCGTGGTCAGTCTCTGCACGTCCTCGTCCGTGCGTGGTCAGTCTCTGCACGTCCTCGTCCGTCCGTGGTCAGTCTCTGCACGTCCTCTTCAGTACGTGGTCAGTCTCTGCACGTCCTCGTCCGTCCGTGGTCAGTCTCTGCACGTCCTCGTCCATCCGTGGTCAGTCTCTGCACGTCCTCGTCCGTGCGTGGTCGGTCTCTGCACGTCCTCATCCATCCTTGGTCAGTCTCTGCACGTCCTCGTCCGTGGTGAGTCTCTGCACATCCTCATCAGTACGTGGTCAGTCTCTGCACGTCCTCGTCCGTGCGTGGTCAGTCTCTGCACATCCTCATCAGTACGTGGTCAGTCTCTGCACATCCTCATCAGTACGTGGTCAGTCTCTGCACATCCTCATCAGTACGTGGTCAGTCTCTGCACGTCCTCGTCCGTGCGTGGTCAGTCTCTGCACGTCCTCGTCCGTGCGTGGTCAGTCTCTGTACATCCTCATCAGTACGTGGTCAGTCTCTGCACGTCCTCGTCCGTGGTCAGTCTCTGCACGTCCCTCGTCTCTTGTGGTGAACGCTCGCGGCCTAGAATAAACTTTACGCGAGGTCACAAGCGCTCGGAGCGATGGGCGCCGCTCCGCACCATCTGCCCCGCTCACACTCTCGCCCCGCGGTCTGTGAAGGGAACGGGGGCCCGCGGTCTGTGAAGGGAACGGGGGCCCGCGGTCTGTGAAGGGGACGGGGGCCCGCGGTCTGTGAAGGGGACGGGGGCCCGCGGCCTATGAAGGGGACGGGGGCCCGCGGTCTGTGAAGGGGACGGGGGCCCGCGGCCTGTGAAGGGGACGGGGGCCCGCGGCCTGTGAAGGGGACGGGGGCCCGCGGCCTGTGAAGGGGACGGGGGCCCGCGGTCTGTGAAGGGGACGGGGGCCCGCGGTCTGTGAAGGGGACGGGGACCCGCGGCCTGTGAAGGGGACGGGGGCCCGCGGCCTGTGAAGGGGACGGGGGCCCGCGGTCTGTGAAGGGGACGGGGGCCCGCGGCCTGTGAAGGGGACGGGGGCCCGCGGCCTGTGAAGGGGACGGGGGCCCGCGGCCTGTGAAGGGGACGGGGACCCGCGGCCTGTGAAGGGGACGGGGGCCCGCGGTCTGTGAGAGGGACGGGGACCCGCGGCCTGTGAAGGGGACGGGGGCCCGCGGTCTGTGAGAGGGACGGGGGCCCGCGGTCTGTGAAGGGGACCGGGACCCGCGGCCTGTGAAGGGGACGGGGGCCCGCGGTCTGTGAGAGGGACGGGGGCCCGTGGTCTGTGAAGGGGACGGGGGCCCGCGGCCTGTGAAGGGGACGGGGGCCCGCGGCCTGTGAAGGGGACGGGGGCCCGCGGCCTGTGAAGGGGACGGGGACCCGCGGCCTGTGAAGGGGACGGGGGCCCGCGGTCTGTGAGAGGGACGGGGACCCGCGGCCTGTGAAGGGGACGGGGGCCCGCGGTCTGTGAGAGGGACGGGGGCCCGCGGTCTGTGAAGGGGACCGGGACCCGCGGCCTGTGAAGGGGACGGGGGCCCGCGGTCTGTGAGAGGGACGGGGGCCCGCGGTCTGTGAAGGGGACGGGGGCCCGCGGTCTGTGAGAGGGACGGGGGCCCGCGGTCTGTGAGAGGGACGGGGGCCCGCGGTCTGTGAAGGGGACGGGGGCCCGCGGTCTGTGAGAGGGACGGGGGCCCGCGGTCTGTGAAGGGGACGGGGGCCCGCGGTCTGTGAGAGGGACGGGGGCCCGCGGTCTGTGAGAGGAACGGGGGCCAGTCAACGACAAGTTACTCCACTAGACGGTTGTCATGGCGCTGGAGTCTCAAAGCCCATCGCATCATCGAAGCGTGACAAAGCGTGACATTAAACGTGACAAACTAGACAAGCAGATCTGCGGAGAGGCGAGCGTGCTGACAATAAGAATGCATGTTTTTGTTTCCATTTCTTAATCTTTTACAGACAATAGTAGTGCTCAGTCACATTTACTTTGAACAAATTGTACTTTTCAGAGAAGTGTAAGTAAGTACAAAACTCTACTTTACTTCTATTTGAGTAATATTTAGTTTGAAGTAGTAGTACTTGAGGTTTTTACTTCTCAAACAGTGAGTAAATCTACACATATTTGAACTGTTATGTGGAAATAACAGCTTTTGCATTGTTTATATGTTTTGTCCGATAACATGAACTCAAGAGCTGTACATTTTTCATTCATATTTTTATATATTTCTTTATTTTCTATTTAACAAAAAAAACGCAAAAAAAGACAAAAACAAAAAGCAAAACAAACATAAAACACACAAACAAACAGGGGTGAAATAAATATAAAAAAAATTACTAATTTTGTAGAATTGAAAATGATTAATTACAAAAAAAGATAAATGTTTAGAATAAATAAAGTCCAAGTTCGGCCAGTTTCTGTTACATTTGACTTTATCGCTTTATCTCTTCCTCAGTACTTTCTCCAAATACTCGCTCACTCTTTCCGTGAGTAATTACTTCACTTCTACTCGAGTAAAACCAGTTCATCATAATGTTACGTCTCAACTCGGCGCATAAACGTCGACATATCGTTTAATGCCGTTCTATGGAGTATTCCAGGCAAACATGTAACGATATCGTGAAAAACACACATCGAAATCCAAATTGAATCCTCTTTTTCTCACAATAAACTTCACGTCCTTTTTCCCCTCGTCCATAAACAGACTCCTCTCTTAAATATCGACCGACTTTCCTCCGATCCTGCGCCGTCCCTCCAAACACCGGCTGTTTGCGTCTAAGTGGACCAAGGTTGAGGACACCAGAGCTCGGGCACCATTGGTCGGCGTTTAACCAGTCGTGTCGGGGCGGGGCCGATGCTACGCTAAATGTGCTGACGGTTCGGCTCGCTTCATTTAACCCGCGCTGGGCTTTAATGCTAATGGCGGGAAAGATCATGAGGCAGCGGTTCTGTGGCCCGTCATCTGCCCGTCAGCCCCGCCCCCTCCGCTCCCCCCGCCCCCTCCGCTCCCCCGTGACCTCTTTTGGGGGGCGTTGGTGCTCGTCCCGGCGTAGGTTCCGTTCGGTTTCTGCAATATCTCGTGACGCCGTTGTTCTAAAACTGCAGCAGATTCTCCATGAAAGTCTTTTATTGTGTATTTAGTTTTATTTATTGAGACAAAAACAGCCTTAAATAATAAGGAATAATGTGACGATGTGAAATGTTCGTGTTACGGTTGTTGTGAGGGAAAAACATCACGATTTAACGATTATTTGTGATTATTGAGACTTTCTGAAGGACAAAATAACCAACCCCAAACAACCCTCCTCCTCGCCTCACCTCCTCTCATCTCCTCACCTCCTCTCATCTCCTCACCCTCCTCACCCTCCTCCTCTCCTCACTCTCCTCACCCTCCGCACCCTCCACTCCTCACCCTCTCCTCACCCTCCTCTCCTCACCCTCTCCTCACCCTCCTCTCCTCACCCTCCTCTCCTCACCCTCCTCTCCTCCTCTCCTCACCCTCTCCTCACCCTCCTCACCCTCCTCTCCTCACCCTCCTCTCCTCACCCTCCTCTCCTCCTCTCCTCACCCTCTCCTCACCCTCCTCACCCTCCACTCCTCACCCTCCTCTCCTCACCCTCCTCACCCTCCTCTCCTCACTCTCCTCACCCTCCTCTGCTCACCCTCCTCTCCTCACTCTCCTCACCCTCCTCTCCTCACCCTCCTCTCCTCACTCTCCTCACCCTCCTCTCCTCACCCTCCTCTCCTCACCCTCCTCTCCTCACTCTCCTCACCCTCCTCTCCTCACTCTCCTCACCCTCCTCTCCTCACTCTCCTCACCCTCCTCTCCTCACCCTCCTCTCCTCACCCTCCTCTCCTCACTCTCCTCACCCTCCTCTCCTCACCCTCCTCTCCTCACCCTCCTCTCCTCACTCTCCTCACCCTCCTCACCCTCCTCTCCTCACCCTCCTCTCCTCACTATCCTCACCCTCCTCTCCTCACCCTCCTCTCCTCACCCTCCTCACCCTCCTCTCCTCACCCTCCTCTCCTCACCCTCCTCTCCTCACTCTCCTCACCCTCCTCTCCTCACCCTCCTCTCCTCACCCTCCTCACCCTCCTCTCCTCACCCTCCTCTCCTCACTCTCCTCACCCTCCTCTCCTCACCCTCCTCTCCTCACTCTCCTCACCCTCCTCACCCTCCTCTCCTCACTCTCCTCACTCTCCTCACCCTCCTCTCCTCACTCTCCTCACCCTCCTCTCCTCACCCTCCTCTCCTCACCCTCCTCACCCTCCTCTCCTCACCCTCCTCTCCTCACCCTCCTCACCCTCCTCTCCTCACCCTCCTCTCCTCACCCTCCTCACCCTCCTCTCCTCTCCCTCCTCTCCTCACTATCCTCCCTCCTCTCCTCACCCTCCTCTCCTCACTCTCCTCACCCTCCTCTCCTCACCTCACTCTCCTCACCCTCCTCACCCTCCTCTCCTCACCCTCCTCTCCTCACCCTCCTCTCCTCACTCTCCTCACCCTCCTCT